>NC_056746.1:995284777-995617277 GCF_019279795.1 Protopterus annectens | reverse complement strand
CAGAAGAAGTGTGCATGTTAAGTCAGAATCAAAAGCTGACAGACAAATCACAAAAGAAATACAAGTGAATCACACTGAATCTATAATAAATGTTGGAGACACAAAAATAAGACAAAAAGAGGAAAGGCAGGATACACACTACTCTAAAAGAGAGAAAACCACCTGCATACTTGTAGGACTGTGAATGTTAAGATGAAAACGACGATTATGTGACAGTTAATGTTGACTATTGTTACAGACAGTATGCAATACACAGAACTTTAAAGAGGCCATGACTCCGTCTAACTCGGAGAAGTGGGTCAAAGCTATGAAGGAGGAACTTAAGTCTTTAAAGGAAAACAACACATTTACCACACTGCCAGAAGATAAAAATGCAGTGGGGGTAGGTGGGTTTTCACTGTAAAAGACAATGCAGATAATACTGAGACTTACAAAGCCAGATATGTGGCTAAAGGCTACAGTCAAGTTGCTGGTATAGACTATAATGAAACATTTGCACCAACTGCAGGTATGACATCTGTACAAAGTCTAATGCAGATGGCAGCTCATTACGATTTAGAATTGCACCAGCTGGATGTACAAACGGCCTATTTACATGCTCCTACTGACTGTGAGGTGTACATGGAGCAACCTGAAGGTTTTCAAAAGAAATCAATTAATGATGAAAAATTGGTTTGTAGACTGAATAAGTCATTGTACGGATTGAAACAATCAGGGCGTAACTGGAACAAAATGTTGCACGATTATCTTCGTGAAAATAGTTTTATCCAAAACCCCGCAGACCACTGTGTATACACTAGACAAGCTGAAAATGAGAAAACAGTCCTAATTATATGGGTTGATGATCTCATTATAGCAGCTAGTGACAATGAATCACTGAACAATGTAAAAGAAATGCTCAAAGCTAAATTTAAAACAAAAGATCTGGGAAAGCTAAGACATTTTCTAGGCATTGACTTTATCCAGAACAGTGGTGAAGTAAAGATGAACCAAAAGAGGAACATCACAAAAATTCTTGAGAAATGTGGTATGTCTAATTGTCAAGTAAGAAGTACCCCTTCTGAACAAAAAACAAACTCTGAATGTGACAGTGAATCTACCGATCCAAGAAAATATTGTGAGCTTGTGGGTAGTTTGATATATGTTATGACAAGCACGAGACCTGATCTTAGCTGGATTGTAAGTAAACTTTCACAATATTTGTCACAACCGAGTGAATCTCATTTAACACTAGCCAAATGAGTTAAGGTACTTAAAAGGTACATTGGACAGAGAGCTGTGTTGCAAGAAGAGTGAAGAGAAACTTCAGCTTGTAGCATACAGTGATGCAGATTGGGCAACAGATCAAAACGATAGGCGTAGTTGTTGTTGTTTGTCTTTCGGCTTTTCCCAGTTAGGGGACGCCACAGCGGAACTTCGGTCCGCTAATGATTGCAGTAGATTTTCACGAACGCCGAGGTGCCAGCTCGACTTTCAACCTTCAACGAAGGCAAGCCCATTTACGCATGTCTTTTGAACGCCCACCCAACACGGGGAGGACATACAGACTCCACACAGAAGGCACTCCCCACATGTCAGGATGTTGGTACTTCTCCTAAAATAAATACTGTTAAACAAAACCTTCCAGATCTTTCAGTTTTTCCCCTTCTAGCTTCCAAACTTCCACAGGAATACCATCTATCCCTGGGGACTTTCCTGTAGATTGGGTATACATCACAACTTTTTATCTCTACCTTAATTAGTAACTGAGCCTCATCTCCCTCTAACCTTGGCATACTTAATTCTTCCATAAGCATTTCCATTTGTATCTTTTCTTGATTTTTATATTTCTCTGCTTTGTACAGACTTTCACAGAGTTTCTGAAATATTTCTAATACCTCTACAGAATCTCGTTACCTTCCATGTTACAGGCTCCCTAAGTTTGGCGACAGCCCTCTCTTCTTTCTGTTGCCTGAGTTGTTGTACGCTCTAGTGTTATCAAACAGTTGCTTAACAGCAATCTTTCTAAACCAGTGTACATTTTCCAGGTAATTCCTTACTTTTTGATTAGCATTCTGCAAATGATCCTCTTGTTCTGTGAGATTCCCCCTTTCCTGCAGTACTTTAACATGTCAGTCCCTCAGAATATTTCTTGTTAGTTAACCATAGCTCCCTTTCTTTTATTTCCACCTTGTTTTTAAACTCCACCTTAATTTTATCCCACTCCCCAGTAGTATAATAAGTTATTGCTTTAGCCTCAATAGAGATGGGCTTATTATTTCATGGAAATCAAAGAAACAACAAACGATGGCTTTATCTACATGTGAGGCAGAGCACATGGCACTGGCAGCAACAACACAGGAGAGTTTGCACCTTGTGAAGTTGTTGAGTGAAATGGATGGGAAGTGCAAGTGTGTGCCAGTAACAATATTTGAGGACAGTCAAGGAGCAATTGCTTTGTCGAAGAATCCAGTAAGCTGACAGAGATGTAAACATGTTGACATTAAGTATCATTTTGTTAGATCAGCACTTAATGATGACAAAATAAACCTTGAATATTGCCCGATAACGGACATGTTTGCAGATATCTTTACTAAACCTGCTATGAAATCAAAAATTGAGAAGTTCATGTATTACGTATTTGGAATGTGAAGGAAGAGTTATGCAAAATTTTTGTTTATTTATTTATTTATTTTATTTTACATTCGTTGACCGGGCTAGTCTAGCTGGATATATGTCCATTTTCAGTAGTGTCCCGGGGAGAAATGCTCCAAGACATACAAACAGACAATAAGTATTGTTACAAAAAAAAAAACAAGAAGTAGACATAGAAGATATTTTATGCATTTAACAGTAAATGTCATAAAACTATATACAAAGTTTAGAGCAAGATAATATACATATGCTAGTGGCTAAAAAATAGTATCCAGGTTCTTACAAGATGCTTTCCATTGCACTACAGAAGATTAATTTAGTGGAGAGAGAACAGCTAGAACAGATATTAGTAGCATTAATGATAGGTTAGTCAGGGTTGGTACAAGGGCACAGCCAGTGTGTTTTGAGGAAGGTTTTAAGTTTTTGTCTGAAGAGTGGTAAGGAAGGAAGAGAAGAAAGTTCAATAGGTAGAAGGTTCCAGTTTTTCCCAGTTGTGTTTGAGAATAGAGAGTCCCCTGCCATGTTGTGAGACTTGCTGATGTTAACTAGGAGTTTATTTGATGAACGCAAGGCATTAAGATTTTTGTAGGGGGTTATGAGGTCTGAGAGTATTGGAGCATTGTTTAGCTGGTAAAGGACCTTATGGGCAATTGTAAGTTGGTTGAGTTGAAGCTGGTTTTGAAGTTCAAGCCATCTTAGTTGTTTGCGATTCTGACAATAATGGGTTCTGAAGGGTTTACCATTGGCAAATCTGGCAATATTATGATAAGAGGTAGCAAGTTTGAGAAGATTCATTTTGGATTGGTTAGTGTATCTTGGTGAGGCATAGAGTAGAGTAGAGATTAGATGGGCGTGGGCAATGGTAGTTCTTGCTACTGGAGTAAGGAAGTGTTTGACTCTGTACAGGCAGCCCATTTTTCTGTTAACTGATTTTATAGTGTTGTTAATGTGGGTGCCGAAGTTAAGGTTGTTGTCTATTGTAATACCAAATAGTTTGGTGGTAGAGTCTGGGTATATGAGGGTACCATTTTTAGAATTGACTGAGATATATATTGGTGTGGACCTACAAGTAGGAGTAAAGAGCAGGAGCTTTGTTTTTTTTTTTTTGGATTCAATAGGAGGCAGCTCTTTAACAACCATGTCTCAACTATGCTAAATACTTTCTGGGTTTGGCATTGCAGTTCAGAAGCAGATTTAGCTGTGCAGATTAATGTAGAGTCATCTTCATATTGTATACAAGTTGCATTGGGAATAGCTAAATAGAGATCATTAATAAAAACTGAAAATAAGAGAGGACCTAGAATGGAGCCTTGGGGAACTCCCAGTGTGACTGGCAGGTGGGATGATAGATTATTTTCCCAGCGCACTGCTTGTTGCCTATTGCTCAGGTAGGAAGTAAACCACTTTATAGATTGAGTATCCAGGGAAAGTGATTTGAGAATATTGATAAGCAATGTGTGGTTTACCATATCAAAAGCCTTTGAAAGATCAATAAATAGTGCTGAAGAGAGTACATTGTTATTGCGGTTTCTATTAATGGTGTCTGTAAAGGATAGGAGGACAGAGGTGGTACTATGGAATGGCCTAAAGCCATGTTGGCCCTTAGCTAGTAAGTTGTGTTGAGTTAGATGGCCTATTAGCTGATGGTGAATGCATTTTTCCATTATTTTTGCTAAGGGGGATAGAACGGCTATGGGTCTATAGTTAGAATATTCATTGGAGTTGCCACCTTTGTGTAGGGGGATAATGTGTGAGACTATCCAGCTGGTTGGGATATATCCTTCTTTAATGGTTCTGTTTATCAGGATGGATACAGGATAAGCTACTGCTTTGGCTGCTTTTTGCAAATATTCAGCTGCGATTTGGTTAGTGGAAGGGGTACAAGGCTTCAGTTTTGCAAGGAGTTTGAAAATAAAGTTAGTAGATATAGGTTGTAATAAGAAGGTAGGAAGAGTGCTAGTTATGGGGGTAGGAATGCAAGAGGTGTCAGGAGATAGCTGACTGGCTACAGTTTGGATGGCATCTGTGAAGAAGGAGTTAAAGTCATTAGCAGTTTGGATGGGAGTCTCACGGTTAGCTCCTATTGGTGTTGGTGTACTGGAGTGTCCTGGATAAAGGAGTCTATTGATATTTGCCTAGAATCTTTGAGGGTTATTTTGGTATGTTTGCTGTATTTTGTAGTAATAGCTTTTTGTCTAAGAGTATGGCTTTTTTAGTTGCATTTCTTATTTGTCTAAATGTCTGTTGAGTAGATGAGCTTTTGGTAGCTCACCACCTAGTCCAGGCTTTATTTCTAAGTAGAATTTTTTGCCTGGTATCTTTGGTGAGCCATGGGGCTGGTTTTGACCTAATTCTTATATTACATATAGGTGCATGTTGGTCTAGGATAGTTAAGAATTTAGAGTTAAAGTATTGGACAGCCTCTTCTAATGGGAGGGTTTTTAGACAAGTCCAATTACAGGCACTAAGTTAGCTCAGAAATAGTTCTTGGTTAAAATGCTTGTTGGAACGTAAAGTCCTATATGATGTTGGGTGGGAGATATCTATTTTTTGCCTAATTATATAGGCTAAGCAATGGTCACTTACATCATCAGGGAAGATACCTACTTTGTATGTTTGGTGGTGATTATTAATGAGAATCCAACCTAAGGTGTTCTCTTTTTGGTTTGGTTTGTTAATTCTAGTTGGGGAGGTAATGGTCTGAGAGAAGCCATGAAGGTTAATATGAGAAGTAGGATGGGCAGTATTGATGCACTTCCAATCTATTTTGACGTCACCTAGGATTAAAGTTTCTTGTGGGAAGGTTGTTGTGACACAGCTAAGAATATCCTCTAAGGTGCTAATATTATTTCCAGAAGGTAGATAAATGCATAAGATATTTATGGCTTTATTAGAATTAAGCTGAATCTTGGAAATAAGCATTTCTGCATTATTGTCCTTAGGTGGGGTATAAGGTGAGGTAGTAACTTGTAGCCCTTCTTTGAAAAGAATTGCTACTCCCCCTCTCTTTCTTTTTGTACGGTCATGTCTCAATATATTATATCCTGGTGGGATAATCTCATTATCTTGGGTTTGTGGTTTTAACCAAGTTTCTGTTAAACATAAAATGTCAAAAGAGTATATGTCTAAGAGAGAATGGAGATGAGGAACTTTATTGTTGATACTTTGGATACTGAGATGTGCTATCAGGAGAGAGTTGGGGGGTTTAATGGGGCTGGGTGGGATAGAAGGATTGAAGGTATAAAGATCAGTAGGTAGGACATTTGCAGGGCCTGGGTTAGCCTGGATATCACCATTTTGTAAGGATTGATTTTTTTAGAATGTACAGTGAATAATGTAGATTACTTATTAGAAACTGATATTTCTTGGTTGTGGGATTATAGTATTTAATGTGAGATAGTCTGTGGAACTTTGCAAGTAGGTAGCTAGGTGTAGATATTATATTTATATTATTCTGAGAGATGAGTATATGTGAGGATGTTTGTTTAGTTGAGTAGTGGAACTGAGAGTAATGTAGATGTTCAAGGAAGGTTAAGTGATAGGCTGAGGTTATAAAAGATATTAGTGTGGCAGTAAGTAGTAGTTTCACTAGTATTGAGATAGTTGTGGTAGACATGGTGAGAACAGTTGGTTGCAGGGTATTAAAGATAGCTAAGTGAGGTTAAAGCTGGAATAGACAAGGTTTGAGTGGTAAGGCTAGGAGGTATTCTTAATATGTTCTTAAAATGTATTAGTACACAGCGTAAGAGCAAGTAGGGGTGTTGGCTATTAATAATAAAAGGGAGTGAATGATCGTATGTGTGCTCTTACACTGACATCGTTGGTGTGGAGAGGTCAAGAGAGGTCAAGTGCCATTGGTGCTATTTTTAAATCCTGTCCTGAGCATCTACAGCTCCTCTGTACTGGTCCTGCAGTTTAGGTTGCTTGTTTTCACCTCCCGTAATCCATCCCGGGTTCTCCTTCCCTGCTTTAAATGCAAAAGGAATACCACTAGCCATCACCTGAAGACACCCTGAATTGGCCAGCTTGCCTGGTACTTAGAAAAATACTACTGAGAAGACCCCCCCCAACAAGACTGTGTAATATAATCCATCCCGTGTGCTCCCTCCTTACTTTAAACGCAAAAGGAATACCTCCGGCCATCACCTGAAGACACCCTGTATTGGCCAGCTTGCCTGGTACTTGGAAAAATACTATTGAGAAGACACCCCCAACAAGATTGTGTAAATTAATCCATCCCGGGTGCTCCCTCCCTGCTTTAAACGCAAAAGGAATACTTCCAGCCATCACCTGAAGACACCCTGAATTGGCCAGCTTGCATGGTACTTAGAAAAATACTACTGAGAAGACCCACCCCCAATAAGAGTGTGTAATATAATCCATCCTGGGTGCTCCCTCCCTGCTTTAAATGCAAAAGGAATACCTCCGGCCATCACCTGAAGACACCCTGAATTGGCCAGCTTGCCTGGTACTTAGAAACATACTACTGAGAAGACCTCCCCCAACAAGATTGTGTAAATTAATCCTTCCTGGGTGCTCCCTCCCTGCTTTAAATGCAAAAAGAATACCTCCGGCCATCACCTGAAGATACCCTGACTTGGCCAGCTTGCCTGGTTCTTAGAAAAATACTACTGGAAGACCCCCCCCCAACAAGATTGTGTAAATGTATGTTGCTTAACACTAATTAAATGTAGACTTGATGTACTATCTATAAAGTTAATCTGCCCTCCCATGTGTGCGTTCTAACAGCCTACCGCAGACCGATTGCCCTCTTCCCCTCCTGTTATCACTACCCAAGACTGGTCCAACTATCCCTGCTGTTTGCTTTCTCCCTCTACCATTAGTTGGCAGCATCTACCAATATAAATCCTAGATATTCTTTATAATCCCAAAAGTTTTATTTTTTCACAAACAGTTGGTTATGAGTTAATATCCTTAGACTGTAAATATCTTCTCCCCCCTGCTAAACCACCCTCTGTAAAGGCAGCCTTCTTTTTCTGGCTGGAAATATTTAGCTCATACCTTCCAACTACAGCCTTTAAACTGCTCTTTGCTGATACTTTTTCTGCCATACTCACTCTATTAAGCCCTCCCCCCTCCTGGAACTGTTATTCCTACCAACTTTCCACCCCTTTAGTCCTTTAGTCCCTCCTACCTTCTACCCCTCTAGTCCAACCATCTTTCCTCCACCTATCCGCTCCCCCATAGCTAGTTTCCTCCAGGAGTTTACTTATATCTCCCACAGACTGTGGTGCCATTTTTAAACCCTGTCCTGAGCATCCATAGCTCCTCTGTGCTGGTCCTGTGGTTTAGGCTGCTTGTTTTCGCCTCCTAGTAGGTCTTTCTAGCATATATGTCTATCATTTGCAAGCCTCTAAGCAACTATTGTGCTAAATTCCGTGTTTTTACTTCTAACTGTGTTTTAGGGTTATAGTTGGCCTTGTGCTGATGGCTATCACTCCAGTGTAATGTTTGTAACTGTGTGTATGGTTATTGTTGGCCTCGTGCTGACAGCTTCATTTATCTGTGACCTACATGTGTTTTTGACCTCTGTAAGCTGCGTTTGGGACAAGTGGGGCTCTTTTCTACACTGACTAATGCTGCATTAATTTTGTACGGGTACAAGGGGCTTGATTGAATACTGTTGGCTTGTCACAACCAGAAACCTGGTATAATGATGTCCTGTTAAAAGGACGCCAACCAAAGTGCATTGCTGAATGCCGGATAGCCTCTTAAGGTGGAATAACAATCCCCCTTCAAGTCTTACGCTTAAAATCAGGTTTAGCAGCCATTTTTCTTTCCATTTGTAACTATAAGGGCTCCGCACAGCTTCTACATGGTTTTGGGGACAGTTTTGCCCTATATACTGTACTGTTTGACTGCTTGCTTTGTACTGTGTCATTTTCCATTTGCTTAGGTTAATTACCGACTTAGCAGCTGTAAGCTACTTTTTGGGATGAGTGGGTATCTCTTTATGTTGTCGCCAGCTGCATTACTTTAGTCTGAGTATACAGGACTCGACTGTTGCACTTTGCTGGCCTAATCTGCTCTCCAGATGTCCTATTAAAAGGACGCCATTGAACATATATCATTGAAGGCCTTTATTTCTCTTTCAAGGTGGAGCAATAGTCCTACTAGAGCCTTTAGCTTAATTACTGGCTTAGCAGCTCTTTTTCTTTTCCATTTGTCTCTATAAGGGCACCGCATGGCTTTTATATTGTTCT
Source organism: Protopterus annectens (assembly GCF_019279795.1). Classification (NCBI taxonomy): domain Eukaryota; kingdom Metazoa; phylum Chordata; order Ceratodontiformes; family Protopteridae; genus Protopterus; species Protopterus annectens. The sequence continues at coordinate 995,608,419 of NC_056746.1, read as the reverse complement.
GAAAACTGTTTTGAAAACTGTTCAGCACAAGTTATTGCACAGCATGAACATATCGTAGTTTACTGTGTTAGTCTGCACTATATATTGCACTGTTTAAAGATTTTATAGTATTACTTTATATTGCACTGTTTAGAGATTTTATAGTATTACTTTATCATTTACCCACTGCGGTGGTGGTACTGTGGTAGCATTGTTGCCTCACAGTACGGCATTGTCCTGTTCGATTCTCAGCTAGAGCGTCTTCTGTGTGGAGACATGCATGAATGAGCATACCTTCATTGAAGGTTGTGCGTCAGGGCCGGAAACTCGGCACGTAAAAATCTACTGCCAATCATTAGCAGACCGGAGTTCCGCTGTGGCGACCCCTAAACAGAAAAAGCCGAAAGACACAACAACAACTTTATCATTTACCCCTTGCTTTCTGCTTCTTATATTTGGCTCTACTGCTGTATAACCCTGTCCTCTCAAATGGAATAGGGTCAATGATAGCATGCTGAACTGCTGAATGAATGTTTTGTTCTATTTAATGGAGCCTATATTGCCTAAGTTGTATTTTCATAGCATAATGTCTGCTGCTTTCTATTGTTAATCCCCTAAACCTAATCTTCCTCTACATACTTGCTCTAGCCTCATCTAACAGTAGACTCTCTCTACTACTGTGCTTTCTTACACCCTCCTTTCTTTTCTAAACATCCCTTACCTTCTACCTTCCCCTCAACATCTGCAATATTAACTAACTCAGTGTTGTCTCCCTCTCCTCTACAGTAATCCATCCCGGGTGCTCCCTCCCTGCTTTAAATGCAAAAGGAATACCTATGGCCATCACCTGAAGACACCCTGAATTGGCCAGCTTGCCTGGTACTTAGAAAAATACTACTGAGAAGACCCCCTCCAACAAGACTGTGTAAATGTATGTTGCTTAACACTAATTAAATGTAAACTTGATGTACTATCTATAGAGTTAATATGCCCTCCCGTGTGTGCATTCTAGCAGCCTACCACAGACCGTTTGCCTTCTCCCCCTCCTATCACTACCCTAGAATATATTTAAACCTAAGACTGGTCCAACTGTCCCTGCTGTTTGCTATCTCCTTCTACCATTAGGTGGCAGCATCTACCAGTATAAATCCTACATATTCTTTATAATCCCAACAAGTTTTATTTTTTCACAAACAGTTGGTTATGAGTTAATATCCTTAGACTGTAAATATCTTCTCACCACTGCTAAACCACCCTCTGTAAAGGCAGCCTTCTTTTTCTGGCTGGAAATATTTAGCTCATACCTTCCAACTACAGCCTTTAAACTGCTCTTTGCTGATACTTTTTCTGCCATACTCACCTCTAGTGTTCTTTCCCGCTCTGTTCGCCCTATGGGCTCACTCAGCTCCCCCACCCTGCCCCCATTTTCCACCCACCCCCAGTACTCCTAGCTTTATTCTTATCTTACCCCACCCTCTCAGCGTAATTACCCAGTACCAAGTCCCCCCTCATTAGTCCTCCCACCTATAGCCATCCTTCTTAAACTCTGTAATCTGTACTCCACCCAATAATTTTATCCCCCTCCTCTTTCCTTAAATCTCTAGAATACCTCCATCACATTTTAAACCCTCTCTTCTTCATAGCCTTCTCTATTTTCCTAACCTCTCATACCACTCTTTCATTGCTCCAACATGCTCTCCTCAAGTTATCACACCCTCCAGTCCCCCAGCCTCCTCTTTCTGTTCCTACTTCCCTTATACTATGCTACCTCATATTCCACCTATGCTTGTCCAATACCACCTACAAAGACAACTACCATACAAACCCACCTTCCCCATTACTCTTACTCCCATTTCCACTCTATCTCCTCTTCTCTCATTCAGCCCAACCCGCTGCACCTATTCCACCCTAAACTCTTCTCCTCTAAAGTCAAGATACTGTCACCTGCTCCAATCTACAATCTACCAAAATTCATGCGTGGCAGACCAATATGGCTAAAGGATATCTCCTTCAACAACCTAGTCCAAGCTGGTGATATCCATCCTAACCCTGGTCTTACATCCTTTATTAACAACACTCATCCCTTACCCTCTTCCTCCTATCTCAACACCCTAAAGATTTTTACAATTAATGCACAAAGTCTAAACAACAAAGTACACCAATTTCAAGCTTGGTTAAGCCATAACTAACCAGATATCTTAGCCATCTCTGAAACCTGGCTCAAGCCCTTTAACTCTGACTCTGAGATTCTGCACCCAGGATTTCATTGTCTCAGAAATGACCGACTAAATAAAAAAGGTGGAAGCACTGCCCTAGTCTACTCCAACCTTCTTACCTTAATTCCCCTCCAAATTCCAATTTCTCAATTCCAGAACACTGAACTAACTGCTGGAATTCTAAAACTAAATAAACATAAAAATATCTGCATCATTGCCCCATATATCTCACCTGGTAACAATGTCTCTACACTTGAAAATGTTCTCCTATGGGCCTTTACTGAAATTAACTATGAAACTTATATCCTTGGTGATGTGAATATTGACTGGAATAAAATCAATTGCCCCTCTCCCTCCCTATCCATTAACCTCTATAACTTCACTCAAATAATCCTCTCCATCACTCGACCTAACAAAATAAACCCTCCCAGATCCACTATAGGTTGGATCCTAGTCTCAGGTCCAAGTAAAATAACCAATTCTGGCACAATTCCTGATACCTTTAGCGACCACCTCCCAACCTTCATGCATCGCTCAACTAGTTCCTCCCCACACCAGCATCAGTACATTCAATCTCGTAACCTCAGTAGCTTCAACCCAACTACTTTCTCAAATACTTTCAAACAAATGAACTGGCAAATTCTAAACATCCTTCCTCTTGACAAGGCTATAGAATACTTCAACTCTGTCTTCCTTGATACTTTAAACTCTCTAGCCCCACTAAAAAACAAAATGATAAAAACTAAAACTGCTCCTTGGCTATCCAAAGAGACAAAACAGATTATGCACCACAGAGACAAACTATGGAAGCTTTAACAAAACAATAAACTGGACAATACCTTGCTCCAATATAAACAGCTCCGCAACCATGCAAAATGACTAATCACCAAAGACAAAAAAACCTACTATATCAAACTTCAGTCCAATAACAATAAAAACCCAAAACAATTCTGGAACTCAGTAAACTCACTCCTCAGTCCAGGCTCCAAGAATAATCCCTGTCCTGACCCAAGTAAATCTGATCTCGAACTAGGCTCTGAATTTAACTCATTTTTCATAGACACTATTACTACCCTCACCAAGACATTCCCAAATAATAACCCAACTGCTCTACACTCTTCCCCTTCTAACTCATCTCATCTGTTTGAACACAAACCCATCTCCACTAACTTTATAAAAAAAACTTTTGTCCAAACTTAAACCTTGCTCTAATGCTCCTGACAATATTCCCTCTTCCTTCCTAAAATGTGCTGCTGATGGCATTGCACTCCCAATCAGCATCATTATCAACCGATCCATAAACAAATCATACGTCCCCAAACTCTGGCGCTTAGCTTATAGTCTTCCTCTTCATAAAGGTGGCAAAAATACCAGCATCGCAAACTTTTTCCCCATTGCTTTGCTCTCACCAATCTCCCAAATCCTAGAAAAATGCATCCACCTCCAACTTATGCCTTTCCTGACCCAAAACAATCTTCTCACTCCTACCCAGCATGGCTTCTGTCCAGGTCATAGCACAATAACCGCTCTACTCTCTTTTCTAGAAACTGTCAATCAAGCCCGAGATTCAGGCCACTTAGTTTCTACTGTTTTACTCAATCTGTCTAAAGCCTTTGATACTTTTTCGCACAAGCACCTTCTCTGTCATCTCTCAAACCTTAATTTCTCACATAATGCTTTATCCTGGTTCTCCAGCTATCTATCAGACAGATCACAGGCAGTCAAATGGAAGAACTCCATCTCTTCCTTCCTACCTACCCCAACTGGCATACCACAGGGATCCATCCTTGGGCCAATGCTTTTTAACATCTTCATCAATAACTTTTACACTGCTATTCCTGATGCTAAAATCATTCAATAGGCATACGATTCAACCTTAGACTGCTCTGCCTCAAACCTCTCTGAATTGCTGACTAAAACCCAAACTGCCTTCTCAACAACTGAAAAGTGGATGTGCCAAAACCACCTCTCTCTCAATCCAAACAAATCAAAGATTCTACTATTCCCTCCCACAAAGACCCTCTCCTATGATAAAAACAACTTCAAAGTCTATAGTCAAACCAACTCACCTATAGAAGTAGTCCCCTCTGCCAAACTACTTGGCATTACTGTAGATGAACACCTCAAGTTTGATATTCATATTCAACAAAATATTAAAAAAAACACCAAAAGCTAGGTATGCTATATAGGAATAATCGCTTACTCTCCAACTCTACCAGGCAAACTCTGGCCTCGACTTATCTTCTTCCTTCCTTATTATATGAAGCCCCTCTCCTAACCAACCTGTCCTCCTCTATCACCTCTAAACTAAAAAATTGCTACAACAAAATCTCTAAATTTGCCTCTAAATCTAAAAATACCACCCATCACTGCCTAACCCTACAATCCCTGAATTGGCTTGAACTCCCAAACTACCTAAATTATCTCCAACTCACTACTGCACATAGACTCATATTTCACCCAACAAAATGTCCCACTCTAACTAACATCCTTCCCCCTTATACACTCAACAGAGCTCTCAGATCTGAAAATCAGAACTTAATTACTATCCATAAACCTAAACGTCCTGCTGGCCAACTTCTCCTATCTTTCTCACTAGGCAAAAAATGGAATTCCCTTCCCTCCACACTAAGAACCATACCAAACTCAGAAAACTTCAAAACCCAACTATTCAAACACCTGTCCATTAAATGGAAATGTACCTGCCTTCACCCAACCTAATCCAAGGGGGTTCTCACTGTGGTTCCCAAGCTCTACAACTCTCATAGTTATCTTCCTATGAGCCTATCTAAGCTCTCAACAATTTCTATAGCTTCTCTCTAAGCTCTCACCTCCTACAGCTACCCTCACACAGCCCAACCTCATAAATATTGTAAATAGCATTCTACTGTTGATGTGTGTATGTAAAGCGTATTTACATTTTCTTAAAAGGTATGTAAACTATTTCCACACCTAACCCATATCTGTTTTCCTCAAATGAAACTGTGTGATACCTACCTTCAAGCTTAAGGAATTTGTTAACTATGCATGATATTGAATGCATTTATGAGTAACTATTCTACATAAGATCTTTAATGTTAACTATCATTTGTATCTAAATTGTATAATGCATCTTGGAGCTTTTCTCCCCGGGCCTCCACTGAAAATGGGTCAATTCGGCCCAGTGGACTTCCCCAGTAATCAAATTGCAAAAAATAAAATAAATAAATGTGATCATGTGCTTTATAATAAAGGAGGAAGCGAGGGTTGTTTTTAACCAGATTGATTGCCTTCACGTGTGTTTATTTTCCTCTGTAAAAGTATGTTTAACCCAACGTTCTTGCCCTTAAGATGACAGCGCCAACATAGGAGTCAATAAAACAAAATAATAAGAGCAAATACATTTAAGAGAAGGGTTAAAAGCAAAATATTTTTTCCAGGCTGTTTACCAAATGATCAAGGTTAATAACCCAAACCAGCAGAAACAAAACAGAGTACATCAGAATTGTAAAACATGTTCAAACATTGTGACTGTCTCGTTTTCTGGTCATTGAATAGCTCTAACTTTTGAATCTAGTTTTAGGGCATTTGTGATTGTTTCTCATTATTGCAAGTGTTTAAGTGTAGTATCATTTGAGATAGAACAAATGAAATAATTTTAACTCAGTACAACAAATATCAGAATTACAGACCTGCACTCCTGAGGAGAAGAACTCCTGCATAAGCCCAGATGTGTTTGGTACTGTTTTAAGTTATTCTGTGCCAAACTTTGTTTTAAAATTATTCACTTAAAATGTTTCATAAAGGGGGTCACAAATTTATACTTCAAAAATATGCTTAATATCAGCTTCCAGTGTATCACAACAGGGCATTTACCATTACGTAAATGATAATACACCACCAGCTTGGCAGGAGTCATGCATGGATTTTAAACTATCAAGTAACTGAGCACGAAAAAGTTTTGAAATTCCTTCCACCCATACCTCTCAACTGCCCAGATTTTCACAGAATGCCCAGAATTTTGCATTATATTTTTGGTCAGTTCCTCATAAAATTTGTAGTTTTCTGGCAAATCAGTAAGAATTGAACTTGTTAAATAACGACAGACGTTTGAGTTTCAGACTTCATATCCTTCAGAAAATGCATACTAATGCTAATCCTGTTATTCTAGCAATTTTCTAAGTTTACAAGAGCAATATTCAAAATCTGCCCCTATTTTTGGGTCTTTGTCCCTCCACTATTTTTGGATTTGTCCAGATTTCTTATGCAAACAGGTTTAGAGGTATGTTTCTACCCCTTGTAAGAACCACTTAATAACTGCCCTAAGCTTTCTATAATTGTCATGTTTTTTATGTATACAAAACTTTCAGGGTGAAAAAATATTTTCCTGTCACTACTGAAATACTAGTCGGCATAATAATTCAAAGTCCTTGCCTGCTATGCATAAGGTAGAAGGTTTGATACTGACCTCTGGCCAATGCCTGTATGCCGTTCACGTTTTCTCTGTATCTCTGTGGGGGTCCTCCCACCTCTAAAAAACATGCTGAGTGTTTCCATCTTAAACTCACCCAAGAATGGAGCTGTGAGCTGCAGCACAGACTCTAGATGGTGCCCTGTAGGGGAAGAGTTATTTAAAAAAAGGCTTTGGGTATCTACAGTGGTGTACAAAATCTTCTAGATAGGATAACATGGATCACAGACTGTCTCTTGTGGCAGGGTTAGCCACTCGATGGTGCCAACATTTGGTCATATTGACTAGTGTCACTGAGCATGGGCACTTGCCAGTGAAAAGCAGGTTGAGGACCAGGCCTTTTCTGACCAGTGTCAGGGACCCATACTAACAGTGGGAGGGGTATATGTGCCCCTACTGGCTAGTGTGGCTGTCATAAAGCCCAGTACTGTCTGGTGTCCAGTTGCCCGGCTTGGGTTGTCTAGTATAGCTCTGTTGAGCAAAAGCTGTACATAAAACCAATCAACCTGCCAAACATGAACTAAGAATTGCTACACTCACTGTAGGTTCACTGGTAAGACAGAGCTTGAAAGTGGATGACATGATGGTAAGAAGGAGGGTGGACATCCTATGTATCCAGGAGACAAGATGTAAGGTCAGTGCAGCAAAGCCACTTGGCTTGAGATCCAGAGTCTAATGCTCAGGAGGGACTTGAGATGAGAAGAAGGCTTTAGAAGGCAGTGAGGTGAGCAGGTTATGATGGTGCATTCAGACATCATCTGCAGGACCTACTAGATCTAGTAGGACATGAATTGGTGCTGATAATGGGTGACCTGAATGCTCATATCTGGTCAGACAGATCAGGATATGAGGACTGCCTGGGTCCACGTGGGTGGGGCAATAGGAATAAGAAAGGAAGAAGGAAAGGCTATTCTAGACTTTTGTCTGGCAGATGGCTTGATAGTAGCCAAAACATGTTTCAGAAAGACAGACAGTCACAGGATCAAATACAGGAGTGGCCAACATGCAACTCAGGTAGACTTCCTCCTAGTAAGAAAAGGGCACAGGGGTAGAGTCAGTGATTGCAAAATCATCCCCAATGAAACAGTCGGTCCATAGTATAAACCATTGGTTGCCACAATCATCTGCACGCAATGGTCAGAGAAGACTTTAAGGTCAACAGCGACCTAGCTAAAAACTTGGAAGTTGACTGGAGAGAAAGCACAACAGTTTAAGGAATTACTCAGGACTCCAGCACCTCAAGAAGAAAATGAAATGGGTGTAGCTAAAGAAGAATGGCAGTGCCTCAAAACAGCATGTGTGAGGACTACAGAAGGGATACACAGAAGAGGTGTGGAAATAAGGTGCAAAAGGAAAGCTGGTGGTGGAATGCAGAATTCTAGGAAGTCATCAAAAGAAAGGAGGAATGCAGGAAAAAGTGGAAGATAGAAAAGACAGACCAGGCGAGGAAGGGATACTGGTTGGCTAACAAAGAGGCTAAGAGAGGAGATGCAGTAGCAAAGAACAAGGTATAAGAGGCACTAGCTTCTGGAAAGTGAGTCAGAAGATGGCACAAAGAAACTATATCAGGTTGCAAGGCAAAAACAGAAAGATAATGAAGACAGTCTTGCACCCTTGATAACGGATGCCAGCAACAGCCAGTTCACCATTTCGCAGATTGAAGGAGTACTTCCAGCAGCTTCTGAATGAAGAAAACCCCACAGAAGCTGTAGTGCCCTAGACACAGCCTTTCATGAAAGAAGAGGAGGCGCCCACCATAGAAGAAGTAAGAACAGCACCAAGGAAAATGAAGTCAGGAAAAGCAGCATGCTTAGGGGAAGTCACAGCAGATACGATAAAGATGTTTGGTGAGATAGGGGATAGATGGCTCCTGACAGTACTCACAGTAGTATGGAGAGAAAGGCATATCCCAGATGACTATGAAATAAACATACTAGTGCCAATGTTCAAGAACAAAGAGGACATTAACAACTGTGGGCAGTACAGGGGTGTCAAACTCCTGTCACATTGCATGAAAGCTCTGGAGAGGTGCTTGATAAACTAGTATGCAGAGTAACAGAAAGTAATATGGGAGATGAGCAGTTAGACAGGTAGTTGAAAAGTAGCTAGAAATGAGGAAAGATTCCAACTGGGCATTCCTAGACTTGGAGAAAGCATATGACAAGGTCACAAGAAAATTGATTTGGGCAGTCCTGCAGTAGGTCAATGTCCCAGAAACAGTGATAGAATTAGTACAGGCTGTGTAAAAGGATGCAATGACTCAAGTATGAGCAGTGTTTGGACTCTCAGTGGGATTCCCTGTGGGAGTGGGTGTGCATCAGGGTTCAGCCCTAAGCCCACTGCTGTTCGTACTGGGGATTGTCTACATTAGCAAACAGGTTGGAGGGGACAGGTCAACAAACTCGCTGTATGCAGACTATGTAGCATTCCAGCAGACTTTGAGCAAGAACTTCAGCAAAAGGCAGGGGAATGGAGTACAAACTGAAGGCACGTGGGATGAAAATGAGTACAGATAAGACCACTGTAATGTGAGCAAATGGGGAAAATCAGAAGAAGCTGAGAATTTTGTTAGAAGGGGAAAATAGAGGTTAACAGCTTCAAGTATCTGAGAGGGATGGTTGAGGAGAGGTGAAGTCTGAATGGAGATGACAAATCTAGAATCAGCCAAATGGCACAGTGTCAGGTGTAGTGTATGACAGATGAATGGCAAAGAAGCTGAAAAGTAAGGTGTACAAAACAGTGGTACAGCCAGTTCCACTGTATTCTGCAGAAACCTGGGCAGTAAAGGCAGAGCAGTTAAGGAAACTAGAGGTGATGGAGATAAAGTGCCTGAAACAGGTGGTAGGATGCATTCTGTGGGGTAGATGATGAAATGAGGACATTAGTAAGAAAAGTAGCTCCACTTGCTGAAAAAGTCAAAGAGAACAGATTATGGTGGTATGGGCACATGTGCAGAAAAACAGAAGATAATCTGGTGAAGAAGATTTGGGATAGACAGGAAGAAAGCAAGAGGAAATGGGGGCATCCAGGAAGGTGATGGATTAAGTATGAGAGGGAAGACCTGTGACATTCAGGCATGAGTGTCAAAGAAGGTAGGAGACTGGCATTAAATAGAGCAAGAGAGAGAGAGAGAGAGAGATGACGACAGTTGACACAACACCCTGACTCCATGTGGAAAATGGGAAAAGGGGGGTTGATGACTACTGAGCTGCCTCAAGCAAGTGCACACACACACACACACACACACACACACACACACACACACACACACACACACACACACACACACACACACACAGATGCACACACACACACACACACACACACACACACACACACACACAGACACACACACACAGAGACACACACACACACTCACACACACACACACACACACACACACACACACACACACACACACACACACACACACACACACACACACACACACACACACACACACACACACACACACACACACACACACACACACACACACACACACACACACACACACACACACACACACACACACACACACACACACACACACACACACACACACACACACACACACACACACACACACACACACACACACACACACACACACACACACACACACACACACACTGTTGAAACTGCCCCTTCATCTTGATCATGACATTTTCTGACACTGATTGCCCAGTAGAATATGAACACCTTCTTGTGCTTTAGTGAGTGTCTAAACCAGACAAATGACTGGTGCCAAAGCCATGGATTAAAACTCAGCCCAATGATGTGCATCAGAGTACCTTTTGGGGAAATGTTTACTAGACAAGTTACTCCATTGATAAGACATCCCTAAGAGATGACCCAGTAGTCAGAGAAATGGGAACTTATGTAGAAAGTAATCTAGCCTTTCATCAACACATAACCAAGGTAGTAAGAAAATCTTTTATGTTGCCCAATTTATAAGTAAGGGTATGTCTTCCAGGTCTAAGGAAGTACACCCATCATTGAGAACAAGGCTCCTATAGGAATGTACCTGACTAGGTATATGCAACAGTTGGAATGCTTACAGAGATTCCTTACCGGGAGAATCCATGGTATTAAGATTCTCTCCTATACAGATCATCTTAGAGTCTTGTCTCTGTAATCAGTTTCCTACAGGTTGTTAAGAGGCAATCAGTGCTTGGCATATAAAGCAACCTTAGAGCAAGCCCTGATGGACATTTTGTACATCCGCAAAATGAGCAGCACCAGAAACATTAGCTCTGGGAATTTGAACTTGGCTTGCAACATAAGTAGAATGTGCTGGCAAGACAGGTATGTGATTCAAATGATCCCCAGGCTCTGGAATTAGCTTCTCATCCTTGTGAATCAGAGTCCATCCCTAACCCTATTCAAAGGAAACTTTGACCATTGGATGTGAGGTCACAAATTCATCCCCATGCTAGGCCCCGTGTCTCTTATAGGCAGAAACCAACAGTAAACATTCTCTAATGAACAATGGATGTGCAATCATCAATTCATCCCCAGGTTAGCCCCATGTCTCTTATAGACAGAGGCCAACAGTAAACATTGCCTAACTAACACCCCCCACAACAAACATACCCCCCAATTAAGGCACACATTTTACTAGGGGATGCAACTGGATTGGGTTGCATGGCTAGGCTTATAAAGGCCCTGGTGGTCATTAGCCTATGAACCTATGTGTTCGTACTTTCCCTCCTTCAAAGATTTGTTGTGGTATGCCTTCTGGCACATTCCATTTATACTATATTTAAGTTGCCATCCTTTGTTTAACTTTATAAACTTGAGTTATTATATGTCTTATGGCAAATTCCGTACCATTTGCCAGTCTTGGTATATCATTGTAAATGTGTCTCACTTAACCATAAACTAGATTTGGTTTGCACAGGAGGATAATTTTATTTATTTTTCTTTCTGGATGATATCATGATCTCTCTTCCCCATCAAGCTGTACACTGCATTACCAGCAGAGATGTTTCACAGACATCAGGCTCATTTAAAATGCATTATCTCATGTATGGGCCCAGTACAACTGTTGCTGGCATTTACTGTTGTACTTTGTTTTCTCTGTGGGCTTTGTTGCCCATTGACAGAACTTTGCAAAAGCACTAAACATAAACTACTATATGTTTCCTTAACATTTCAAAACAAAAAGGACTTTCCAAGTTTTACATTTAGCCTCTACCTCCTAACACACATATACATACACACACACACACACACACACACACACACACACACACACACACACACACACACACATGCAAACACACAAATAGTCACTCAGTCACTCACTCGCTTGCTTGTTCACTCACTCACTCATTCACTTACTCACACTCTTCTTTCTGTCAGTCATGTTGTAGGCCTGTGCCTTATCTCTGAAGTGGCACATTGTTTACTCTCAGTTGTTCTGCAAGTCACCTACAACTGAATGGTAAAAAACTCACAGTATAAGATAACAAGTGAGGCTTTGTCTGGGTTTTGGGGCAGGAACTTTTGTATTTGGCATCCTGGAATAATGCAGTTAATGGCATACAAGAACGAGAGTGGAGTCTGTGCTATGGGGCACAAGTTATGTAAGAAAAGAGTTACAAGTTGGCATGCACCACTTAAACAGGATAGTTTGAAACTATCTAAGTAGAAAACACACAAAGTGCTTTAGCTCTAACTGAGGAACACTAGATGTTTGTATAATACAGACGTACATTTGTATGCTGCAGAAAATGAAAGGGATGAAAGGGATCTTAGTTCAGTTGTTGCTAGCATGAGACATTCAGTGCTAGTCATACAGGATGTAGTTAAAGCTAACCAAAACTTAGTTACTTTTCTAAAAGCTCCTTGTATTTATGTATTGCTCTACAATAGTGTTACAAAGACAACAGCTGCATAAGTAAAAGGAGGCAACATTGCAAAACAAATGCCTTAAGGTACAAAAGGATTTCATGTACAGAGCTAAGAATACAGTTATCTGGAAGACACAGGCCAAATACTCAGAACCAGGATACGCAGACACATGGTTACTCGCAGAATAACTGACAACCCCATGACGGTGCACTTTTTTCAGTCTGATTGTCCTATGTCAGACATGTCAGTTATAGTTCTTCAGTGATATTTCTGTGCAACTCTGGAAAGAAAAACACTTCATTGCCAGCACTCATCCTTAAACCATACCCCCTCTCTTGAAGAGGGCAAAACCAATCAAGTCCGGGGTGAATTTGTGATTATCCATACAATTATTTAGGTCCCTTTTGAAGGAAGATAGTGTGTCACACTGTTTAATTTCCAGGGGTAGTCTCTTCCACGGGTGCGATTGTCTCTGTGTGATGACCGCATCTCTCCATCCTGGTTTATTTATCTACTGGTGAAGATATAGATCCCTGGTTTTGGTATTAGTAGAAATATTCAATTTGTGGTGATACAAGAAGTCCAGGACCACTGTGCCCCTAATGGAATGGAAGGCAAGGCTAAGATCTCCTGTCAGAAGTGTATAAGGTACTGAATAAAGGGACAATGATTCCACTCATTCTTGTTAACATAGGATTTCTAGTGACATTTTTTTTCTTAGTAACCTCTGAGGTCTTTCTAATTGCTTGATATGTTTGGTACAGAACATCCCAAAGTGGATGATATAGTCAGTAATTGATACGAGGGATTTTTCTTCTGCTGTATACTTAAAGAGTTTTTTTTTCTTTTATTGTAAAGTGTGTTCATGTTGGTGAACCACCAGGGTGGTTTGTTTTCAAATGTCCCATTATATTTAGATCTGGTTAAGGATGCATATAACCCTTTCTCAAGCTACCTGCTGTGGCAATATTGGGCAGATGCTGCTGTAAATGAATTTTAAAATTTTGTCATAAAGTTTGATGAGGTTAGTATGTTAGAAATCCTTGAATTCTGATAGTTTGGTTTCAGGAAGTTTAGAGATTTTGAAGGTGAAAGTCACAGGTTTATAGTCTGACTTAAATGGAGAAGAATATATCAGAAGAATTGTACATAGAAAAAATATATATTTGTCAGGACCAAGTCCATGATATTATGTCCTCCAGTGTGTTTGTTACCAATCTTATCTAGGTAGTTTATGTTTATTGTATCTTTCATTTCTGGACCTATCCTACATTGCAAGGATAGGTTGTTTGTCTTTTCGGCTTTTCCCTGTTAGGGGTTGCCACAGTGGAAATCCAGTCCACTAATGATTGACAGTCGATTTTTATGGTGTCGAGTTGCCAGCCCGATGCCCAACCTTCAGCGAAGGCATGCCCATTCACGCATGTCTTTCGGAGGCCACTCGACCACGGGAAGGACTACTGCAGTTTACTGAGGTGAGGCGTAGTTAAAGCGTCCCAAAATAATGGAGTTCTTGTCATTGGGAAGTTCATCAAGTAGGTTTAGGGGCTTTACATGATTTTCAGGGAACATAAAGGTTGTCTTGTAAAAGGTTATAAGCTGATTGTTAATCCTGTTTAGTATGATTTGGAGTTCAGTGAGTTTGTTTTACGGGTCTCCATGAATATTATATGGAGGTGGCAAGGTCCTTATGAAATATTGAAATGCCACCACATTTGTCATCAGACCTGAAGGCATGGTAGGTGCAAAACCCAAGGAACATAGGGAATGCCTTCTATATATTTAATCCAAGTTTCAGTATTTACACAAATATGGGTGTATTCCAAATGCAGGGGAGGCTCAAAGTCTGGAAGTTTGTTTTTGAGACTTCTAGCATTGAACAGACCCACCTCATTGTCATTCGGCTTCAAATTTTTTTCATATATTTTATTAAATTCCCCGTGAGTTTAAGAGACAACAAATGAGAACAGTATTCTCATTCTGAGACAAAATATTAACAACCAAAGTAAAAACTATTTACAATATGTGCATAGGCCTGACGCGGAACTGCAGAGCAAAGGTAAAATGCACAAGTTCTTTAGTTCAGAAGAGTTATGGTCCATTTGCAAAGTCTCAATAAGTAATAAAACATTTGTCCAGCCAAGCTTTGTTCGGCTTCAGATTTGATGATAGTTGCATTGGGATGTCCATTGGTTGGGCTCTGACTAAAAAGATGGAATGGGGCAGCAAAGGCTTTAGCCAGTTTGCAGAAGGCTTGGAATGGGTCCAAACCCCTTCTAAAATTCTGGCCAGAATAATCAACATTAAGCCTTCACCCTCTAGAATAAAACAAATTAATCATGACAATAGGTCTTTCTTCTCTGACAAGGAAATCATTCAAGTTTTTAAAGAAGTCTATCAGGAGGTTTATGGCACCCAAAAACATGCTGAGGAGGCAACCACTGATAACTTCCTAGATGATTTACAATTCCCATTATTAAATGACACTCAGATAAATACTCTTAAGGCATCAATAACTGTTGACAAATATTCCTAGCTATCAATAAATTGAAATTAGGGAAAGCCCTAGATCCTGATGGATATTCAGCGTAATTCTACAAATTCTTCAAGAAACAATTAACCCCACTCAAGACAAATCCCCCAAATACAAAAAAAGTCTGTTGTGATCACCACATTTCTCCATCATGGTTTATTGATCATTGAGCAGAGCCCCCCCCCCTTATTGTGATTTATTTACAAAATTGATATGATAGTTACACTGGAATGTCCATTGGCTGGAATCCACATAAAAATATGGTATGGGGCAGCAAAGCCTTGGAATGGGAATTAACCCCTGCATGGGCCACCACCAAAGTCAAAGTAAACTTTATTTCATACAGATCAACACAGAGGAAAAAGTGCATATCATTGCATGAAATTTTGATAAGAAAATAAGATACTAAAAAATACAGTTAAAAAAATTAAAAGCTTTTTTACAGCAGAAGCAAAACAAGTACAGGAGTTTGAACAGTTCATATGCCGAATGGTGTATATCCCTCAATAGTTTTTGAAGTCTACCATAGCATCAGTTTGAATATATGTCCTGTAGGGATTGAAGGTTGAAGCCAATGATTTTTATGGCCTATTTAATGATCTTATCTGTGCCTTCCAATCAGCTAGAGAGCAATTTCCATACAAGACAACAATGTTGTTTGTCAGTACGCTCTTATTCGTGGCTCTGTAGAAGGTAAGTAGGTTCTATGGGGGGAGGTTAGCTCTACAAAGTCTCCTAAGGAAGTGGAGACGTTATTGGACTTTCTATATAAGGTGTGTCTGTGGCCTAACTTAGGTCTTGCAAGATATGTACCCATAGGAATTTGGTGCTGTTTACTCTCTCCACTGCAGCATCATTGATGATGATAGGTGTGTGTGGCTTATTCACCTTCCTAAAATTGATGATGATTTTCTTGGTTTTCCCAGCACTTAATGCTAAGTTGTTGTCAGTGCACCAATGAATGACTTGGTTCACCTCCTCCCTGTAGACCCCCTTGTCTTCCCTCTTGATAAGGCTGATTACTTTGATGTCATCTACAAATCTGATGACTCTATTTGACTGATGCGTAGCTGTGCAGTGGTGTGTTAGAACTGTGAAAAAAAGTGGACTGAGTACACAACCTTGTGGGACCCGGTGTTGAGGGTGATGCTGTTTGAGTGATGTTTTCCTGCTCAAATTATGTGTGGCCTTTCGGTCAGGAGGCCGAGGATCCAGTTGCATATTTTGTTTTCTATGCCTATACTACTCATCTTAGACAGTAGTTGTTGCGGAATTACTGTCCTGAAGGCAGAGCTGGTCTCTGAACAACATGCGTATGTAACAGTCCTTATTTTCCAGGTGGTCTAAGGTGTGATGAAGTGTTAAGGTCTTGTAATACCATGTAATACATTTATCAGTTAGATGGGTCAAAAGGGCCCTTGAGATATTAGACCTCTTAGCACCTAAAGGATAACTCACAGTCACCCTGTTTTTGTCCAGTCTAATGAGTGGAGAATCTGGTTTCCCAACTATGAAATCACAGATCAATAAATCATTTGTTATTTGTAGAATAGTCCAGTGTATAGGATTTCTGAGATTTGACTCCTGTTCACTCTTTATTTAGTGTTTGCTTGAATTTGATAGGGTGTTAGATCTGTGCTGAAACCTATTTTTATGAGTCTAGGAGACTTTGGCAAGGATGTTTTTTACACCCTCAGCATAAGGTATTTATTTTAGTGTGTCTTAATGCAAAATATAGAGGAAATGTGTGTTACTCACAACTGCATTCTTTTTTTGCAACAGTGAGGCACATAAACAGAATTATTGGTGTTGAGGAAGAGTGTTTGTTGTCTGTTACCATAAAATAGTTACAAAGAAGCAGGCACTTACAGACTCTCATCTAAATTAAAATAAACCTTAGAAAAACACAAATATAAGTACCAGTCCAAGGAGAGAATAAATTTATTAGACTGAGTGCTTTCATCGATAAACATACAGGTCTTTATCAGAACCTGAGTCAGAAAAAAATACTTCTTTTTAAAAGCTAAAAACACTCATGTGATCTAATAGAATGTTAACTGGTTGTACTGTTCAATACAAATTATAAAAACAGGCATCTCTTAAACAATCAACTCATGTTAGACTGCCATCAGCATTAGACGGTGTAGATTAAGTCTACCATCAAGTAACTGAACCCATGTCTCCCAGATGGGGGGACAAGAACCCTACAAATGAACCACCAATGATCATAATTTAGCGGCACTTAATTTTAAGATGCTAACCATAGAAATATTGTAATTTAATCCTGGTTCAATTGTAGCATTCAGTCTTAACTGCCAAACAACCTCTGTGTATTCCAAAGTGGACGCCCTGGTACCTTTTCTAATTCAAAAATAAAAAATAAAAACTTCAAAATATTTACATGTTAGGGAGTGCTTGTACAGTACACTGTTAATGTTGCTAGACTTTATGTCACATGCGTATTCATAAATTCCATTCCTCAACTTCCTTTCTGTCTTGCCTACATAATGCAGAAGGTAGTGGAAACTGGTGGTTTGTCCACATACAAAAAACTGAGAACGAACAATTTAGCGCATCCACAGGCAGAAACAGGTGAGAAATGGAGTTATTGAAAGCAATTATCACAACCATCTTCTCACAGTAAGGTTTTTCACACTAACCTGGAATAGTACCATTGTGTGCACTGTCAATTATAACTCCGGTATCACCGTATCATGTAGTCCAGTGAGCATACTTTCATAGTGGTATGCTCATCAGTGAAGAACTGAAGGTCAGAGCAAAATGGAGAAGGAAAGTAAGATAAATAACCCAATACAAACAAATACGGCGGGGGGGGGGCAACTACAGGGACAACACATTTTCCAAAGTCAGGGACAAAGTCTAAAAATAGTGGGGGTCAATGGCACACAAATAGGTACAAATTTCAAATATTGTTCTGATATACTCTGAAAGTTGCTAGGTTTTGCATGAAGCCAGGGGCTTTAGAAACCTTACATGAATTAAGAACCATGCAAAATTATAATAACTCATTTGCACCTATGTGATGTGGAATATTACACCTCTAGCAGTCTACACACATCATTACATTCCAAAGCATTTTCTGGGGAATCAACTTAAAAAGCATAACACAAGAAATGTAAAATATTTAATGCACAATAAAAGCTATTACAAAGGTACAAACAGAAATGTATTAGTAAAATGTCTTCTTTGCTTTGATAGTAGTCAGTAAGTCACACCCCGGATTCAATAAACCCCATGTAGGCTTTGTGCAGAGTCAACATGTTAGTGTGGTGGTGCACAGCATGGCAGTGAGCAATGTATATTAATGAGGTGCGCCGCGCCTAAGCTGGGTTTCTTGGCTGACAACAGTGTTGCTGGCTAGGAAGGAATCTGGATATCAATTCCTTGGAAAACAGAGCACCTACAGTTTGCAGATTTGCGTGGAATGCCACAGTGACCACCAGGGCTTCACATATGGCTGTGAATCTGTTAGTTCAAAATATCTCCACAGAGGCCAACATAATGCATGGCCATTTAACCAGAAATAGGGAGATATTTGTCATATGCCACGTAGACATCTGGTAGAATGAAACTCAAACATACCTGTCATCCCCTTTGAGCAAGATATGGGGACAAAGGCATACATAATGGGGGAACAAAAACTCCAAAATAGGGAAAGATATTTAATATTGCACTTCCAAACTTAGAAAGTTGATGGAATAAATAGGTCCTACATTAGCATGAGCTGCCTGAAGAGCATGAAGTTTGAAACTCAAATATCAGTCATCAGTTTCTGACTTCACTCCGCAATGACATTCTAATGATTTGCCAGAAAATAAAAATGTAATGAGGAAAAAAATCACAAATATGAGACAAAATCTGGACATTCTGTGCAAATCGGGACAGTTGAGGGGTATGGACTCAAATGTATGTAATATTGAGTCACATCAGTGCATAGGCCATCCCAGTGATATGGCAGAAAGCCACAAATTTGATAAGGAAAACATCTGGACATCCTGGGAATATCTGGATAGTTGAGAGGTATGAATGTGAAGTGTATGATCCAAGCAAAGTAAAGGACAGTGTAACTACAGTGTAGAGTATTGTGATATCCCATTCCTGGCATACTGTACTGAAGCTGTATAAATGATCTGTAATGGGACATCGACTGCCATGTAAAATGATCACTCAGGGGAAGTGTGTGTATTGAAAAGGGCTACGCAGATGAATTGTAGGAATGAGCACAAGAAAAAGGACAAGAGAAACTTCCTCATGTACAGCAGAGGAGGGCATATCGATGGAAGATGGCTGTAGCAGCAACACCAAGCACATATCTATGTCATACAGTATGGACTGTACATTATAAATGTGTTGTCCGTGACTGTCACACAAGATAACATAACATTGGAGAGGATGCCTGTGTGAGATAAGCATCCTTACATTAATAATACAGAAGAGATCTGTCAGGGATTTGACATACAGTTGGAGTAGGGTGCATGTGGTAAAGCTGTGCAAACTGATATGCTTGAATATAAGTCTTTTTTCAGCAGAGGTCTCCTGCAAGGTGGTCACAGGTAAAGGATCATGGAAAACATTACAGTAACTAACCACAATCATGGACAAAACATTACAATAACTAACCATAATCGTGGACAATATCAGAATAAATAATATCACTACTAATCCCATGCCTCTGACATAACATATGTGATGTAGAGTGATAAGAGATGAGTCTGGACATACACATTTGAACAACTATTATGATACATCCACACTCTGTGAGGATAAACATGCATACTGTCCTAGCACTGTAACATCTGCTGGAGGTGTTAGGACAGACACTGCTATACCTGTATGCGACATTATGGGCAATACAGGCTAGTTGCCTTGTGTTCATGGCATATATATGGCACAATCCACACTGTCACAGAAGAGGTATATGCCACTAATGTTGTCAAACACCCATGTGTGTAGTATGTGCATAAGCAGAACAGGTACCACACATGTATCTGGTGTAACAACTTGATTGGTGTTCTGCACTATCAGACAGCTGTGTGACAGCGCACTGTGACAAAGGTGATCCACTTCAGTTACACTCACTCAAATATGTGTAGAGAGTTACATGAAGAAGGATGCATTATACACAGTTACTGGTGTGATGAAGGCTGGCAACCATGAAGGTATTATGGCCTCTGATGTGTATGTCCTTCACATACCCAGTAGTTGTGTTACATTCAAGGGAGTAGTCAGCACTATTACCACATGTTTGTGGATGTACCACTTAACCTCTACCCTAGGACACAGGTCACATAACTATTGGCATGACTATAGGGCATGATGGCCACATAATACTTGGGTGATGTGTCTGTTTCCTGATTCAACAAATCCCTCCATGTTTCTTGTCAATGCAGGTGTTGTCATGGTTGTGGCAGCAGTTTTTGGTATGTGTTGATACTGTCTGTATTATACTAATATCACAGTGGGAGTCAGTCATTGCCCACAAGCTGTGGTCCTTCAAGCAGTTGTTTGGACACAGCATGTGTATGTCATGTGAGATGTCCATCATTTAACTACTGGGCAGGAAAGGGCCTAGCAGACACCCCTGATTTACCAACCTGATCACTGGACCTGATATGTCACGTTATACATTTAACATTGTGAGATGCCATGTATGTCATACACTGGTCTACCCATTTGGTGATATAGCTGTTTATGGCCACATATGACAGTGTTGATTGAATACCACAGTGTAGATTTGTGTCAAATGCCTTGACCTATTCAAGTTCCACAAGATGATACTATTGTCATCATGCATGCCCTCGATGACCTGTTTGAGGACATCTATCAGATGTAATGGACCTGAAGCAGCATTAACAACTCACACATGTCTGTTGCACACAGCTGGAATATTACTAGTGTACATGTAGAAGAGGTCCATGAAGACATGTTGCTCTACCTCATAGTAGAGGAGAGTCAGAATGTTTCTATGCATGCATACATAAGGTGTTGTCCCCCAACTCAGGTGGATGCATGTTGATGTACACGCTTGTATAGGAAATTAGGCCATATGGAGGATGTGTTGAACTGTGTATTCAACCATATCAGGATGGTGTATGTGCAGAGTCGTGCCATAGGTGATCTGTGATGTTGTCACAGCCCACTGATTCCATGTGATAGGTATGGATGAAGGAAAGATCATTCCATGTGAATCATAGCATTGACAACAGACCTGCTATAGAGAACCCAGTGATGCAAGCACTGGGAACACATGTAAATAGCAATCTGAATGTTGATCACCAAGTGTCTACAGTGCTAATGAAAGCCTACATTGTGCACATCATAAGTCAAGCTATCATATTGAGATCTTAAGATTTCATGACAGCACTCTAGTCAAACCTCATTACAACACTAATAGAATATAATACTCTTTCTTACATGTACTTCACCAGACACATAGCAGCTGGAGAAAGGGCTTTCTCAGCAAGATAACACAAGGCCTACAAACCATGCCATCATGTATGTTGATAGAGTAAAAGCCATGTCACTGTAATCTTTATTGTATAGGATGAGGTGACTTCTGGCTGGCCTCCAGACTAGTGTCTAACCCTGCCCTGGGAGTACTACATATCCAAAAAGTGTGACATAGCTGATGACATTGGCAATGTCATTGAGGAGAAGATAATAGTGTCCCACATGCTGATTTAAAATGCTCTCTGTAATATCCAGCAACAGCACACACACACACACACACATACACTAATTACACAGACTACAAAACCCAGTATTCTATGCAAGAAACACTGCTCAAGTCCAACTTGGAGTGTGTCAGACAACACTTTATAACTGATGACATCAGCAATGCCTATTGAGGAGAAGATAACAGTGTCCCACATGCTGGTGAAAAATGCTGTCTGTAATGTCAAGCAACAGCTCACACACACACACACACACACACACACACACAGTTGACTGCAGTGAGAATAGAAGCCCTACCTATCTAATTACACATACTACAAAACCCAGTAATTTACACAAGCTCCATGACACAAGTCTGATTTATTCAAGAGTGCAGGTGAACTTATAGTAGATGACATCAGCAGGTCATGTGGGAGACAAGGGGTTCAGAGGCCTCCAGGAATGGATGTGTAGGCATGTGCAAGTATCAAAACACTGACATTCCATGTCATTGGAGAAGTAACTGTAGGATACACACTTCTACTCTGTTGTCTAGACACACACACACACCCACACACACACACACACACACACACACACACACACACACACACACACACACACACACACACACACACACACACACACACACACACACACACACACACACACACACACACACACACACACACTTGACTGCAGTAAGAATAGAATCCCTACCAAAGTACACAGACTACAAAATCCAGTACTTTATGCATGCTCCATGACACAAGTCTGATTTATACAAGAGTGTAGGTGAACTTATAATAGGGACCCTCCCAGATGATTTAAGTGACCGCTCAATGGCCTATATTATCGGGCATAAGATCAGTATTACCTACACAGGTACATTCAGGACAATAAGGACCAAAAAGCATTTTAACCCTGAACTTTTCCAAAGTGAACTTAAGGCATGTAATTGGTCACCAGTAAAATACCTCCCACTTGATGAAGCAACAATATACTTTAATTCCAAATTCTTAGCCATCCTAGTCCACCATGCACCAACACGCTCTTATCAGAAATAAGACTAAACCTGCTCCATGGCTCTCAAAACAAACAAGCAAAAAATTCTTCTTAGAAACAAATCCTGGGCTAAATGACGTACTACTAAAGACCCAATAGACCAACAAAAATTTAGACAACTGAGAAATAATAAAAAAAGATATTCTCGTAGGTAAAAAGAACTTCTACTTCCAACTCCAACAAACTCACCAAAATAAACCACAAAAGTTTTGGGCAAGCATTAACGGGCTTCTACACTGAGGCCAATCCATTACACCAAGCCCACAAGGCACTAACCTTGAGAATCCCACTCAGACCACCAAATCCTTCAATACCTTCTTCACAGAAGCCATTCAATCTCTTGCCAATCAACTATCTCCAGACAGCTCAACTCTGCCAACTTCCAGTACTAGCTCACTCCCTTCATTTCAGTTGCAATCAGTTCCAACTTCCCTCATCTGCACCCTTCTCCAAAAACTAGAACCAACAACCCCCTCAGCTGACCAACTACCTGCAGAATACCTGCAAAGAGCAGCTAAAGCCATAGTCTGTCCCATTTCCATGCTGATTAACAGAACCATAACTGAAGGTACCATCCCAACTATCTTGAAAATCTCTCACATTATCCCCCTACATAAAGGTGGTAACTCAAATGAATTTTCAAACTATCATCCCATAGCCTTACCTTCTCCATTGGCAAAAATAATGGAAAATGCATTCATAGGCAACTACTACACCACTTAATCCAAAACAACTTGCTTGCTAACTGTCAACATGGATTTAGGCCATTCCATAGTACCACCACTGCCCTCTTATCCTTTACAGTCTGCATAAACAAAAACCGTAACATCAACATTCTTTCCTCTGCACTCTTTATTGATCTTTCTAAAGCTTTTGATATGGTTAACCACCAGCTACTTATAAATATACTCAAATCCCTCTCACTTGATGCACTGGCTATAAAATGGTTCCAATCTTACTTAGACACTAGACAGCAGGCTGTGCTATGGGATAAAAATCACTCACCTCCCCATGGTGTCCCTCAAGGCTCCATATTAGGCCCGCAACTATTGTCTGTTTTCATTAATGACCTACACTCAGCAATTCCTCAAGCTACCTGTATACAATACACAGATGACTCCACAATAACATGCTCAGCTAATTTACCATCTGAACTATGGTCCCTAACCCAAAAGGCATTTAATATAGTTGAAACATGTTTTTTTACAGTGCTGCCTGCTCTTGAACCCCCAAAAAACAAAACTTTTACTTTTCATTCCTACCCAGAAGTCCACCCCAGTAGATTTTACAGTCATGTCTAATAATGGCACTCTCATATCTCCTGACCCAACCACCAAATTTTTAGGAATAACAATAAACTGCAACCTTAACTTTGATACTCATATTAACAACACAATAAAAACAGTCAATAAGAAACTGGGGTCCCTCTGTAGAAGCAAACCCTACCTTACACCATTAGCTAGAACCACTATAGGTTCATATGTAGGTACTAAGCTATTGGCCCTAGGGCCTATATAAGCCTAGCCAAATGGTACCCTGGCTTTTGCCACCCAAGAAAATTATTTTCCTGTGCCCCTGTCAAGCAGAGCCACAGAAGTGATCCCCGGGGTGGATTTCCTCTCTCCCATCCAATCATCAAGATTTTTCTTGAAGAGTGCTAATGAGGAGCTTTGTTTGATATAGATAGGTAATTTGTTCCAGAGTATGGGAAGTCTCTGAGACAGGAATCTATCCCTCCAGCATGTTCTGTTTATTCTGGTGACAAGGTTTAGGTTCCTAGAGCATGTAGCTCGGAGGGATTGGGATTTCTTTATGTGGAGCATGTCCAACAGCTCTGGGTTTGACATAGCTTTGTATGTTAGGCAGAGATAGCCTCTGAGTAGGCAATATGCGACAGAGTAAAGCTGGCGTTTTTTGAGACTGTCTGCATAGGGCATCTGTTTGATTCCGGTAATCCTCTTTGTGAGCTATTTCTATGGCCTTTCCAGTTGCTGTAGATGTCTTGTGAGGTACATACCAAAAGGGGCGTTGTACTCTATAATGGGTCTAATGAGTGATGAGTACAGGGGAACAATTACCTCTTTTTTCCTGGATGAGAAACCTTTTGTGATGTGGTGTGCCATGTAGAAGGATTTCCTGACTACTGTGGCGATGTGATTATCAAAGGAAAGACTACTGTCCACCTGTGTCCCAAGGTCTCTTATCACACTTTCGGTGTTAAGTAGACTACCACCTATTTGGTAGTTCATGGGTACAGAGTTTTTACCAAAAGGGATGACAATGTACTTTTTGGCACTGAGCTTGAGGCCATGGCTTTGACACCAGGTATCTGTCTCAGTGAGGCCCTTTTGTAGGATGTCCACATCATTAGGAAATTTGATTATGGCTCCTAGTTTGCAGTCATCTGCAAACTTATTTAGCCAAAGACCTTCTGTGTTAACCTCTACTTTACAGAAGTAGATACCAAACAGGAGAGGACCTAGGACTGAACCCTGTGGTACTCCACTTGTCAGTGGTCTGAAGTTGGATTTAGAGTCTGCTACTTTCACAGTGTGGGTTTGGTCAGTGAGCCAGTTGGCAACCCATCTTGTGACATAGGGATTTATACCTAGTTTAGTGAGTTTGTCTATAATTCCAGAGTGGGGGATGGTGTCGAAAGCCTTGGCGAGATCTAGATAGGCTGTGTGTACCACCTTACCGTCATCTACAGCTTTGGTGACCACTTCAAAGAAGTCTATCAGGTTTAGGAGACATGATCTGCCTTTTACAAACCCAGACTGGGTAGAGTCCAGAGTTTGGAGATTACCAATGTTATTGTTTATAAGTTCCATGATGACATGCTCCATAGCCTTGTAGACCAGGCTCGTCCGGCTAATGGGGCGGTAGTTCCCATGGTCCGTGGTGGCTCCCCCTTTGCGGAGTGGGATAACCGTTGCTGTGTGCCATACAGTGGGCACAAAGCCTGAGGTGAGGCTATGATTGAACATGGTACTTAGGTGGGGTTCCAGTTTGTTCTGCAGTTCATGTAGAACACAGCCTGGGATGCTGTCAGGTACAATGGATGCTGTGTTCTTGGCTTTGGAGAGTGTGTTTTTTACCTGTGCAGCCATGATTACAGTCACTTTGCATTTTTCCAGTATAGAGATGTGCCCACACTCATTTAATCTCCATACTCCTCTATGCTTCACCTATATATACTAATCTGTCAAAAAATAACCTCAACAAACTGGCATTCTCCTACAATAATATTGCTACATTTGAGACTGGAACTCCATTTAGAACCCACCATTGTCTCAATCTAAAGCTGCTAAGATGGCTAGAGCTACAAAATCAGCTTCAATTTTACCAGTTTACTATTGCCCATAAGACCCTTTACCAACCTACCAATACTCCCAATACTCTCTAGCCTTATTACCCCTTACATAAATCTTAAAAATTTATGCTTATCAAATAAATGACTTGTTTGCACAAGTAAATCCAACAACTTGGCAGGAGACTCTCTGTTCTCTAACACTGTTGGGAAAAACTCTAACATACTCCCCTGTGAACTTTTATCACTGTCTTCAACATCACTTTTCAAATGTAACCTGAAACTATACCTTAGAACACATTGGTTATGCCCCTGTACTAACCCTGACTAGCTCACCATCTTTTATTTACTGGATACTGCTCTCTTTTAACTCTTCTGTATTAACTCCAGTCTTTCTCCTTAATAACCAAAGAGATCATGATCTTGTAATTTAAGCTAATGTATATAGAAACATCATTCTAATGCATAAAGTTTTATTTAGTGTTCATGCTAAGATTGTTAGTAAGGTATTTTACTATTATCATTTATTACATTATTGTACTGTACCAACATTTTTGTAATTGTGTGTTTTTGGAGCTTATCTCCCCAGGCCTCTACTGAAAATGGACATTTATCCAGTTGGATTAGCCCGGTCAACAAATGTAAAATAAATGACATCAGCAGGCCATGTGGGAGACAAGGGGTTCGGACGCCTGCAGGAAATAGATGTGTAGGCACGTGCAAGTATCAAAATACTGACAATCCATGTAGTTGAAGAAGTAACTGTAGGATAAACACTTCTGCTCTGCTGTCAAGACACACATACACCAAGTCGACTACAGTGAGAACAGAACCCCTACCTATATAAGTACACAGACTACAGAACCCTGTACTTTATGCAAGTGCCACAGCACAAGTCTGATTTATACAAGAGGGCAGGTAAACTTATAGTAGATGATAGCAGGCTATGTGGGGTACAACAAGTTGGGAGGCCTGCATAGGCATATAGCTTCACAGGTTCATATGCGGCCACTAGCCTAATAGCACTAGGGTGTTTAGAAACCTAGGTGTGTAAAAAGAAAAGTACCCTTATAGTTGGATGGTGGTGTTTAGTAGAGTAAGTTTGTGAGCAGCACCAACTGACCCTGTCCAGGAGGGACATAGGTGCCAGCTCAGAGGTGATTTTACAGTCACTCAACCAGTACTTAAGATTGCGCTTGAACAGGGTCATTGAGGAGCACTGCTTCACATGCAATGGAAGCATATTAGAGAGGCATGTGAATGATTGTGAGATATATCTGTCTCCACGGCATGCTATGTTTATGTCACAGGCTAGGTTGCAAACACTGGGGTAAATTATTTTTGTCCCATTTGAATTTCAAATGTCCATCATTTCTAGAAGGGCAGGGTCTGAGACTGCTCTTCAGGGTAGGCATAGGCCACCTCTCAGCAGCCTGCAAGGTACTGAGTACAGTGACAGGTATTTCAGTCTTCCCATGTATGTCATGTTTGGAAGCCTGGTATTCTCCCAGGCACAGCCCTGTGTTTTCTCCAATTGCTGCAGGTGTCTAGTGAGGTACAGACAGATGTGAGCACTGTACTCCATTACTGGTGTGATAAGGGTAGAGTACAGTAGAGGTATGACTACCCTGGTCTTGGATGTGATGTCCGTATGTATGATGTATGTAATGCAGATTGTGTGTGCCACCACTATGGGCCTATAGTGATGAAGGTGTAGATTGCTATCAACCTGTGTTCCCAAGTATCACCACACTGTGTTTGAGCTTAGGGGGTGCTATGTATATTATAATTAGCAGGGGTACACCATTGACAAAGTGGACAGTGAGTCACTGTATGCTTTAAGGTTCAGCCCATGAGTTTGGCACCAATCATTAGTCTTTGTCAATCCCTTCTGTAATATGTTACCATGACTGGGGGACTCTAAGTGCATCCAGTTAACAGTCATCTGCAAACTTGGTAAACCACAGGCCATCAACTGTAGCCTGTGCTTCAAGGAAGTCTTTTCCAAACAGTTGAGGACCCAGCATAGATCCTTGTAGCATTTCACTGGTGAGTGGGCTAGTGGTGGAGGTGCAGTCCCCAACTTTGACAGTGTGCGTTCTGTCCTTGAACCAGGTGGCTATTCATCTAGTACTGTATGGCCTAATTCCCAGATGGGAGATGTTCACTATGGCATGAATTGGGGATAGTGTCAAAGGCCTTGGATAACTCAACATAGGCATTATGTCCTGTTATCTCTCATCTAGGTCTTTGGGGTCAGTATCCAAGAAGCCCGGTAGGGTCAATAAGCAAGATCTACCCTTGACAAAACCAAAATGGGTAGGATTAAGTGTGATGAAGGTCACCTATGTCCCTGTCGATATGGTCCATGCTGATTCCTGCACTAGTCTTATAGATCAGGCTTTTTAGGCGTATGAGTCAATAGTTGTAGTCCTGCATGTTACCAGATTGATGTGCATTGCATAGCACACATTCAATATTACATTTTGTAGTCTGGTTGATATATGTGTGGAAAAAGTACTGACACTCCAGGGTTGCAGCACTTGGGAGGTGCAAACATATGGATGTATTGTAAATATGTGTCATACTATTAGCGCCATCAGTTTGTAATGTTTCCATATGTAATTTTATGTCATACACAGGAAATGGACAGTGAACAGCAGTAATACAGTATAATATGTACATTTCCATAGCATGGAGACCAGCAGGTTTGTGAGACTGTTAACAAAGTACATACAAATGCAAAATACACGTTTGCACATAGGTAAGCAGTGTGCAAACCCAAGCCACGTTGCTAAAGCCTGATAGTTAGTACTGAGTCTATGAAATACACCTGCTACTTAACTGACTCTGTGGCAGCATTTGTTAATGCCTTGATATATTCCTTTTTAGGGACAGATGGCACTGGGTACGAATATAGGTGTATCTAATACTTTAAAATACTTTTCATTACAGAGTGATAAAGCAATTACATAAATTGTTTACATGAGATGCATTGCTGTGTGTTGGCATAGTGCAGTGGGGTTAAGTGGCATTGCATGAAAATAACTGCAGCGTTTTGCTACCACTCACCATCACTGCTCATTGGTGCGTAATGCACACCTCCTTGCAAACATGGATCACAAAAACTGAAGGCATCCAGTGCTTTTTCTGTTACATATGTATGCTGTGTGCAAGACTGTGACACTTTTTTTAACTAGATTAAAGGTGTTAAAATGGGAGAGATAGGAAAGTGGCTAAATGGGAAGTAAGCAGGGGGAAGAACAAAGTCTGACAATTAGTATTGAGTTTTTGGAATACTTCTGCTACGACTGACTCTGTGGCAACATGTGTTAATGCAGTTAAGGCAGTGACACATTCCTTTTTGGGCCAGATGGTATAAGGTGTGAATACAGCTGTATGTAATACCTTTAACATTAGTTAAAGATATTGCATACAGCTGTATGTAATACCTTTAACTAGTGTGAAAATGGGGAGCAAGCAGAGGGAAAAAGGGAAAGCTGGTCAGGAATGTGCAGGAGGAAGGTAGAAAAGAACCATAGCTATCCATTTCTTTAACAGTGTAAAGTGAACATATGTGCAAAATATTAAATTAATTTGGACTGTCACTTCCAGAGATAAGAGTGACCACATAACAGTCATGTTGTATGGCCAATTGGACCAAGTCAAGTCTTGCAAGAAGACATGTGTGCGAAATGGAGAGCTATGTATGGGATGATTTTTTTTTTTTGTGGGACAGGTGCCCATTTTTTTCTTGAGAGAAAGGAATGTTGGCGAAGGGACGTGAGTATGTCTTTGTCAGGTAATAAGTGAGGAAGCAATTTCAGACAGACAAGACAAACAAGACAAGAGACAGGGACAGTGATGGACACAAAATGTTAGGGGACACAATGATTGGGGTGAGGGTGGGGACATCCAGAACCCATGGTCATCAAGATGGGTGACAGTGAGAACTGAGTCCTCACTCACAGGACTGTCATCACTGTCACCTCACTCCACCACTGGCTGGAGTACTTGACACCTCCTTCTCCTCCTACTACTACTGTGTAAAATGAGGAAGCACATCCTCTCCAGCCAGAGTAGGCATGCACCAACAGTGCGACGCACAACCCTACGCACCATTCTTGGCATATCGATGTGGGGTGATAATATCACTGTCTCTGGTACTTCTCCCAGAGGGTACCACAGGACTGGCCTCTGTGGCAGGATTACCTGAGGGGATAGGTAATACAGGAGCAGCTGAGGTGGTGCTTCCAGGTTGGCTCTGAGATGTGCTGGGCAATGGTGCTAGAACCAGTGGAAGGGGGCAAGCCTACCCAGTTGTGCTGTGGAGCATTTAGTGATCTGGTACACATGGAAGACATGGACACATTTTGACAACATGGAATAAAGTACAGCAAAAAATAATAAAATAAAATAAAATAAAAATAAAATAAAAAAGAGAGATAAGGGTTGGGGTGAGAGAAAAAGATATAAGATTAGTACCTTCATATGTGACATGCAATGCATTAATACAATTATTTGACTCTATTATCTTAACCTTTACTTTTAAGACTACCACCTCCTAACAGATGCACACTGTACTACAAATTGCAGCAAGTACCCCTTGACATGCGCATACTTGTTTTTACAGTTGTGATATGCATGCTTAATTTCATACAACTCTGTAAAATACCAAAAAAGTTATCTGTAACTTTAATGCTACAATAACACTACTCTTCTGCTGCATACATACCACATGCTTCCCTCATCCTCATCCTCATCAATCAAGTTCCATGGGTTCTTACACTGACCTCCTGGTCCATGACAGCTGTGGAAAAAACAGAACAGAAAGAACAAAATACCATTATGAATATCAGTCTTGTCTATATTCAGCTTTTAAGTCTTGCAAGTACTCTCTGTAGTTGATACTTAGGCAATGTGGCCTAAATTCTTCAATCCAAGCATTGATGGTGTCCATCTTCCTCTGCCCTAGATCATTATATTAATGCCTACAGTGGTGACTAGGGCACAGGATACCAATGGCACCTGTTACAGCCCAGGCCAAACTATCCCAGGCTTCTGACTTATACTGGGAGCCAGTATAGTTCCCCTGAAGAATCCTGGTACTGTGGTGTTTAACTAGGAGTCTAATAAAAATCTTGGACTCCTGGACACCCCTTCATTGTTGCCTAAATCTGACATCTTCTCCAGAAATGCCTGCCATGTCTACCATGGATCCCAAGCAGTGGAGAGTGATGGTTTCCCACCAAATCTAGTTATTGTGTTTACTGGGAGTGTGCACACTGTTTGAAAATGTTGTGCTCTGCTTACCATCATGCAAACATGGTGCTTGGCAGTGCGCACCTCCAAGCACAGTGTTTGCGTGATAGTAAGCAGAGTTCAACAGTAGCTAGAAAAAGCAAATTCAAGGTTATTGGATGTACAGGCAATTGAGTATGTGTGTTAGACAAATGTGAAGGCCATGGCAGTCTAGACAGAAGAAATATACTTACAGCAATATAGTACACAATATACCCACAGTCATTCATTTGAAAATAAATGTGATAATTCGTAGATAAATGAATACATAACTGACACAAAACTAGTGCCTCAGCTACATCATGTCAAGTGTTGTAAGTGAGAGTGACTATAATGGGTAGTGAAACAACAGTAAAAATGTATGGAATATGCTGCATTCATACCCAGGACCATGTGTATGCACAACTACACTTACACTTAAGGTTGGCTATGTTGCAGTTCATTGCTATAAACTACAATGTCACAACAGTAAAACACAGATTGCACACACTGTATTAGAACCCATGACCATCTGTACTCAAGCCCTACACTTACACCTGCTGCCACTGGAGTAGCTACATAAGGTTCCCTATTTTACTAATCGTTGTTAAGGTCTCACTGTTAACTGCAGTGCAGTGTTGCTTATAGGGTTTGCGCGATGCCCACTAGTATTAATTGAATGCATATGGTTTCTATTTTTGGCTGTCTGGGTCCTATCTGCTTCTGAGTGGGCCAGTTGTCCAGTTTGTGCACTAATGTGCTTCATGTCAATGAGATAAGCACAGCCAATCTTAACAATCATTTTTCTCCATCTCCCATGTTGGCGCTAAGTAGCGCATCACGAAACACTGGTCAATAAAAAAAAAAAGAAAGAAAGAAAGAAAAGGGAGAGGTAATTGAAATGATGAAAAGCAACCTATGACATACAATACACACTAGAAAATGTTAGTACACATGAGATATAACTATACAGAACTGGATTTGAACTCTCACTCCAATATACTTTCACAACATAAGATGGGTGCTTTATCCCTCTTTACCACACAAACAGCTTTGCAGCAAGAAACTGAACTCATTATGCATACAACCAACTAAAACAGCATCTACAGTTATATCAAACCATACAAGTACTATTTGTACATTTAGTATTTTTGATTGTAGTGCATATAGTGATCACACAACTTGTCATAATTATTGCTTGCAAATGTACAGTTCTCTCTTACTTCTGAGACGTGCAGTGTGTAAACCACCCTGTGAAATTGATCTTAAAATGTGTGAGGATATTAAGTGGAAATAATATGATATGCAGTTGCCAAAAAATGAAGAGTATATTGGATGTGAAGGGACACAACCTGTGACTTGTGAGCTGCTTACTTGCATTTCCAGCCTTAAGTCTAACACTTTGTAGATGTGACCTGACACACCCACTGAAAGTAAGGCAGCCTGCAATGTTATTGTATTTTCCTTCTCCCAAACTCTAATAAGTCTCAGTTGCAATCCATTAAAACCAAACACTGAGGGGGTGGCTGCACTATGTTTACATCACTACATGGATCCATTTTTTTGGGATTTAGCAATTCTAATGAGTTCACACCTCGTTTGCATTTTCACCATGCTGACAGCCCTGAAACTACACCATATAAAAGGCAAACATGTAGCTAGGCAACCTGATGGTGAGGAGACTTGTTAAGTGGAGAAGACGGAAGATACACTAATACTTTGGGATATATCACACAAGAGTATTGAACTTAGAAGGTATGCTTCCATTTATTCAGCTACATACTGCATATGCTGGAATGTATTTAAGAAAATTCTGAAGCAAAGAATTTTACACTTTTATATGTATGCATTACTTAGAAGTGTACTGATGGCATGGGCATGTTTGCCAAGCCATTTCAGAGGTATACATGATTGCCAATACATGAAAATGTAATGTGTTGTGATAAACATGTACAAATGTTTCAGGGACAGTTCATTTGATAGAACCTTTAGCATTTCAAAGATAGTTTGTTAGCAAAATGTGTCATTTTCCTATTCTATTGGGGGGAGCAAAGGTGAGTTACTGTTATGGCACAAACAAGGAAAGACTGTTCTTTTGTTGGTGGAGGGAGGAAAGGTGAGTTACTGTTATGGCACAAACAAGGATAGACTGTTCTTTTGTGGGTGGGGGGAGCAAAGGTGAGTTACTGTTATGGCACAAACAAGGAAAGACTGTTCTTTTGTTGGTGGAGGGAGGAAAGGTGAGTTACTGTTATGGCACAAACAAGGATAGACTGTTCTTTTGTTGGTGGAGGGAGGAAAGGTGAGTTACTGTTATGGCACAAACAAGGATAGACTGTTCTTTTGTGGGTGGGGGGAGCAAAGGTGAGTTACTGTTATGGCACAAACAAGGATAGACTGTTCTTTTGTGGGTGGGGGGAGCAAAGGTGAGTTACTGTTATGGCACAAACAAGGCTAGACTGTTCTTTTGTGGGTGGGGAAGCAAAGGTGAGTTACTGTTATGGTACAAACAAGGATAGATTGTTCTTTTATGGGTGAGGGAGCAAAGGTGAGTTACTGTTATGGCACAAACAAGGATAGACTGCTCTTTGGTCAGTGGGGAAACAAAGGTAAGTTACTGTTATGGCACAAACAAGGATAGACTATTCTTTTGTGGAGGGGAGCAAAGGTGAGTTACTGTTATGGCACAAACAAGGATAGACTGTTCTTTTGTGGGTGGGGGGAACAAAGGGAGTTACTGTTATGGCACAAGCAAGGATATGTTGCTACTGTTACTCTCCTTGTTTTGAATCCTGCCTGTTGCTCATATTTCACATCTGTAGACTGTTGTATGTTTCTACAGGGAGTAATACTGACTGGCTACCTTTTCTGTTTTATCTGGAAACAAATAATCCTTACTTATGTGATACTTATGTGCATTATTCTTCTGTTGTCTTATAGGACACCTAGGAGTATGCCACCCAGGCATGTCAATCCTTAAAGATCCCCTTCACGTATGCCAAAAATCAGGTCATAATGGTTGCCTTTAGACAACATGGTGCTTTTCTACTGGAAAGGGAATGGGGAGATATGGCAAGTAGAATGCAAATTTGGCAACAGATAGTTGCTTATCTGAATGCCCTGGTTGGCCACAGCAGGACATATGAGCAGGTGCACAACAGGGCCACTGACATTCTCACATCTGCATGGAGGAGAGCAGCTGCAGTGGGTTATGACCAGATGGGTACCGGGGAGGGCCTGCTAGGGAACCACCGCTAACACCCAATGCCAATGAAGAGTTCCTGGTCAATGTCAGGGATCCAGACAGCTCACAGGAGAGTGCAGTACAGCATGTCCTGGATGTGGGAGCAACAGTGTCAGAGACAGAAAGCATGTCCCAGGAATATCTTCCAGATAGGTTTTGCTATCTCAGACACTGAACACAGTTGTATAGTAAAACAACTGAAACCAATACATTACTTCTGTGTCACATGCATTTTTTATGTGGGAATAAAGATTGATATTTTTTATGAGGGGGATAAATATTGGTACATTTATTAGCTTAGGTTTGAGTTGACAGCTACATCCTTGTTGACAGTATAGTTAATGGACATATATTAATGGGTACAAGTATAACCACATGTGTTACTTTTAATTGTGATGATGTTGCCCTTACCTCTTGCTTAACTTATTCTGGCCCATCTGGCTTACAGAGGTGACTCTCATCTGTAGATGGTAAGCTACACATTTTTATGTCAGTACTGATGAGCAATTGAAAGAAATATTTTAGTGTGTGCTGTTGATATCAGGCCTTTTGTGTGTGTTGCTGTAATATCTGTAATAGTGGCACCACTATTAATTTGTTATCATATACTGGAATACAGTAGTGTAGGCATTAATATTGTCCTATGTGTCTTGCTTTTTATCACAGGTGATCATGACAGTGAAAGTGTGGGCCCTCTTTCACCTGATGTCAGTGCATCATCAGACTCTGATTATGATGGTGGCCAAACTGAGGCACAGTCAGGGGTGCAGAGGCTGAAGCTGAAACTGAGGTTGACATATCGTCATTCCCTGCAATTCCATCGGACACAGCCAGTAGGCCTATGCCTACCCAATCCAGTGACACCACAGATATTCGACAGGTGGAGGGCAAGGCCATTGATCGGGGAAGTGTGGTTACTGTGGCTTCAGTGTCTGTAGAGTCTGGCTGTAGACAAGGTGTGGGTGAGTTGCCACACAGGAGGGTTGATAGGGTGGCTTGGAGGGGGACTGCTGTCCCTCCTCTACCTGGTACAGGTGTCTCTTCTCATTACACTATATGTTTAGGGGTGTCATGGAGGCACAGGTATGTCCCCATAGGTGCTCCACACAGTTGCTTAGAGATGTGGATGTGGCTTAGGCTGACATGCATGAATGCCTCCACCATGTCACCGATTCCATGGATTGGGTGAATCCAACTTTGAACACGGGGTGTCTGTTATGGAAAATGCATTGTCTGTGATGGAACATCTGTTGGGAGGGGAAAAGCATCCTTGTGGGTGTAGGTCAGACCCATCATCTGCTGTCAGCCAGCGGGGCCATCCTGGATCATGCTCACATAGTGGCAGTAGTTCCACTGTACCTTCAGTCAGTGTGCTGTCTACACCCAGCCATGGCAAGCCATGAGGTCATGGTCCTGGGTGTCCCCATAAACGGAGCTCATCCAGCAAACATCAATCACTTTCAGGAAGCAACAGTGCATCTGACCATGGGCATGCACATGCCAGTGCAGCTCCTGGTAGAGCCAGCTCTCATGGTCAGGGATGACAACGATGAACTGCCACTTCTACCATACATGACTCACACTTGTCTGACATACTAACATGTAGAGCCAGCACAGAGCTTGACTATGTCCATGTAGACTCTCACACACTAATTTCACCTGGAGGACCCCTACAGACACAAACACAACAGTTACATGGTTCAACCATGCAGCTTCAAACTCATTTTGTCTCACTGGCCTTTTGTTGGTTTATCCAGATGTCTGCCAACTTCTCTGTCTTACTCTCACACACACTCACCAACCTTTGGTGTCAGCCTAGCTCCCCCACACAACACCCTGTGCAAGTGATGATAACTGTGCCATATTCCTGTTTTCTGTCTT
Organism: Protopterus annectens; assembly: GCF_019279795.1. Taxonomy (NCBI): domain Eukaryota; kingdom Metazoa; phylum Chordata; order Ceratodontiformes; family Protopteridae; genus Protopterus; species Protopterus annectens. The sequence continues at coordinate 995,571,927 of NC_056746.1, read as the reverse complement.
TTGGATTAAGGGATACAAAAGCTTTGTGTCTGATGCTCAGGGTGCATATCTGCCTTAAAGTGCTTATTATATCTGCATTTATGGTGTTGAACTGGTAATTTTACCTTTGACATATATTGGCGTTGGAAAGTTATACAACTGATATCATCAAAATTTTCTAACTTTACTGTGAATGATCTTGTGAGGGTTGTGAAGTCAGAAACTGAAGTGTGTATCATTACTTTCTAACTTCTCTCTTTAGTGAATTTCTATTATGAATGTATGGTGCTAAACTGGGCCATGCAGTGACCATCACTACTTTTCAGGGGTATGACTGTGTGAATATTTGATGCTGAGGCCTACTCCTTAATAATGAACACACATAAAATCACACAAATCTCTGCTGTTCTATTTTAAAATCATTCCAGTACCAAACTTCCACCTCTTACTTGCTTACAGTACCAATTAGTGTGATACAAGGATATGCCAGTCATTCATATTATTACACAATACTCCACAGGTTAGAGATGTACCTTGTAAAAGTAGCAGTTGACATGGCTGTAGTTCAGGGCCAAGTCTAACTGATGCAAGCAGCACACAGTCAATATATAGAGAGGTAAAGTTTGTGTGAATTGCCTAGCATCAATGTTACTATACATATGTGTGTAGAAGGAAGGTTTTAGGCTACATGGTGAGTGAGTGTGCTATGCATTGTCTCAGCCAATGCAAGGGCATACTTAGCACACCTACGTCTGCCTACACCCACAGCAGCTGGTGGATCCCCCTTTGACTCCTCAATGCCTGTAACTGTGCTGACCTTGCCATTGGTGCTGGGATGTGTGCCCCCTTCCCCTTGCTGATCCTGCCAAAGCTGTTTCCTCAGGATTATGTTGTGTAGCATGCCACAGACTGTGAATATTTCTGTACATGTTTATGGATTGTACTGCAAAGCTACCTCAGGTGTAGCTAGGCACCAGGACCGTGACTTCAGCAGCCCAAATACATGCTCTATGATATTTCTGGTTTGAGTATGTGCCCCATTATGGCATTCTTCTGTGGGTGTGTGTGCATTTCTGATGGGTGTCATCAGTCATGGTACCAGTGTGTAGCCTGCATCCCCCAGTAGATGACCTGTGAGATATCCACCCTAGTAAACATCTGATACATTTGGAAGATGTGCCAGATATTTGAGTCATGGTAACTGCCATGGTTGCCAGCACACAAGTTCAAGATGATTCCCCTAGCATTGCATAGAACTTGACAGCTGATAGAGTGGTAACCCTCGCTGGTAATGTAAAGCCTACCATGATGTTCAAGTGTTTCACTGTTGCAGTCAACACACTTGGGGTTATCTGCCTGCAGGTAGCCCTCAGTTGGCCCGAATACCAGAGACATAGTATTTCTGCGTCAGATGCTGTCGCTCCAAAACTGATGTCAGGTCATCAAGGGTATAAAAACAGGCAGCCAATGCCATTACATCAGTGTTTCTTGCCAAGGAGCCTGAAGCCGAAGCAGTTTGCAAGTGAAGGTCGGCCGCTACCTGAATTTCGTTTACAAATTTAATAATCCTGAAGTCTTCTAAAGCTAAATACCCCATTGGGGATAATTTTTTCTTGCTCTAACTGATGTCAGAGAATTTAACAATTGTCTTGCCTGTGGAAAGCAAATACCTAACAGAGATTTTCATTCTTAATGCGTCACCTGTTTAGGCCTAGACCACGATGTCCCTCACTGTCGGTTTTGTGACTTATTTAACACCCGAACTATTCATCATCAGGCTCTCTTTGTTGATAAATTCTTTCGCTCTCAATCCCATATTCTGAAATGGCTTCGGTAAGCCACCCGACTACCGATATTCTGAAAAAACGTAACGCTAAAGATAGAGACAGACGGCATAGGTCCAAAACTGTCAATGAAGCTTCCATTAACTCATTCACTTCAGAGCAGCTCAGAAAAAGCTGTCTGCTTAATTCCACCATAGGAACAACAGTGCAGCCTGAGCTCATTTTCAGAAAATCCATTTCTAATACCATACAGAAAACAAATGTTCGTAATTCTTTAACTATATAAGAGCTAGACTAAAACTGTAAACGCGAAAGTTGTTCGGTAGATACTGACCTTTCCAACAGTGTAAATGTTGATAGTGCATATCAAAGTCATTATTAAATATTTGGCAAGGAATGTTGATGTGCATATTTTTTACCTTTTTGGAAAAGCAAAGCCACTATCTTGGTCAATGTACCATGTAGACCCACACAATTTGTATTTAATTTTTTAGTATGAATGTCAGCTTTAAAATGATACCTTAACCATTACTGTGTGATGCTCCTTTGTGGAGATATTCACATAAATATGATTAATATAATATTTCTCATAATTGATAAGTAAACAAAGCATAATATCTCATCACCTGTAACAGACAGAGCCTACATATCAATGTAGAAGTTGTGTATCTGAATGTCAGCTTCAAAATGATGCATCATTTGTGTGATCACCCTGCTCCCTTGCTAAGATATGGGCATAATAATGAGAAGTATTGGAAATGTATAATTTTCATAATCGTACAAGACTAAACAAAGTGTGATATCTGTACATGTGTGCAGTGCACAGACACAGTTCTTTTCCCATGTTGTAAGGAGTAACACTGTCTTCAAAATGAGGTATTACACAGCATACTGACATGCTCCCTTGCAAAGTTATTTACCAAAATATGAAAAAAAATCATAATTTCCATAACTTAAGTCCAAAACAAAATTTGCTATTTGTACAAGTGTACAACACATAGGCACAGTTCTTTTACCATGTTGGAACTATCAATACTGTCTTTAAAATTAGGTATTACTTAGCACATTCAGATGCTCCCTTGCAAAGTTATTTACCAAAATATGAAATAAAAATCATAATTTCCATAACCTAAGTCCGAAACAAACATTGATTTCTGCACATGTGTACAACATACAGGCACAATTCTTTTACCATGTTGGAACCAGCAATACTATCTTCAAAATGAGGTATTACTTAGCACATTCAGATGCTCCCTTGCAAAGTTATTTACCAAAATATGCACAAAAAATCATAATTTCCATAACCTAAGTCTGAAACCAACTTTGATATCTGCACATGTGTACAACATACAGGGACAGTTCTTATTACGTTGGAGCTATCAGTACTGTCTTCATAATGAGGTATTACTTAGCACACTCTGATCCCTTGCAAAGTTATTTACCAAATTATAAAAAAAAACATAAATTCCATAACCTAACTCTGAAACAAGCTTTGATATCTGTACATGTGTACAACATACAGGGACAGTTATTTTACCATGTTGAAACTGTCAATACTGTCTTCAAAATGAGGTGCTATTTAGCACATTCAGATGCTCCCCTGCAAAGTTATTTACCAAAGTATGAAAAAATAATAATTTCCATAACCTGAGTCCTAACAAAACTGATATCTGTACACATGTACAGCATTCAGAACCAGTTTTACCATGTAGACACATATGATTGTAAATGTACACATTCTTGATGTGGCCAATATACTTCTGGATGGGTACGTGTAGAGAGAAAAAGCAAAGTAAGGACCGCCACTCCACTAATGAACCCAGGACAGGCATGGGACTTCAGTGGCAGGAAAGGCCATCTGATCTGTCCAATAGCTGTGCTGGCTACCCACTCAGTCAGCTGATACCACTGCAGTCTCATGACCTCCTTCAGTGTCAGCTGTCTTCCTTACCTATGCCTTTCCTCTTTACATGTGTCCATTCAGCAATGGACCTAAGGGATCAAGTTCTGTATTACTAAGCCCCTCCTGTCATCTAAACTCTACACATGCCTGATAAAAGAAGAATAAAAAAATGAAGTATTGCAGGATGGTTACTGACATATTCAACAGTACATGGTAGCACTCTCCTAAAACAGTTGTTCTTTCTCAGCATCTTCACCAACTCCTTCCCACAGTTATTTGCCAGACTCAGAAAAATATAATTTTACACAACACAATTCATAATAGAGTTTCTTACCATATTGGTCCTACTTGGTCATGAGTGTTTTCCATTCTTCTCACAAGCTGCATGTTACCAACCCTGCATAGCTCTCCTCACACCACTGTGGAGGTCAGTAAAGAACAAAGCAATGCCCTCTTCAGTTGGGTGAACGCCATCCCTTCTGAACAGGTAAACATCTTCTGTGGTGATGCTTTCATAGTAGACTGTAGATCCACTGACCCTGTGCATCAAGCCATGCATGAACCCATTCTGTAAACTTCTGGCCTTGTGCGCTACCCATTGACTGTTGGCGAGAAATTATATCATACCACACAAAATGACAACGTGGCCACCATGTCTGCAGCTGTTCAAAAATTGCTCTGATTTGAAACCGTAGCCTTCCGAGTGGTTGACTGATGTCATCATTCCCTCTAATGTTTAGCACAAGGATGTCGGCCTCAGGGTAGATGGAACACTTTTCTTCCAGCAACTGAAGTACTCTGCTCCAATGCATACCTCTTCTTGCAATCCAGTATACCTTCACAGTAGATGTGAGGAAGCTCAAGTTGTAATAGTTTTCACTTATGGAGGCATGGCTGACAGCCCAGTGAATGTAGGAATGGCCCACATTCCCACACTCTTACTTGTCATTCTCCTGCTCGTAAAGCCATGTCAGTGTCAGAAGGTGGACGAACCTGCAAAGGAATGAAAATGCAAATACATTACTATTGATGTTTGAGAGATGTATTGGAAGACTACATATATATGTATATCATATGCATTATCTGGTTAGCCCATCCAAATCTTTATTCCTATCCACAGGGGCATTATTCTTTTCATAAAGTACTTTAAGTGGTGATGATGCTGCAGAGGTACATACCTACCACCCCTGAAAACACCAAATTACACACAATGACTGACAAGGGGGCACAGAGAGGGCATATGTAAATGGAAAAAGCAGGGTAAGGGCCACCAGTCTACTAATATGCCGAGGACAGGCATGGGCCTTCAGCTCGTGGGCATCTGAAGTGTCCCATACTGGTGCTGGCTATCCACTCAGACTGCTGGTAGCAGCAATAACTCCCGATTGCATGCAATGCCAGCAGTCTGCCTTACCTCTGCTTCTGTTTCTCATAGAAATTGTGGTTTTCTGGCAAATCAAAGAGGATGTAACTCACTAAATAATGCCATATCTATTTATATCCTTCATAGAATACAGTCTAGCACAAATTCTGCTATTCGAGCAACTAAGTTAAACAGAACAATATTTAAAACATATGTCCAGATATTGCCCTCATATATTTGTTACATTTCTGGAAATTGTAAAAATTAAAGAAATAAACTGGTGTGGGGGATGGCTTGCAATGATTCCAAGTGGAGAAAAACCCAAAGCTGGCTTGTGCATTCATCAATGTGATAACGACTTCTACTTATGTCAATAACAGTGACAGCTGCTGTGAGTTTGGCCTGAAAACTGATAAAAGACTCAATGATATATTGTAACTGCACTTACTGGTAATGTGCTAATGACCTGCATTTCATTACTGCAAAGCTAAGCATGCTCAGACACAGGTGACAATTCCTCCACAGAACCTGCTGAATAGGGATTCATTATATGACCTTGTGCAGCTGTTATGTAACACAGACTCATCATCAGCAAGGACAAGACCTGAGTAATTCAGTAAAAGACTATATCACTTAGATATTAATGAGCCCTTCCTCCCACCTAAATTCCACACATGACTGACAAAACCAAGGAAAATGCCCAAAATATAGGGTAGCTCCATGCTAGTAGTAGTCAGCAAGTAATTACCTTTATCTCACTCGGGCAACTACTGAGTATAATCAGAAATACAATAAGACAAGAAAAAAATGTCAAACTTATCTGGCTGATCCATTTAAAAGTATTAATTCATCTTATCTCACCTAACCATCCCTCTGGTTACAATAACAGTCAGAAGTTAAAATGCAGAAATATTGTCCAAAATATCCAGGTGAGCAATGCCAACAATCAGAGAACAAACAAAGATCAGACCTAAATTTTGCATGAAAACCATCAGTGTTTCTAAAAAGTGTTGAACACCTACACCAGGGGGGTGCTCACCATAAAAAGCCCAGCAGCTCCTCTTGGTCATAAACTAATGGCTGGCCAGCAGCCAGTTGCTCACCTTGGGTTACCTGTGATAGCTCTTCTAAGCGAAAGCTGCATGTAAACCAACCAACCTGCCAAACATGAACTAATTGCTAAACACAAAGTAGGTTCACTGACAGGATGCAGCTTGGAAGTGGATAACGTAATGGTAAGAAGGTTGCTGGACATGTTATGCATCCAGAAGACAAGATGGAAGATAATCATTAAAAGAAAAGTGTTGGTCCCAACATCAATAGAAATCCACAGCTAAACCACCTCTGCTTTCAACCACTGCCCCAGTGTTATGAAAGACAAAACAAGAAATAAAACAGTGATGCTAAAATGAACTTGAAAACAAATACTGTCTTATGGACCCCTTACCTGATTACCTCAAAACATAATCCTAACAAAGGACATACTATGGACACTATACTAGTAGTATAACTCTGATGTGTAACGGTAAAAATCCAAGACTTTCAGCATTGGGCATCTGAATGCCATACTACATAGAAAATGACAAATGTGTAATGTACAATGTTGGAAAGTCATGTAATTTGTGTCTGCTTCCTTACATTAGCAAACTGATTGAACATACAAGATTTTGCATATAGTGCACACCGAGAAGCACTGTTGTACGTAATGCATACCAAAACTATTTTTTTTTGCATGTTTACCAGTCTAGTATACTGAAACACTATTTTCAGATACAGACTGTGCGACAACACAATTAGTGCATAGTACTGCATAATACACAAGAGATTCATGTATCATTTTCAGATGTAAATTGTATGCAATATGTACAGTAGTATAACACAAGCAAGTAAAGAGAGGTGCAAGGAGGAGAGAGTGAAAGAATGGATAGCAGGCCGGAGCTCTAGGTGTCTGACAATGTGTTTTTTTTTTACTTGAAGTCTCAAGTTGGGGTAATGGAAGCACTGTTTATCAATTGGTTTACTGGAAAAGTCTAGCTGAGTTGCAAAAAGAAACGAAAAGAAAAACATTTCAGGAGAAATGGTGCATGGTAAACAGGAAGGGTACACAGAGCAAAAACAGTACACATACTTTTTCACTATAAGCAAATTACAGACTGCTAAAACATTTGGTACATATACAAACATTTACAGTGTTTCAGGTTGATATGAAGAAACTGCCAAAAGTAGGAGGCCATAGTGAAGTGTTTGTTTTTTCTACAGATTGCATATGTAAGTTGCACAGACCATATAGATAAAATACTTCATAAATGGGGGAACTCCATCCATCCTGTCTAAAAAGAGCCAACCAGCCTTCAACAAAAGTCACTGAAGTCATTTTGTACTTGATGCTCAGAAAATAAGTGTTACACCCTTCTCCAATGAGGTGTACCCTTAGAGCTAAAGGGTGGATGGTCAGCTTAATGAACATATACACAGGAACACACAGCCACACAAAACTACTTTTTAAAAACTGCGGACTCCCAATACACAATGTCAATAAATGTAACCAACACAATGCTACTGGGTATATGGCGAGAATAAACAACTAAACAATAATTGTGACCACCATTCAGTTTTTTTTTGTCATTGAGACCCAGAAACCTGCTGTTTCATATGTCTTTTGCAAGGACTGGCTACACCTTAAACAAAAACATAACTGGTGATGATGATGATGCAGAGGTACATACCCCTAACCAACTTGCTAATCAGCATCATTCTGCATAGAACCATCTGTGCCTTGGGGCATTACCTAATTAGCAAACGTGGAACGCATTTTAAAAATAAATCCTTCTAAACTCCAGCGGAAGAAAATAAGCCTTCCCACGTGATAACAGCAAAGAAAATTTAAGGTCAAGTAACACATATAAGCAAATGTGTCAACATCCTTTCTACTTCTGCACCTTGAAAGTTGTATAATACTGGCAGATATAGTTAAACGCCACCATAACCACCCCCAAATTAATAATCACCCCCCACTCCTAAATGGCCCCAAGACTGACAATAGGACAGCTGTCAACAACCTGGAAAAAAAGGTCAGCAACTAACTCAATCTTAATCTTTTACTACAAAAAGAGAAGCTAGAGATTACCTTTCTGGATGTTTAATAAAAAAAGCAATGTGCAATATGATCACAGTCTGCATCTTAATCGTGTTGTACCTTACGAAGATTACATAATTTGCAACAAGCAAAATATAAACTCAAATCTACTGTACCCTGGACAGTCCAACTACAGCTGAAGACAGAGCAGGTCAAACATTTTGGACAATAACACACACCACCAACAAAACTGACAAATACGACCAAAAGCAAAGTGATCACAGAAAGGTTGTCAGAGAAGGAATATAATGGTTTTGATTGCTCCAAAAATATCTCAAAACACAAATGTGTCAGTACCTCAATACTTACCTCCTATTCGCTCGCTACCCTGTTGGGTCTCCTGTCTGCTCGCTCTTCCCGTACGACTCTCTCAACATCGGTTTATCCCTTGCTATGTACTGTACAGAAATATATTTATTGGTACAAACACACTGTAAACTCTGCTGTCCGAAACAGTGCTTACATTGCAGATGACTGATGGTTAGGGTGCATTACTGTCAACCTGCTTCACAAATCTTTTTCAACAGTCGAAACAAAATACTCCTCTTGAAGAGAACTTTAATCAAAAAGAAAAAAATAGAAAAATAAATTAAAGGAAAAAAAAAAAACTTTCATCTATAAAAAAATAATAAATAAAAAATGAAAAAAGGGGGAATGAGCCACCGACAACCCTCAACACCACTAGCGCCTGTGCACTTTGTTACTACTTCCTGCATTCATACACACACTGTTCATTCACTCCTGTACCATTCGCTCTTTCATACACACAAGCAGGCACTTCTACAGTCATACACACACTCTTCATTCACTCCTTTACCCCTCACTCTCTCATACACACATGCAGGCACTTTTACATTCATACAGACACTCTTCATTCACTTCTTTACCATTCACTGTCTCATACACACATGCAGGCACTTCTACATTCATACACACATTCTTCATTCACTCCTTTACTGTTCACTCACTCATACACACATGCAGGCACTTCTACATTCATACACACACTCTTCATTCACTCCTGTACTGTTCACTCTCTCATACACACATGCAGGCACTTCTACATTCATACACACACTCTTCATTCACTCCTGTACCGTTCGATCTCTCATACACACATGCAGGCACTTCTGCATTCATACACACACTCTTCATTCACTCCTTTACCATTCATTCTCTCATACACACACGCAGTCCCAAATTGAGGATATTCTGGGTCTGCAAACCAGTTTTGCAGTACAACGCCACCCAGTGTTAAATAATATTGGAAATAACAGCTGCTCTTACTTCTGAGCCTTGCTCTGTAGGTATTTCTCCAACAAGCCAACTACCTACAGCTGATTCATGTCTTTTGGAACACAACAAATATTTCACTCACTTTAACTTCTATAACAGTACCTGGCAACTTGTGCTAAATAATAAATTGGCAAAATACCAGTGTTTTGTGACATAAAACATTGAATCTTATGGCAGTTAGGGTCAGGTTCGGTAAAGAAGCAAGGCATTATGGGGCGCAATTCGCTGGGTCTACACTCACGTCTACTTTGTAAAAGAGGGCTCTGTAAGCAGCTGCCTTTTCCAAATGTAGCAGTAAACTCCAAACTAGCATAAGTGGCAGACAGAAATCAATGGTCTGGAAAAATAGCTAGAAGGATCCGGTAGCAATTCTGGTGAATGCAGCAACTATTCAAAGATAGAGAATTGCTACTGCTGGACCATCTATTTATTCTAACAGATCAAAGAAACCTTGGATTTGTGGGTGGTGACTTGGGCTGATGGAATCCAATTGGCTGCCATAACTTGCTTCATGCAATGCAGGGAGAATCGACTTACTGTATTAACAAATAGACAGACTGCATGCTAAGCCGATTTTCTCTAAAAATTCAAATACTGACATGCTGTGAATCCACATTAGAAACTAAGCTGAGAAAGTAACTGAAAAATTTCAGGTACTTTTTCAACTTAAATTTTAAAATGGGAGCTACAATAGGAATGTAAAGTTAGACATGCTTGTGGAAGGCACTCAGGTGTAACTCCATAGAATTACTACCGTCACACAGCGCGCTCGGGTGTAAGCACATAGGCGCCATGTGACGGCACTCGGGGTTAATGAGATAAGCTAGTCGCCAATCCGCTGGTACTCAGTGAGGCACTTTTGAAGCCCCTGATGCCCGCTTCAATGGATTCACAGGCCTCTACTGAGACCCATTCGGAGTCCGGTATGCCACAAGACTCTTCTTCAACTATGGAACATGCAGATGTCTCTACCTTGGATGGGTCCGGAGATGCTGAGCAGGCACCGGCTTCTGAGGCAGTTATTCACTCAACCAATGTTCAACTCAAATCAACGACTTCTTTTTTAACCAAAACTACCGAGTTTCTTAGGCCCAGAGTACGCAATATGCCTAGAAAACCGATGACCAAAGTGCATGCACCTGCTCCGATGCCACAAAAACAAATGCTTACAATGGCTGAAGACCTTATTATGCTGATTATGGGAAATCAGCCTTCCCTGCTAAGAGACAAAGAGTCCAGTCCCCTTCAGCTTCTACAGACCAGGAGTCCGATGACTCTGAAATTTCTGATTATGAAGACATGCCCTAATCTGCTTATGAGGATTCAGATGCAGAGGAATCCATTCCCTCTGCCTCCCTTCCAGAGGATTTTTCTTTTGGTGAAACCTTGCATACCTTACAAGAGCATTTCCACTGGGAATGCTAAGACTATCCTCAGTCCAAAAAGAGACTTAGAGAATTTCTAGAGTTGCCTCAACACTGGCCCTTAGCAATACCCTCTGTCCTGGATGTTGTGGATGATGTTTTTATGGAATCCGGTCTTACTCCTGACACTAACTCCTGCCCCCAGGAAACCAGACAGGTACTACAGAGTACCTGACACTCACAAATTTATTTTCAAGAATCCTACTGCTGACCAAGAGATCACTTCCCAGGGGCCTAAAGGTATCAAGGCTACTACAGACAAAATTCCCATCCCTTCGGACAGCGATTCCAGAGCTTTGGACAGATGGGGTAAGAAGGTAAATACTTCTGCAACTCTTGCTATTAGGGCATTGAATTGTCAGCTTCACATGCTGAAGTACCAGCAACATATTATGGAACTTATTTAACAAAAAGTGGCAACATTTTCAGACTGTGCAGAAAATAAAGTATTGCAGGAGCTTATGCACTCTGCAAGCCAAGTCAGCAAGCATATTTTGCAATGTGGCTTTGATGCCCTAGAAGCATCTTGCCAGGCAGCTGTCACTGGCTTTGTACTGAGAAGACATGCTTGGCTGAAGGAGGAGACCTTGCCAGACCATGTCAAATCAAAGTTATTAAAAGCTCCTTTGAATAAGGTCTGTTTGTTTGGCACCAAAGCAGAAGAGGTTCTTAAAAAGATGGAAGAAAAAGCTAAGTCTATGCAGACTGTTAAAGAATTCTTACAAGTGTAACCCCCTAGAATCAGTAGGCATTACCCTTCCAAACACTGGTCCTTTCCAGCCCCCTCCAGGCCGTCTCAAACCAGACCCAGGGGAAATAGACCACCCAGACCACAGTCTCAAGGTATGCAGAGATCTAAGCAATGGAGTGCCCCCACCCTTAAAGCAGGGAGTGGTAAGCCACCTCCTTACGGAAAAAGCTCACAATGACTTCTTTACTCCACTCCCCAGCCCTGCCCAGTTGCTTTTGGCCCTAGGAGGAAAACATGCCCTTCATGCAAAAAACTGGATGTCCATCACTCAGGACCGGTGGGTCCTCAACATTGTACCACAGGTGTACATATTTTATTTCCATTCACTGCCAACCCCCAAGCGGGTTCCCAGACCTTCCTCCAAACCAGTGGGCAGAGGCTCAAAACCAAGTACTTTCCCTACTCAATATCAGAGCTATCCAGATGGTTCTATTAGAACAGAGGGGTCAAGGATTCTACTCCAAACTCTTTCTGGTACCCAGGAAAGAGGGTTCTTGGTGCCCAATCCTGGATCTTTCCATTCTCAACACCTTCCTGGTGGTACCAAAATTCAAAATGATTACCCTGCAACAGCTTCTTCCTATGCTTTCCAAGGATGCCTGGATAGTAACCCTAGACTTAAAAGAAGCCTATTTGCATATCCCCATTAGGGAATCATGCAGGAAGTATCTACATTTCAGGGCAGGGTCTATGCATTATCAGTTCTCTGCACTTCCCTTTGGCTTATCTACTGTGCCCAGAGTATTCACAAAATGCCTGGCTCCAGCCATTGCATACTGCAAACAGAGAAATATCCAAATTTACCCATACTTGGATGACTGCCTGATTCATGCAGACAGACAGGAATTGCTTCAACTACTTCAAACAAATGGCCACCAGAACCCAGCTATCTACAAGAAAAATACTGCAAGCCCTAGGGTTCATGGCCTCATGTATACTGCTGATTCCATATGCAAAACTGCATATGAGGAAACTCCAGTGGTACTTAAAAAGTCTTTGGTGCCAACATTCTCAGGACCTGGAAACAGTCATTCCTATCATACCCTGTCTAAGGACAGAGTTCCTCTGGTGGGCAGAAGCATGCAACAACAACAAGGGACTGCCATTTACTCAACCCCAAGCCACCCAGACCGTAACCACAGATGCATCAGATTATGCCTGGGGGACACACATGAACGGAAAATGTATTCAGAGCCACTGAAGCCCAAGTCAAATTCATCTGCACATCAACCAAAAAGAGATGCTAGCTGTACAGAATGCCCTGACAGCTTTCAGATCCCTAATCTTTCCAGGACAACTGCTAATAAAAACAGACAACACCACAGTTATGTGGTACATCATCAAGCAGGGGGGAAACCCATTCCTACCCAGTCTGCAGGATAGCCATGGCCCTGTGGAACATGGCCTTGGACATTCAAGTCCATCTGCAAGCTCAATTCCTGCCAGGCAAACAAAACATGCTGGCAGATGACTTAAGCAGAAATCTCCTAGACCCACATGAGTGGCAATTGTAGCACAGCACCTTCAACCTTCTGATTCAGAAATGGGGGACCCAAGAGGTGGATCTCTTTGCCTCCCCCTACAACCACCAGCTCAGCAAATTCTGCACCAGGAATCCTCACAGCAGGGCCTGGAAAGTGGATGCCCTGTCTTTTCAGTGGATAAATCTCTCAATCTATGCCTTTCCCCCTCTGCCCCTCCTTTCAAGAGTATTACTCAAGATAAAGCAGGACAGACCAAAGACAATTCTGATTGCCCTGGACTGGCCACACCAGCACTGGTATCCACTCCTGCGCAACCTGACATTGGTGCCACCCTGACACCTACACCAGAATCCAACCCTCCTCTCTCAGCAGGAGGGACAGATTCTGCATCCACAACTGCAAACCCTAAATCTTGCAGCCTGGCTTATTCCTTAAATTCTCCCCCAGCAACCTTAAGCAAACAGGTGCTGGACATCATTCTTGAAGCCAGAGGACCCAGTACAAGAAAATCTTATGCTGATAAGTGGAAAAGGTTCTGCTCATGCACTCAGTCTAAAGGAGAGGACACAACTCTGCCCTCTCTGTCTCTTATCCTGGATTACCTAGCAGATCTACTCCACAAGGGCCTGTCTCCTCCATTAAGATACATGTCTCAGCCATTTCTGCTCATTACAACACTGAGCCACCTCTCTTCTTGCACCCTCTTATCAAACAGTTCCTAAGAGGGGCAAACAACTTAAGGCCACCAATGAGAGTACCCACCCCTGCTTGGGACCTTAACTTTGTACTGGAAAAGCTCACCCCCCCCCCCCTTTGAACCTGCTGCATCAGCAGAATTACCATTCCTTTCTTGAAAAACAGCTTTGCTTCTAGCCATCATTTTAGCTAGAAGAGTGTCTGCACTACAAGCACTCATGGCTGTGGAACCCTTCATTACCTTCCATGCTGACAGGGTTTCCCTCAGGACTAACCCTTCCTTTATGCCCAAAGTGGTGTCCAGTGTGCCTCTCAATCAATCCATCCATTTGCCAACCTTCTTCCCTAATCCTCAAAATAAAGGGGAAAGGATCTTGCACGCCTTAGACATGCACGGCCAGCTCAGATTCTACCTTGATAGGACTAAGCCCTTCAGAAAATCTGAACAGTTACTAATCAGCTTTGCAACAGGGGCAGAGAGCAAGGCTATTTCAAAACAAACCATTTCCAAATGGATAGCACACTGCATCCATTTCTGCTACAAGCACCATGGGAAACCAACTCCTCAGGGGGTCAGAACACATTCCACTAGGGCAACATCTACCTCTACTGGTTCTCTCTCTCTCTCCTGTCTTTGGCTATTACTAACCCCTTCTGGGGTATTGGTATTGGTATTTACTTTTTACTTTTAGTGTTTTTCCTCACCGTAACCTAGCTCCCTATTTGGGGGGCTTCTGACATTTAGGGCAAGAAAACTGATGTAATGGTGTCGGCTGCCTGTTTTTATACCCCTGACAACCTGACATCAGTCTTGGAGCAACAGCATCCGATGCAGAAATACTAAGTCTCTGGTATTCAAGCCGACTGAAGGCTATCTGCATGTGTGATGACTGCAACAGTGAATACACTTGAACATCTACATTTATGGTAAGTGTACAGAACTTTACTTTCTCCAGGTGATCCCTTAATTTCTATATGTGCGTAATCTGTAGCACCCAGTACTTCAGGGTAGTGTGCTACATTGTAGAACTCCTGCATATTTCAGGCCCTCTCCTCAGAACTCTGGGGAAATATATCTGGTCACTAACAAGTGGGAGCATAGCATTCAGGAGCTGGTGGAGGATCTTGGATGTTGATACCTGTGACAGCCCCAGCATGTACCCTGTTGGTCTCTGAAAGGTACTTGTAGCTTAGATACTAAGGGCTACACATACCTTTGTCTCCATTGGGATGAGTTCCCCACAGTTAGTGAGAAAGATGGTCACAGGATAGCCATGAATAAGGATGCAAAATATTTTAAAACTTCTATGCAAGTTACAAATAGTGTAGATTCATATACTATTAAGAGTATTATCAGAGAAAACTGGAAATTTCTAAAATGTAGTTCAGAAATTAATTCCAAGATAGGAGATTTTCCAGTTTTTGTGCAGAAAAACGGAAAGAGTCTTAAAAATTTATTTCAAAACAAGTTAGATAACAAAAGATGTGTATGTCAAAATCCTGGAATGTATAAATGTTGTAAATGCAATTTGTGTAATTTATTACTAACAGATGTGAAGAATATAGAGTTGGGCAACATAGTGGTGCATATAAATGGCAGATAAACATGCAAATCTAGGTATGTGGTGTATCTGATCATATGTATGTTCTGCAAAGCAGTTTATGTAGGACGAACAACAAGGGAGCTCAACAAAAGAATGTATGAGCACAAATATGCAGTTGGTGTAAAGGATGAGAAAAATGCTCTTAGAAAGCATTACACAGAAAAAGCATGTAATGTGGATTTTAAGTTTTGTGTTGTAGATGAAGTAACAAATGTGGACCAAAAATTAGATGCAGAAGATGGGTTAAGTTGGAGGAAATATGAATGGCAGGTTGGGTTAAATGCCTGTCATCCACCTGGGTTAAATGACAGAAAATAATTTACTGCTTTTTTAAAAAGGAAAAAGTTATGCCATGTGATGTCTTAGTCATGTGATTTTAAAAGTATTTAAGTGATTGCATTGTTTCTTACACATTATGCAGTCTAAAGAAGTCCCTAGTGGATGAAAACGCTTACTGTGGATGTGGTAAAATAAAGTTGAAGAGAATGTAGTCAGTTGGCTCCTTTTGTTCGGTTCTATTTTACTCTGAATTGAGGAAGGCAGAGTTCGCAGAGTTCCTGTAAAGGGCCTGAAAAGTCTTCCTTCTTGGCCAAGACCTATTGCCAGCAGCAACAGCATTGACCTCAGCCTGTAGCACATACAAATTAATTAAAATATCAACAGCCCCTAACATTCTATCCATGTAGACTCCTTTCCATGGCTGTATTCCAAATGTTTTGGAATTCACAGGGAAAACCAGCATGGAGTCTACACGGATGCTTTATAGCTTGTTGAATAGTTCCACCATGTTAGATTTTGGTTAATTAGAAACTAATTCAGCTGCTTATGCTATAATTAGCATGCCACAGTGTGTATCTTGTTCTGGCAGGGGTGCACACCTCTACGCAGTGCTTACTGAATCTAAAACTTTCCACGTCTATGTGTGCATCGCAATGCAACACTCACACAGTGAAAAATGACAGTGTAGGCTTTATTGAATCCTGGGGCCAGTCTTTATATCAGTGCTATAATATATTATTATGCATGCAAACCAAGAATGATAATTCTTTTCTAACGTTTTAAAAATTGTCATGTTTTGGAAACTGTACAACACAGATGTTTTTTCTCAAGTTACTTTAGTTAGCCAGACATAAGCTTTCACATAACAGCAAATGTTCCTTTCCATATGCATGCATACTAAGATATTTACAGAAATATTAAGAGTTATGATTATTGTATAATTAACAATACAAATAGACATGAATACCTCTCAAGATGTGTAATATAGAGTGCAAGTATGAATCTCACTTTTCTTCATCATCATCATCATCATCATCATCTAAGGTTTCATCTGATGTCATGTAATAGTTTGTAAGTCACACAGTTTTAGAAATATTAAATATGTCTCCCGCATAGTGTACTGTAACTGCACATTGATAATATACTTTTTGTTTGTCCCATCAGGACATTTCACTCTGTGCCCCACAATAACACACAGGTCTCTCAGTTACAAAGATAAGAATGCAAATATGAAAATATGAACAATAAGGGAAATCAGTGGTTAATTTTCTCCACCGCAGAACATCTGAGATTAATAATTTTAGTATTATTCTGTTAAGTAGCCCTTCCACTTTCTAATACTACCTATTATTAATTGATGAATCACTTTCTAAAGGAAGATAGACCCCAAAATATCTGGATAATATAGGTATAATCTGGCATAATACAAAGAAAGGCATTTTAGGCTTGAATGAGCTAAAATATCTGGAGACCATAAGGAGCTATGGGTATTAACTGGAAGAATATAAAAAAAAGGCATTTTAGGCTTGAATGAGATAAAGACAGGGTTTTATTACCATTCTTCTTCCAGCTTCTCCTGGTTAGGGGTTGCCACAGTGGATCACCTGTCTGTTCATGATTGGTAGTGGAGTTTTATGGTGTCAAGTTGCCAGCCAACCTCCCACAGAAGGCACACACATGCACACTCTCTCACCTAGGACCAATTTAGAGTGCCCAATCCACCTACAGCATGTCTTTGGGAGGAAACCCACGTGACCACAGGGAGGACAAGCAGACTCTGCACAGAAGGCACCCTAGCCAAGGATTGAACCAGAGAACCTCTTTCTGTGAGGCGGCAATGCTAACCGCTGCACCACCGTGGCTGCCCCTTGCTACTGATAGCATATAAATGCTCAAAATTCTTGGCTCAGCTATTTAAATACATAAATGAGTCCGCTGGTGTTTCGTTTAATAATTAAAGAGTAGGGATCAGAACACAATGCATGAACTCTCAAAGTCATCCTAGAACAGGCAATAGCGACTAAAAGGAATAATTAACAAATTTTATCTCTGCAGAAGCAGGCTCGAAGGGAGGCAAAAACAAAGTAAATACCCACAGAGGAACCAGAGACTTTACAAGGCGGGGGGACAAGGTTACACAGATTTTAAGTGAAAGAAAGTAGAAAATATCTACACTTTGATAAAAATTGGATGCAGCTGCTAAGTTCAACTTGATGAAACTGAAACAAAGACCTAAATCAAGTATCTGCAATAAATACTCCAAAACACCGGGGAACAGAAATCATTAAGGGGTCTAGACCCCCTAGAAGTGGCACATAAAGAAAATTAGGAATCCAAACAGTATCTGAAACCATACAGTGTTACTTTGTGCTATTTATTGTGTACAATACGTAAAGAAGAAACACCAAATGGGTAAGGAACCAGCCAAACAATGTAGAAAACAGCCAGTATAAAAAGAAAGTATGGTACTCCACGACAATCGAAGCAGACCCACAAATAAAATCCAATACTCCTTTATTTCAGAACAAGTAAGCGCTTTTGCGTATTTATTGTGTAACTGCTTGGCAGAAGTCGCTTTACTTTGAGCTTATAGTTTATTTTAACTCTGATTTTTACTGTTTGTTGGAAGAAGGGGAGCGATTATTAGCAGGCAAATTCTACCTTTCCAAAAGGTCTAGCTAGCTGTAAATGCATACAGACTGTAGGCAGGACACCCTAAACTTTCCCCAAAAATACCCAATATTGCTTTGTTGCGTACTGTGTAACCGCATGATCCATAAAGCTTTATTTTGATTTGCGTTTTATTTTTACTCTGATTTTTTTTACTGTTTGTTTGTTTTAAAAGTATAGATTTTAATCACACGTGTACTTTCTAAATGATTTGACATAAAACCAGAAATGCTATGAGGGACACACCAAAATACCAAAGCAGAAGTTATACATTGTGAGACTTCCTGGAATAACAATGTTTGCATTTTCAATACCTTGTATTATCATCAGGTATAGTTCTCTGTCTAAAGACTCAGGAACAAAGCCAAACAAGTAATGAGCAACAAATGCCCAACAACAGTGGAAACTTATATCTAAACTCAGCAGTAAAGCCAAAAAAGGAGGGAGTCAAAGGCAGGGACACATTCTAAATATTTATATGAATGTGGTATCTCACACTCATATACACACATACCCACACAGCTCAAACTCCTAGCTAAAGAATCAGAGTTTAAGCCAAAAAACAATGGGGAGTGAAGAAGGCCCAGAAATAGCAAAAATGTTTAAATATTGCTCTAATATACTTAGCATCTTCTTCTTTTCTTCTTCTTTAGTTTGCTCCTGTTAGGGGTCGCCACAGCAGATAAACTGTTTCCATTTCTTCCTGTCCTCTGCATCTTGCTCTGTCACACCACCCACCTGCATGTCCTCTCTCACCACATCCATAAACCTTATCTTAGGCCTTCCTCTTTTGCTCTTACCTGGCAGCTTCATCCTTAGCATCTTTTTCCCAATATACTCTGCATCCCTCCTCAGCACATGTCCAAACCAATGTAATCTTGCCTCTCTGGCTTTGTCTCTAAACCTTCCAACCTGGGCTGACCCTGTGATATACTTATTCCTAATCCTGTCCATCCCCGTCACACCCAATGCAAATCTTAACATCTTCAACTCTGCCACGTCAAGCTCTGACTCCTACCTTTTTGTCAATGCCACTGTCTCCAACCCATATAACATAGCTGGTCTCACTACCCTCTTGTAGACCTTCCCTTTCACTCTTATTGGTACTCGTCTGTCACAAATCACTCCTGACACTCTTCTCCACCCACTCCATCCTGCCTGTGCTCTCTTCTTCACCTCTCTTCCACACTCACCATTACTCTGAACTATTGATCCCAAGTACTTAAACTCATCCACCTTCACCACCTCTACTCCCTGTATCCTCACCATTCTTCTCTCCTCCCTCTCATTCACACACATATATTCTGTCTTAGTCCTGCTGACCTTCATTCCTCTTCTCTCTGGCGCATATCTCCACCTCTCCAGGGCCTCCTCCACATGTTCCCTACTCTCACTACAGATCACAATGTCATCTACAAACGTCATGGTCCACCGGGACTCCTGTCTGATCTCGTCTGTCAACCTGTTCATCACCATTGCAAATAAGAAAGGGCTCAGAGCTGATCCTTGATGTAATCTCACCTCCACCTTAAACGCATCCATCACTCCCACTGTAGTCCTCACTGTTGTCACACTACCCTCGTACATATCCAGTACCACTCTTACATGATACTTCTCTGACACTCCCGACCTCCTCATACAATACCACAACTCCTCTCTAGGCACCCTGTCATATGCTTTCTCTAAATCCAAAAAGACACAATGCAACTCCTTCTGACCTTCTCTGTACTTCTCCATCAACACTCTCAGAGCAAAGAACACATCTATAGTGCTCTTTCCTGGCATGAAACTGTACTGCTGATCACTAATCATCACCTTGCTTCTTAACCTAGCTTCCACTACTCTTTCCCATAACTTCATGCTGTGACTGATCAGTTTAATCCCTCTGTAGTTACTACAGCTCTGTACATCACCCTTATTCTTAAAAATTGGTACCAAAACACTTTTTCTCCATTCCTCAGGCATCCTCTCACTTTCCAAGATTTCATTAAACAATCTAGTTAAAAACTCCACTGCCATTTCACCTAAACACCTCCATGCTTCTACAGGTATGTCATCTGGACCAACAGCATTTCTGTTCTTCATCCTCTTCATAGCTATCCTTACTTCCTCCTTGCTACTATTCGCACATCATCCAACCTTCTCTCCCTCTCATTCTCTTCATTCATCAACCCCTCAAAGTACTCTTTCCATCTGCTCAGCACACTCTAATATATTTAGCATGTTGTTAGTATAATAGTCTTTCCATTAGCATATTTTTTCCTTGATATGAAGTCTGAAACGACAATCTCTGTTAGTATTTGATGAATGTAGTCCTCACTGGTTTTCCAGAAAAACACTTATTGCACAAGGAACATACCATACATTTGAGGCAAAGTCAGGGGCAAATACATGCAGTAAATATAGATAGGTTTCAACTTCTGAGATCAAGAAACAGGGAAAAAAAAGCAAGTAAGTAAATAAATAATAGACAAATGGCCATAAAGTCACAGACTAATATTAATCTTATACGTTTAGAAAGCTGCTAATATAACACATTTTGCATTAACATTAATTTTATGAAGGATATGAAGTCTGAGATCCATGTCTGTCACTGCTTAGTGCCTACAGTCTTCAATAATTTGCCAGAAAAACACAAGTTTTACAAGCAACACAAATAGGAGGTAAACTCAGGGTTTGAGAAATAACAGATTTCAAATCTGTGTGGATTTACAGAAGGATAGGAAGTCCAAAATTAAAATGTTTTTACATAATAACAACTTCAAGCTTAACTAAGCTGCCAGAAATCAAAATTTTTATGAACAACATTCTACAAAGTCAGGGACATTTGAGAGCACTTACCTGTTTTAATAACAATGTTAAGCTATAGCACACAAATTAAATAAATAAATATTAAAAAGTAAGGACTCATTGCTGTTAGTTTTGCTATAACTCTCAATGGATGATGCCCAGTAAAGCAGAAACCTGTGTAGTACGCAACCTGATTTTATTCATACTGGCACGGGAACCAAGTGGTTGAGTTCTTTCCACAGACAGACAGATAACTGAGAGCCTAAATGGTTTCCGTCTGACATCAGATGTCTGTTCTTCCTGAAATGTAAAAGCAGATCTTTCATTTGTACAAAAAGACAGCCATGGGACTACATAAGGAAAAAGTAAGTGTTCTTTATCCCCTTTTGATTTTTGTATAATCAAAGCACCCTCAGTACAGCATTACTGTATGTCGATAGTACTGGGATTGCTAGCCACTCAGAAAGAATGAGCCTGGTCCATAGGCACAGCTGTGCGTCTTACTGCTGGGGGAGTATTTTTTATTTATTTTTTTCCTATGTACAGTTTTAAATGTCATGACCACATTTGTGCACCTGTATTTTTAGAAACATAGAAATAGGTGCTTAAGCTTCAGAGCACCTAATGAGGCAGTTGGAGTGGTAGTGATATATCGGTTTCATAAAATAGTGCTGAGTAAGGAATAATGCAGCTCTTACTACAGGAGCTTGTGAATTAAATAATGAGGGGAAAAGCAAGAAAATGCACCCTACAACACTCCAGCCAAACTCAATAAACTAGAAGTTGCCAAATAGTAACCGCATGCCAGAAACTAGCGTGGCCTACTTATTCCTGCCACCAGAAAACAATCCAGTAATCTAATCAAAGCAAGGTTACTATATCAGCTACAAACAGTATGCATTAAATCTATTACAAAAATGTAATTGAAAATAAACAGAGTGATTTGAAGCATTTCCAAGTAATTTGGTGGTATGAATTTTGATGTCAATTAATTTTTATGAGGCTTTACAACACATAACTCTTGAGCAATGCACAGTGGACATACATTAGATATACTGAAGGTCAACAAATGTATGCCATACTGGTAATGCATGATTTCTTAATTCAAAATGCTGGCTATCTGAAAGTTAACTGAATTTGAAAGTCTGCTGATACCTCTATTTTATTCACACAAAGAGAGTGGTTAACATCATATAACATAAACATACTGGTTTGAGTACTAGTACCCATACGTTTAACCATCATGAAGACGCATATTTGGTACAGTTTAACATTATAGCAACATTGTGTTCAGTGCTGCTGCTGTACAAGGGTATCAACAAGGACTAGAGCTGACATCATAACGCATACATAACATGATCCAAGGACAGCTAAGCTCACTCTCTTAAACATAGTCCTATGCGGTATGCTAACTGCTCACAGCACACCTCTTTTAATGGTCCATGACATGTCCTGTTCACATATGTCTGCATTACCAGTTTCTACCCATCTGTACATTCTAAGGTAGCCAACTTATTTTTTTTCAGTAACACAACACTTTGGACGTTGTTGCCATTATTATATATTTTTAATGAAACATCTGTATCATACACATAAATACTAACTTTTGGTTTTCCTCCTCTGCATTTAACAAATCTTCCAGTGCATCTCTATGTATTGCAATTTATTTTCCCTTTAAGTGTCAAACTAGATGACTTGAGCGCATATAACTGCTTTCCT
Organism: Protopterus annectens; assembly: GCF_019279795.1. Classification (NCBI taxonomy): domain Eukaryota; kingdom Metazoa; phylum Chordata; order Ceratodontiformes; family Protopteridae; genus Protopterus; species Protopterus annectens. Next base: position 995,549,049 of record NC_056746.1, on the reverse strand, counting down.
TTTCTGTGTAACATAAATTATAATGCATCATTCTGAAAGAGCTGATACTTTAATGGCATAATATAATCCAGTCTTTCACGATGTCAAGTTCGCACACACATATGCATGCACACACAAACACATATAAAATCAGTCTGTGTCTTGAGGCTCATGAGTCAAAATTTGGAACATTTGAGCAACAGAATGAGTTTTCTTCCACTGTTTTTTTTTTTTTTTTTTGTTATTAAAGTGTCTGTCTTAGCCAATGGGAATGAAAGTATGTATTTTGTTTTCCTTTTCTAGATACAGGGTGTGAAGACTGGTAGAGAAGGGGTGAAGGCTGCCAGCCTAGTCAAATAGAATTTGATACATAATTGTGGCATTTGTAAAAATAAATATAAAATACAGGCTTGTTTTTTAAATGAAAAAAAATACTGTAAAATGTGAACTTTAAGACTGTAGCAACATTGCCATCTGTTGTAAAGAAAACTAAGCCAAGCATTTCAAATGTTTTTTGAAATTAAAATTATGTTTTGTATGTCCTTTGAAGTTAGAATTTGGAGTTGATGAGTCTGGAGTAAGCATCCTGCCTATTGTTTTAAGGCTAAAGTTAAGGACCAGAATTTACATATGGAATGTATTTTATTGCTCTAAGTGTAAAATAATGTAAATGTAGTTTCGGTGTGCCCTGGGAACCAGGAAAGTGTAAACAAATTATGTAATGTTTTATCAGAACTGCAGTTTCAATTTAAACAGTGAGAACCAGAGTTTATTATGCATTCTTGTCTTGATATCCAACCTCAGCACTGCCTGTTGTCTTAAGTAACTTATCTTAGAAGTGTGTTTTCTTATAGAAATAGCTAGGACTATAAAGTTTAGACTAAGTGTTTTTCTGTTATATCAGAACTTTCCTACTGTATTGTTTTAAGTTTTTGTATGATCTCTGAAGTCTTGAGCAGCACTGTGGTGTAGTATTGTCTTGTGTTTTTAGTATTTATTATTAAATATTTTAAAAACCTTTTACCTGTGGCTGGTTTGTGTAGAGATAAGTAAGCTCTATTGTCCATTGCATGCTTATAAGTGATCCTGTAATAAGTCCTTCCAAAGCCTTAAGATTGCTTAAGTTACACTACTATTGAATAATAATATTGCACAGTAATAATTGGACACCCTTTTAAGGGCTTTTTAGTAGCTGATAAATATTAGCTGGTGGTGGCAGTGATTACTACTGTATAGTTTGGGTAAAGGGGCACAGCTGGAGAATATGTGTCAGCCTTTCCCAGGAGTATCTGTGAAGTTGTATAAATACTTATCTCAAAGTGTGTGTGTGTGTGTGTGTGTGTGTGTGTGTGTGTGTGTGTGTGTGTGTGTGTGTGTGTGTGTGTGTGTGTGTGTGTGTCAGCTACTTGGGCAGGAGCATGAAGCACTGGTTGGACAGAGAGGGTACTGGAGGTTAGCTTGCCAGCTAGGCTGAGATCTGGTCCCTATAGCTGTGCCAGTGAGGAGTCTTATTGGGGACCTGGAGAGCAAGGGAGCAACTAACCCCAGACTGACTGTGATCTCTGTGTGCACTTAAGGGAAATTGTACTTTACTGTGTGAATTTGTTATCCTTTCTCCTATATGAGACGCCCTCTTTGGTGTTAGTTGTGAGGTTTGAGGCTCCTTGATTGCTGGGCCAGGGCACGGGTGTCACACAGGGTATTAAAACACTGTACCAAACATGAATATCTTATTAATGCTGGATAAAGGGCATCTGTTATTCCAAAACCACGGGTAACAGTTGATCCAAAAAGAGGTATCATATTACCCCTGTTTCCCAGAATTCCATGAGATAGGAAAAGGAAAATGTCCAATAGAATTAAGCCTCTTCTTTTGTATGTGCAATAAGGATTCGTTAAGAGAGCAGAGAATTTCAAATTTCATTCTGCACTAGGAGTACTACACCTTTAATGGCCCTTCTTCAGGTGGTCATGGTGAAATTCATTGAGCATGTTGCACAAAGGAAAAAAAAAAACACCAGAAAACATTATGTCAGTCATTGTTCTCCATAGGAAATCATTGACAGTACACTTCTTTGGGAGATTTCTCCCTTCTTCGGTTTGATACAACTGTGGAGCTTGTATATATAATAAGTGTTGGGGCTGTCGAGAGCTTGGCCACCCCACGCATCAGAGGTGCAGGGGGGGCTTTCCCTCTGCAAAAATTACAAAGTTAATTTTTTTTCTCCCTTCTGTGTTTCAGGCATTATTTTTTTTGACATCTTGGATCATTGTCATTGGCGAAGTCAGCAATTCACAGTAGAACCACTTTTAATGTTCTTTCTTCTCATTTTGCATATATGTTTTTCTTCTCAGCAGTAAATTACACTCTTCTCTGAATGCGATTAGCCTGGTAATGCAAGCAAATAAGTCAGCAAAAGAAAAAAGATTTCATAAACTCTACCAGGGAGTGCTGACTGTATGCAATTCCCCACTAGCCACAGCTTTTAGATTTACTGCTAGGAATTCTGACATATGTAGTGACAAAATTTAGTATTACTACAATACAAAACAAATCTAAATCAAAATGGAGTGGCAGAAACAGAAAAAGTAAGCTGTTTGTTTACTAGTTGTTGATGCAGTACTATGGGGGACATACTGCTATGTTTCTGTGTTGGATATAGCTGTGAGAAGAATGCTTTGCTGCATTTATGTGCCAGGTGTTATTGATGTAGCTGTGTGAAGCATTCCCTGCCATTTCTATATTAGCTAGTGTAGCTGCATTCATGTAAAAGATGCAGTGTTTTATTTCTTTCTATGATGCTACTGATGCAATTATGTGAGGAATACATTGCTTCTTTTCTATGTAAGATGTTGCTGATACAGTCATGAAAAGGATGGTGCAATGGAACCAGATAGAGTATGACTTAATTTTTTGAAATGTTATGAATAAATTTCATATTAATGCTTAATAACTTAAACTAGAGGGTGATTTATATGGCACTTCACGGTAGAATGCATTGTTGTATTTCCTTGTTAGATGCTAATGATTTAGCTATGTGAAGGATGAATCACTGCTTTTCTTTGTTAGCTTCTACTGATGTAGTCATGTTAAGGATTTATTGCTGCATTTCTATATTAGGTACTGTTAGTGAATGCAACAGAGAAAAGGGTAGCACAGTTGTGTAATTAAACTTACCATAACAGTAGATTTTCAAATGATCACTGCTGCAATTGCCTTAACTATATGGGGTTATATCCTGATAAGAATATAATAGTCAGCTTCCAAAGCTTCAGGATACCTCATGTGCAATCAAACTGTCAGGCAGCTTGAGCTGAGCTGACTAAAAGACAAGTTTGGGTGCTAAGACCTTCAGAGCTTTCCACCCATCAAAGACAGTGAAGCTGAGCCCTGAACGGGCAATTCTAGGAAGAACAAAAATACCTAGCCACACCCTGGCATATACAACACATGAAAAAATGAGGTAGAAGGAGGGAGAGAGCAGCTACTGCAGTAGTGATGATTCGAACATCTACTGTTATGGTAAGTTCACTGACACAATTGTTCTATGCCTATCGTATTGGTCACTGTCGCAGTTGCCTTAGCTGTATAGGTAGACTACCGTAGCTTGCTACTTTTGGGAGGTGGGAGATGGAAGGAGAAGAGTCAAGGAGCCTCTTAGAATGGTCCTTGCAAATGTTGATTTAGACCTAAAAAAGTAATCAAGCTTATAATGATTTGTTAAAATATGTACAGAAGACCATGTTGCAGTTTCTAGAATACTTCTAGAATCCAGTCCTTTGTAAAAAGCCACAGATAAACTCAAGACCATGGTAGAGTGGGCCTTGACCCTGCCTGGAATACTTTTGTTGTGGTGAGTAGAACAAGATAAGATAATAGCCTTAGACATCCATTTGGAAATAGTCTGTTTTGGCAGATGTCCCTTTTTCCTATCTTCACAAGAAATAAACAATTGATCCGAAGATCTGAAAGATTTAGTCTGTCTGTCTGTCTGTGGACTTCCAAGTTATGGAGTATCCTTTTGGGTTCAGGAACAAAAATGGGAAGATGGATAGTTTGGCTTAAAGTAAACTCAGATACCAGTTTAGGCATAAAAGAAGGGTTAGTTCTCAAAGAAACAATATCCCTGTAGAAAATGAGATAGGGTGATTCACCATAAGGGCTTGCAACTTAGATAACCTTCTTACAGAGGTCAGAGCAATCAGGAAAAAGAATTTCAAGTCAGCCAGGTTAGCTCATTTAAACAAATCAAGTATTAGTTTCTCTTGTACAAAATTAAGATCCCAAAGAGGGGCCACCAGTTTTCTTGGAGGGATCTTAAGCAAAACCCCTTTGAAAAAAACATTTTGACAGGAGACTGCATTGAAAGAGGAGGATCCATAGGCAAATATGTTGAAATGGCCAATAAATGAACTCTGATAGTGGAGTAAGAAAGGCCATAAGATAGTAACTCACACAAATATTGTAAAACCAGAGAACAACTAGACCTGAATAGGTGCTGGTTATGTTTTTGACACCAACTAGAAAACTTTCTCCATTTGCTAATATATGATTTTCCAGTAGCAAGCTTTCTTGTATCCATTAGTACCTACTGAATGAGCTCTGTAAACAGGTACCTAAAAGCAGAAGCATAGCTGGACCAACCAGTGTCAGTCCCAACCCCTCAGCAAAAAAAAAAAATATATACTTTATTGTAGTAAGCTGATCTCTACAGTATAATGATTGGCTTATTACAGATCCAAGTCCCCCACAAGCTCATCCACTATAATGGGAAAAAAAGGATGTTCTTTCTACTGGCACACCAGCCAAGTGCCATATGCACAGAACCCCCCAACCCCAGCACAACAGTTCAGGTTCCGTTTTTTGTGCCCTGACCCTCCTCCATTAATTTCTTCTTGTTAGAAACTGCATCAAACTGCTTAGTTTTATAGGTTCATAGGTGTGTACTAGGCTAACAACCACAAGGGCCTTTTTAAGCCTAGCCATGCATCCCAAATCTCTGATAAGTTCTGATACCCTTGGTAAGTGTAAGTAGGGGCTTGGGAGATGAAAAAGTTACAACAGGGGACTGGGAGATGAACCTGTCTGTGTCTATTAGAGACATAGGTGCCAAACCATGGATTACTTTTCTGTTCAGCATCCAATTGTCCAAGTTGCACTTGAATTGGGTTAGGGAGGTTCTCTGCTTCACATGGATGGGAAGCTTGTTCTAGAGACAGGGTAGTCTCTGTGATACATACCTGTGTCTCCAGCAGGTCCTATTTATGCCACAGACAAGTTTTAAGTCTTCAGAATGGGTAATTCTGGTGCTGTTTGTTTTGTGGATATGCAGGAGGTTCATCAAAGTGGGGTCTGATAATGCCCTGTATGCCAGGCATAGATCTCCCCTCAAAAGCCTGTAGGAGAATACAGGGATAGGGACTTGAGGCAGTCTGCATAGGTCTGCATAGGTCATTTTATTTACACCCTGTATTGTTTTAGTGAGCAACCTCCATGGACATTCCAGTTGTTGGATATGTCTGGTTAGGTACATAACAAAGGGGGCATTGTACTCAATGATGGGTCTGATAAATGCCAGATACAGTGGAACAATCACTTCCTTGGACTTAGATGCCATACATTTGTTTATAAGTTGCACAACATAGAATGACTTCCTCACTACTGTAGACATGTGAGGGTCAAAGGCTAGATTATTGTTTATGTGTGTCCCTAAGACCCTGACTAATGGGTCAACTCTAAGGGGTGTGTTGTCAATGTGATAGTTATCAGGGGTGGATGACTTCCTGAAAGATGCTATTATGCATTTCTTGGCATTGAGTTTTAGTCTATGGCTCTGATACCAGTTGTTTGTCTGTGTTAGCCCTTCCTGGAGAACATTTTGTCAGGTGGGATTCAATGACAGCTCCTAATTTGCAATCATCTGCCAATTTAGTCATCTAGAGGCCATTGACATTGGCCTTGACTTCAGACTAGTAAATGCCAAAAAGAAGTGGCCCAAGTACCGATCCATGAAGGACTCCACTTGTGACTGGCCTCTTTGTAGAGGTGGACTCTCCAGTTTTAACTTTCTGAGTCCTGTCTGTGAGCCATTTAGCTATCCACTGTGTGACATACGGGTTTGTACCTAACCTCTTGAGTTTGTCAACAATGCCTGAGTGAGTATTGTGTCAAATGCCTTGGCCAAGTCAAGGTAGGCAGTGTGAACCATTCTGCCCTCATCCATTGCTTTGGTGATCTTCTCAGTAAAGCCCACTAGGTTGAGTAGGCATGACCTTCCCTTGACAAAACCAAACTATGTTGGATCAGTGTCTGGAGGTTTACTATATCACTATTCATCATTTCCATGATAATTCATTCCATGGCTTTATATATATAACTAGTGAGTCTTGTGCATCTGTAGTTTCCAGGGTTTGCAGATGCCCCACCTATGTGCAGAGGGATGACTGTTGCTGTTCTTCATTCATGAGGCATGAAGCCTGTTTGGAGGTTACAGTTAAATAGCAATTCCAGAGGGCCTAATAGGTCATGTTTCATATTATTTAGAAGGCATCCTGCGATATTGTCTGGGCCCATTGATGCAGTGTTCTGGGCCTTAGAGAGTGCTTTAAGGACCTGTTCCCTAATGATAGCAGTGAGCTATATTTGATGGTATTTCCTGAGGGAAGGTCGAGGGGGAGACAGCGGTAAAGTTGGTGCTGAATTTATTGACCTGTAGGTTTGCTATATCTTCTGGCTCAGTATAGGTGGATCCATTTACAATGAGCTATGCACACAATTGTGTATTGCCTTTGATGCTGCGGACATAGCTAAAGAATGCTTTGTGGTTGTCCTTGGCCTGGGAGACCAAATTTAACACAAATTTGCCTTTGGTAGCCTTTGTCCTCTGAGTTGTTTGTTTAGTTTGATGAGAGTGCTTTTATCCTGCTGGGTTTTGCACCTCATAAGTTTTGCTCTGATTTTCTTCTTCCTGTTAAACAGCCTATTCATTTTGTTATTCCACTAGGGTGACTTGCTTTTTGAGTTAGTTCTGTATTTCTGCCTGATGAGTACAGCTGCCTCTGTGCAGCTATTAACTTGCTTGTACATGGTTTCTCTGAACAGTTCTGTATGGGCAGCAGTGCTCTCAATGTTTATGGGGGGCTGAAATGTTGCCAGGTTATCACTTCATAGCAGGAAGTTAGTCTTAGGGCAGTTCCTGAATATTTCAGGTTTAGCTGGGGATCCAGGTTTTATTTTTACTTCAAAGGAAACCATTTGTGGTCTGACCTTACCAGAGAAGACATTAAAGTAGAGGGTCTGCAGCACTCTCCAATATTAGTGAGGACCAGATCCAGTATGTTTTCACCCCTGGTTGGTGTATTGACAATCTGGTACAGGGAGTTTGTGTTTGCCTGTAGGTTTGGTGTCGTATAGGATTCCAAGTTTATAGTGGGTAATTAAAGTCACCCATGAATATGGTATTGGTTGGATGGTGAGTCTTTCCAATAATTTTAAATACATGGTATGGGTTTTCTGGGTCAAAGAAGGGGACCTGTAGCTTGCAAGGAAGTGGTATTGGATTTTGCCAGTTGTGATATGAACATGGAGCAGCTCAAGTTCATTGTCCTATTTGACCAGCCTTGAGGTATATTTATTTTTGATGTAAATCAAGACACCCCACCTCTAGTCCCTGTCTGTGCAGTAGCTGGTCTAAATGTGTGGAAGGCATTATAGCCTTGCACTGCTGTTGTGCTCTCCACAGCTTTAAACCATGTCCCAGTGACCGCACAGATGACAGCATTCTCTAGGGTGAAGAGAGCTTCTAGGGGAGTGGAGTTTTCTGTTTAGATTCCTAGCAAATATGCCAGACAGTTGCTACAGTTTATACCCTGCCTACAGAGAGCTGTAGCACTCATGTTTTACTTTAAAAATAAATAAATAAGTAAATGATTTCTTCCTATTAACTGTAGCAAACACTTGCTATAGTTTATACCCTGCCTGTACAAAGTGCTAGGCACTCATGTTTTACTTAAAAAAAAATCTTCCTATAAACTGCTGTAGCAAACTGCTACAAATATAGAAAACAGTTGCTACAGTTTATACCCTCCCTGCACAGACTGGCACCGCACTACAGTTTAGGCCACATGTGGAACACAACAGCGCTCAGGTTTGACCACAAATGCAAGCCAGTATTGTATTAGAGCTCATGAGCAGCTGATTGCAGCCTCCCAACATTTGCACCCAGGGCAGTTGCCCCTCTTGCCCCACAAACCATGCTACTGCCTAAAAGGAATTAAGACCCTATCATCCAAAAAGTCAGTTGAAGTTGATTGGTGTCAAGATGTATCAAACACCCCTCTTCTTATATGAGTAGGTCCGTTCTGTAAGGAAGCTTGTGGTAATTGTCACTGACCATTTCCAAAAGAAAGGAAAACCACAATTGCCTGGGTCAGAAGGTAATTACCACAGTGATGTTCGAGGATGTCTTCAAAATCTTCAGAAGTACTCTTGATATTAGTGGAAAGGGTAGAAAAGCATACAGGAATATTCCTGTTCAAGGAAAAGAAAAGGCATCTGTCTTCCTGGCTTTCTTGCATGGAATTCTGGAGCAGAACCCTGCCAGCTGATTGCTCATATGGGAAGCAAGGATGTCTAGTTGAAGAACTCCCCAGAGATGGATCAAATCTTGAAAGACCCCCCCCCCCATCTAGTTTCTATTTCTGGTGGTCCCCCCTTGTCCTGCTCAGCTTGTCTGCCACACAATTTTGCTTTGACAGAGTACAGGATGCCTGTAGAGTGAGTTTGTGATGTGTGGCTATATCGCAAGCTAACATGGCCAGACTACAGAGGGGATATAACCTGATTCCCCCATTGTTTGTTGATGTACTACATGACTTTAGTATCATCTATATCAATCTGAAGAGGCACCAGAGACCAAAAATAATTTGGGAGTTGAGTGCTTGATCAGGGCAAGAATCTATTTTATATTTATGGGCTTGTATCTGTCCTTGGTGTCCCACTCAACTTGCACTTTTATCCCTCCTGAAACTGCTCCCCAAACAAAGTCTGAGGAGTCTGTGGTGAAGAACAGGGAGAGAGAGAAGGGAGTATCTGGATTTAGGGATATCTGTTGTCTCTACCAGGTAATTTCTGACAAACTTCAGCACTGGGATCTGAAAAGATGAGGGGTATCGGTGCTGTGACCAAAGAAACTTCAGATATCACTCTGTCTCATGTGAAATCTTGCTAGGGGTATCTTGAGAATGAAGTAAGCCATGAGACCCAATCTTGTGGTATTCCTTGCAGTGACTGAAGTCTGAGTGGAAAACCCTAGAATTTTTTTTTCCTGTTGAAGAAAAGCTCTTTGAAATGTGGTGTCTAGTTGACATCCCAGAAACACAATCCTGGAGAAGGAGACATGAAAGACTTTGAATGCTCTCTTGGAATCCCAGCTTGAGTAAAGCATGTCTCACCCAAGAGAGAGAGAGATTCCTGACATTTTGAAAAAGACTCTGCAAAAATAAGCAAGTCTTCTGAATATGGAAAAAATAGGGATTCCTTGTAAAATGAGCCATAACTGAAACTGTATACTTTGTGAACACTCTTGGTGCAGTGGATAGTCGAAAGGGTAAGGCAGAGAATAGATAATGTGATCCAGACACACAAAATCTTAAGAAATGCCTGTAGTCTGGATGAATAAGAATGTGATGGTAAGCATCTTTTAAGTCTAGTGTTACCAGGAAATTTGAATGAGAAAGAAGAGGTAACAGGTTGTGAAGTGTCATTTTGAATTTGGGCACCGTCACAAACAGGTTTAGGAAAGAAAGATCTAGAACTGGTGTTCAAGCATTTTCTTTCTTTGGCACAAAAAAAATCCTTGAATAATAAGACCCCTTTCCCACCTGGGAAGAAGGAACTGATTCTATCATTCCACGGGACAGGATGAAATGAAGGACAGTTGGAAACAAAACAGTCTGGTCTGGAGGATGAGGAATTATCCTCTGGAAGGGAGGAATTTTCTCCCATTGCCATCTAAAACCTTGACGAATGATCTCCAGAACCAAATTGCCTGAAATTATCTGTTGCCAGTCAGAAAAATGGAGATTCAAACTTTCTTGAAGAAAAAAGGGGTGCTACAATGTGTGTGGGGTGGGGCGACGAAGCTTTTTAAATGATTATTCTAACTTATTGGACTGTCCTTGGTGTTGGGAGTTTCCATAATTCATCCTGGAATTCCCTTGCGATTTCTTCTTTAGTGTCTGTTTACCTGCATTTTGTTTATTTTATTTCTTACTAAAACTGGATGAGGAGTTATAGAATAAATTTGGCAAAGGGGGGCTGAAAAGTCAGCTTTTCCACAGTTTTTGAACATCTCTGCAATACAGGGGCCAACAAATAAACATTTATCTGAAGGAAATTTTAAAATCTCATTTTAACATCATTTAGGAGGTTTTGAGAACACAGCCATGCAAACCACCTCAAAACAGTAGCAGTGGCCATAACCTTTGAAGAAGTATCAACAGAGTCATACACACACTGTATACAGTGAGTAGAGACTTGAGCAGCAGAAGAAATTATTTGAAGAAGATTTTTTTCTCACCAGAAAAAATGGCAGACAAAACGTTATACTTTCACAATTAGTCAGGACAAACCTTAACATACGAGCCTGACAACTCAAAACTCTGAAAATCAAAGTTGCAGAAGCATGCACTTTTCCCCCATAATTATCAATAATCTTCCCATCCTTTTTGGAAATAGTAGGACTGAAATTAACAAAGTGTTTAGCAGCAGTAGAATTAACTAAAGCTGTGGCTGCTGGGTCAGGTTTGGGAAGAGCATATAAAAACTTGAAAGACTGAGGAACTTCATACATCCTATCTGCCTTTTTAGGGGCAACAGACTGTCAGGAAAATTACAGCCAGCAATACATACATGCATCCTACAAAGCTGACAGAACTGGAGGAATAGGTGCCGGTTCTGAGAAATCCTTATGTAACAGCTGCTAGTATTTTCTTAGGGACAGAGATACCACAGTGTTCTCCCACTAAAAATACTGGCACATTCTATAAACAGTCTCAGAGAAAGAGACTCTTTCCCACAGGGGGAGTCAGAAATTCAGTTCTCCTCTGAGTCTGAATCAGAAATATAAGGAGAAAACCCTGTATCTGTCCTTTCATCCTCCTGTCCAAATACAAAATGTTGAATCTCTTCAGGAAAGGAGGTAGCCCACTTTCTTTTCCTGGAAAATACTTTACAAGAAGGATCAATAGCCTTAATTAAACCCTGAGTCAGACCCAATAAATTACTCCTCTCTAAGGAAATTTGAGGAAGGGTAGATACTTGTTTAGTTTTCAGTTTCTTTTTGACAGGAAAAATGGGACCAATAGTGTTATTAATGACAGTAGCAGCTTCCCCACGGATGGGCACAATATTCTGACACAACAGGGAAGCCTTCCCTGTTACCTCTCCCAGGATTGACAAGAATGGCTCTCCCTTGCCCACTGAGGGGACCCCAATAGCCAAAGAGGACGTGGCTAACCACTGGTACCTGTAGGTGCTACACCAGAGGGATCTGTGGTAAAAGTTGACTAGTTTGAGGAGCAACTAATGGCCATAAGCAGTCACCTACCTAAGGTTGAGGCAAATTGCTAGCCTGCTGTGATGGAAATGATTGATGCATGCTGACCATTTTCTTTTTGTGGCTAGAAGAAGTACCGACCATGGGGTCAACAGATTGTTCCATAATCAAGATGAAAATGGTGCCTTCTTCCCACAGAAAACAAGCAGCAAATGTCTGTAAAAAAAAGTGCTTTTTAGTATGTTTGAAAAAAGTGACTTTTAAAATAAACATAGTAAAAAGCACCTTTTAACACTTTGCCATGCCATCAAAGTAAAATAAATATAATTCCTCCACAGAAAAAATGTTTTTAGTTACTTTAAACAACTTTTAAACTGACAGAAAAAAGAGTGCTTCAGCTTAAAAGTACAGCACAATCTTGTGACAGTTTGTTAAAACAGAAACTCCTAGCTTTAAAATAACTTTACTAAAGAAGAAACTGTCAATAATAAACAAACAAAATATTACATGGAAGTTTTTTCCCTAGCCCAGCAAAGAAACAACACAAGCCAAGCATCAATTCTTGAAAGCCTCAGTGTGTATTGGAGTCTCATGGTTCATCAAATTACATCAAGTCCAACTGCCATACTTTTTATTTACTTATTGACACATTAAATAATACTATGCATAAAAATATCAGCTATATTCTAATTCTGTTGTTTTTAGAAAATCAGTTCATTGTTATTTATAGGTAACAATCAAACATTTGTTATGTAGGCATATGTAGCACCTAGCTGTGTCTTTGACCACACTACATTTTTAAAGTATTTACTACCCAGTACTATGGTCATACCTCTCAACCTCTTAGAGCAAGAAATCTGGACAAAGACATAAATAAAAGTGGTACAAAGACACAAAAATAGGGACATTTTTTAAATACTACTCTTACAAATTTAGAAAATTGATAGAATAACAGGTTTTGCATCAGCATGAATTTTCTGAAGGGTATGAAGTCTGAAACTTGAATGTCTTGTCATTTTTTTCTAATTTCAGTATTTAACGATTTACCATTAATTTGCCAGAAAACCACAATTTTATGAAAAACAGACCAAAAATATGAGGCAAAAATCTGGACATTATGCTAAAATCTGTACAGCTGAGAGGTATGATATGGTCTTGGTCATCATAACTCTCCTCACCAACAACAGCCATAGTACACAATTGTATGTACAAAGGTGACCATAGACATAGCTGTCAACCTCTTACCACAAAAAATCTGAACAAAGCCAAAAAATAATGTGGGGGCAAAGCCCCTAAAATAGGGATAATTTTTAAATATTGCTCTTATAAATTTAGAAAGTTGCTAGAATAAAGGGGTCTATATTAGGAAAGCAAAACGACATTTACACGAATACATAAACATCGAAACATATAGCACAAAGTGGACTTAGAGCGAAAGTCGAAAACCGCAATGGAAATATAGAATTTCCATGGTTGGCCCATCTGTGGATTAGCTGCATAAGGTAAGTGTTGAATAGTTACGGAGTTTGGGATAGGGTATGGGTTAAGGTAAGTGCTTAGATAAGTAATGTATGTTAGATTTACTGTAGGGTTAGAGGTAGGGTTTTGTTAAATGTATGTATGTAGGTTATTTATTTTGTTTGTGTATATTTTCGTAGGGGAAGTGTGCAGTAGTTACGGACCTTAGGGTTAGGGAGGGGTTAAGGATAGTGCATAGATAGTTTTGTATGTGGGGTTTAGTAGTGTTGGAGGTAGGGTTTTGTTAAATGTATGTATGTGGATTATTTGTTTTGTTTGGGTGCATGTCTGTAGGGGACGTGTGCGGTAGTTACGGACCTTAGGGTTAGGGAGGGGTTAAGGATAGTGCATAGTTAGTTGTGTATGTGGGGTTTAGTGTAAGGTTAGAAGTAGGGTTTTGTGCTTTACTTTAGGTTAGAAGTAGGGTTTGGTTAGTGTATGTATGTGGTTTATTTATTTTTTTGGGTAGGTAGTATATAGCTAGTGGTGGGGTTGGCCGACTATGACAGTTCGATTTTTTTTTTCGCTATTTAGTGCATTTGGGATTTTTGCGGTTCGTGGTATAGGGGTCGATGTTTTGGTATTCGCACATAGGGTTTTTTGCTTTCGTAATATAGACCCGAATAAAAGATGTTATATTATCATGCATTTTCTTAAGGATATGAAGTCTGAAACTCAAATGTCTGTAATTATTTAGTGAATTTAATCCTTACTGATTTGCCACAACAATCCAGGAAAACACAAATTTTATGAGGAACCAACCAAAAATATGAAGCAAAAATCTGGACAGTTGAGAGGTATGAGTCCATAGATGAATGAATTGCTTTTCCTTATTGCTGTCTACAAAGCTGGAAGCTCTAATTTTCTTTGCTCAAGAATTCTGGACAAAGCCAAAAGTACTGGGGGAGCAATGGTTGAAAATTAGGGTCAATTATTTATATATGTATTTATTGACATTTGATTATCTTGAAAGTCCAACTTGTTAGAAGCCCATTTTCTGTGGAGGCTCGGGGAGAAAAGCTCCAAATTATTTTAAATATTACTTTAATTCACTTTAAAAGTTAGTATAACAACAGGATTCACATCACTATATATTTATAAGCAACAAGAATTATGAAACCCTAAGGTCTGACATTATTAAGTTTATTTATCAGTCCAGCCAAACATCCACAGCCCCCTTTTTCTAATTTTTTGCACATAAGGTCAGGGTGTCACTTCAACAGTGGCAGTCATCCAGAGGCAAAGATTACACTGCCAGGTGTTTAGGGATAGGACAAAAATATGAGGCAAAACTAGGAACATTCAGCAAAATTAGGGACAGCTGAAAGGTATGCAAAGGCTTCTTCTTGACAGACTGTACTGTTCCACTTCAAATTTCATGGCATAATGGGAAGAAACACAGCTGACAGTTACCTCTTACAGTGAAGCTAAATCAAAACCTGTGGTTCTCTTGTATGGCCTGTAACACAGCAGTTTTTATGGATATTCCAGTTACAAACTCTGTAGGATCATGTTGGCAAGCTAAAACATATTGCTCTGTAAGCAGTCAAAGCTCAATGTGACATGCATTAAAAGATTATGACTGTAGCCCACACATGCACGTCTCCAATAGCTATGCTTCCAATGGTTTCTGAAAGAAGCTGATTAACAGTCTTGGTCGGATAACTTGGTTTTTTTTTTTTAAGCACATATCCACACATCAGCATTCCTCAGGAAAATGCATGGCACCACCTGTTATAATTCACTGAGGAATTCCAGGTACCACATTTTTGTCTTCAATTGTAACTAGGTAGTAATTTTTAATATGAAACTTTTCTGTACTTTGTGCAACCATACTTTATAAACAAGAGACAAATGATAATGAACTAAGCAAACAGTTCTCACTTGTACAGGCATAAATATAGCAGAGTTATTGTTTTGGAAAGATACATAGAACAATACTGAGTGGCTCACCTCTCATACACTAATTCATTTCTAGCACTAAGGACACCTTTATTATCTGTAACTACATTTATATTGAGCTTAACAGACTTAAGCATCTGCCATAGCATCATTTACAGCACAACCATCTAACATAACTGTTTTGACTACAAATTCTAAACAAATGGAAATTCTTGCAAAGTGGAATTTTAAGGAATTCATGTATTTCAAAAATAGTAAGCAGTTCCTTAAAAATACTCTACAGAACTAATAAATAACTTTGGAAAACAACATCACAGTTAATCTTAGTAATCATTGCAGATGGATTATTTTGTTAGACTGATGAGTAATCAAAAATAAAAGAAAGCACTAACACCAATAAACAAGAATAACAAATGATCACGGTAACAGATTAGCAGCAATGATGTTGTTCTGTGAAACGTATATTTTTTCATTCTCTTTTTTTTCCCCGTCATCCGACTTTAGATCTGCTGTTGCTTCTGCCTTCTCCATTCTAAAGTGTCATTTCTATATTTGCACTGGGGACTGTATATCAGTAAAATGTTGTTATAGCTGCATCATTGTACAGTGACAATGTGGAGGCATTTTTGGTTTCCTTCTGAGTCTGTCATTAGTCCAATGCTGAGGTTCTCTAATGTTTATGACATTTTAGTCTTAGCCCTGGCAAATGAACCTACCTTGTAGTGTGATGCTCATAACTTCCAGCAGTTAAAGGCTTCATGTACTAATCATTTTCCCAAGAGTTTTCTTAAAATAATATATTTGCGCATGTACCTACACATGCTTTAAACGTTCATCTTTTAATGCTATTCATAGCGCCAGTTGTAACTGAAAGAAACAATGTCTCATTTACATCTATTTCATTTTTCTTAAAATTGTTTTTCTAGAGTGTTTGATAATTGCTGGGATATTTTGTCTGTTGTTTCAGCACTGTGGTTGTCTCTGTCCTAGTCTTTTTTTTCTTCACTGTCCTCACAATCAGGACACATACAAGCCTTTTACATGCTCAGTTTTTTTTAATCTGGTAAAACTAATAAACATCAGTCATAAAAGTAACTTAAGAAAACTAATCATACATAATCTGTCGATGTAAAGACTGATAATCTAGAGGATGAATTCCTGTGAAATGATTGCCTTGGTTTTTTATAGGTTAGATGGCAACAACCAATATTTGTTTTGTGAACTGTACTCTGTGAGTTGTTGTGTTTTGTCATTTCTGGTGCATAAACTAAGGGGGAATAAACTAATGTGTCGGCTAATAATGACAAACCCAAATCAGAACTAACTATCATAAAACTGTTTTTTGAATTCTGATAATGTTTGCACTTTAACTGATCATTTTTTAAGTCTTTTTAACTGTTTAACTCAACCGTGATAGCCATTCTTCTGCCTTGAAAGTGTTTGTATTACTGTATCTGCTTTAATTTTTGAAAAAAAATACAAAAAAATCCTCTCTCTCTACTCGTTTCCCGTCTTTCTATAACCAGTAATGTCCGGTTTTCAGATTTTGCTGAATTCTGGGCTATTTTGTAGTTTCTGTGTTCCCGGACCTTACTAAAAAAGAAGGAACCTTCTCTGTTCATCAGTGAGAGTGGTGAGCTTTGAGGAGCCTATCTGTCGCTGGAGGCGTGGTTTCAGCTCAGAATCTGTCGTTTTATTGGCCATTTTGGTATATTTCTATCCCTTTCATCTTTCTGTTTAAAAACCCGTGTTTGTGTGATTGTTGCACTTGTATTACCTTAGCAAGATCCTACCTGGGCATCCTGGAGAGTTCTACAGTAGCAGAGAGAGAAAAGAGAGACTCTGAGTGGATTAAGTACCTCTGTTTTGCTTTTTATTGCTTATGTTCACTAACCACACTATTCCGAATGTTTTTTATTAACCTTGCAATTTATTTGAACTGTTTTTTTTCAATTCTGATACTCTTTCCACTTTAACTGGTCTTTTGCAAGTGTTTTTCAACCTTTTAACTGTTGTGGGCTACACATTCAAGTGCAATAGCCATTTTTCTGCCTTGAAAGTGTTCCTATTACTGTATCTGATTTAATTTTCAAAAAAAAATACAAAAAAAATCCTATCTCTACTTGTTTCCCACCTTCTTATAACCAGTGGTGTCCGGTTTTAAGATTTTGCTGAATTCTGGACTGTTTTGTAGATGTTCTTCGTGTTTCACTGTTGCAGTCATCATATTTGGGTTATCCCTTCCAGGGTAGCCCTTGGCTGGCCCGAATACTAGAGACTTAGTATTTCTGCGTCAGTTACTGCCGCTTGAAGACTGACGTCAGGTCATCAGTAGTATAAAGTAAGGCAGCCGACTCCATTACATTAGTCTTTCTTGCCATGAAGCCTGAAGCAGAAGCAGTTCGCACAAGTGCTGGTCAGCTGCTACCTGAGTTTCGTCAATTGAAGCTGAAGTCTTCTAAAGTTAAGTACCCTGTTGGGGATCCTTTTTTCTTGCATTAACTGATATCAGAAAAAGGTAATAATTGTCTTGCCTGTGGAAAACAAATACCACACCGAGACTTCCACTCTTGCTGCATCACTTGTTTAGGCCCAGACCATGACATCCCTCGTTGTTGCCTCTGTGCTTTGTTTAATGCCAGATCTATCCATCGTCAGACCCTTATGGTAGACAGATATTTTCGCTTACAGTCCTCAAACTCCAGTATGGCTTCAGTATGCCATCCGACAGCAGAACTTCTGAAAAAACATATAGATAAAGACAGAGACAGACTGCACAAGTCCAAACTTACAGACGACGCTTCCATTAAGTTGGTTGTCAGTTGTCTGGTACTCAGTGAGGTGCTTTTGCAGCCCCTGATGCCCACTTCTGTTGATTTGCAGGCCACTACCAAGACCCTTTTGGAGTCCGGTATGTCGCAAAATTCTTCTTCGACTAAGGATCCTGTGGTCGTCTCAACTTTGGATGGGTCCGGAGCCACTGAGCAGGCACCGGCTTCCGAGGAAGTCCTTCGCAGTACTGAATCTCGACACAAACCGACGTCTTCTTTCGCAGCGACCGTTCTTTCTAAAACTACTGAGTTTCTTAGGGCCAGGGTATGAACCACACCCAAGAAACCGACGACTCACTCTCAGGTGACTGCTACCTTGCCTTAGTCTCAAACGCTTAAAATGGCAAAAGACCTTATCATGCTAATCAGGGGAAGCCAAGCTACCCCCTCCAAAAGGAAAAAAAGATCTGTCCCCTGTAGTTTTGTCTGAACAACAGTCAGATGAATCTGATGCATCTGAATATGAAGACATGCAACCCCTCTCCACTTATGAGTATTCTGATGCAGAGGATTCCGTTCCTTCAGCCTCTCCCCCAGAGTATTTTTCCTTTGGGGAAACTCTGCATACCTTAAGGCAGCATTTCTAATGGGAGAGTCAGGACTACCCTCAGTCTAAAAAGAGACTTAGGGAATTCCTAGATCTTCCACAACACAGACCCTTAGCCATCCCCCCAGTCCTGGATGTTGTGGAGGATGTTTTCCTTGAATTCAGCTTGACTCCTGATGCCCTTCCTCCTGCTCTCAGAAAACCAGACAGATACTACAGAGTCCCTGACTCACACAAACAGAGGTTCATAGGTAGGTACTAGGCTATTGGCCCTAGGGCCTATATAAGCCTAGCCAAAAAGGTACCCAGGCTTTTGCCACCCAAGAAAATTATTATCTTTTTAGAAATCCTACAGCTGACCCTGAGGTCATTTCATAAGGGCTAAAAGGGATTAAAGCAACTTCAGCTAAGAATCCCACCTCCTCGTACAGGGATTCCCAAGCAGTGGACAGATGGGGTAAAAAAGTATACACCTCAGCTACTCATGCTATCAGGGGACTAAATTGTCAAATACATATGCTGAAATATCAGCAACATACCCTAGAACTCCTAAAACAAAAAATGTCTTCCTTTCCTGCTTGGGTAGACTCTAAAGATTTACAAGAGTTAATGCATTCTGCAAATTAAGTAACTAAACACACCTTGCACTGTGGTTTTGACTCCATAGAAGCTTCTTGCAGGGCAGCAGTCACTGGTTCTGTAATTAGAAGGCATGCATGGCTTAAAGAACAGCCCCTGCCAGACCATGTCAAATATAAATTGTTGGATGCCCCCTTGCACAAATATACGTTATCTGGCACTAAGGCAGAAGAGGTCTTAAAAAAGATGGAAGAAAAAGCAAAACCTATGCAAACTGTTAAGGATTTCTTCCAGGTCCAGCTCCCTAGGTTCAGCAGGCATTGCCCTTCCAAACACTGGTCCTTTCCAGCTCCCAGTAAACAGACCCAGCAGAGGCCCCAGGGAAGCAGGACCCCCCCCCCAGACAGCAGACCCAGGGAATGCAGAGATCTAAGCAGTGGACTACCTCCACTTCAAAAACAGGGCATTCTAAGCCACCCCTTGTGGTAAGAAATCACAATGACTCACCTCCTCCACCCCCTCCCTCTGCCCACCTTCACTTACCCCTAGGATCAAAACTCTCCTTTCACTCAAGCACGTGGAACACCATTACCAAGGACCAAAGGGTTATGAAAATTGTGTCTCAGGGATACAAATTTTCCTTCCACACCCTTCCAACCCCAAAAGGGTTCCCAGATCTACCACCAAATCAGTGGGAAGAGGCTCAAAAAAGCAAATCCTTTCCCTGCTCTCTATGAGGGCAATAGAGCATGTTCCTGCAGAACAGACAGACCAAGGTTTCTACTCCAGTCTATTTCTGGTGCCCAGAAAAGAAGGCACCTGGTGCCCTATCCTTGATCTATCCGTTCTAAATGCCTTCCTGGTGATCCCAAAATTCAAAATGCTCACCCTCCAGCTACTGCTACCCATGGTCTCCAAGGACCCTTGGCTAGTCACCAAGATCTAAAAGATGCCTACCTCTACATTCCTATAAGGGAATCATGCAGGAAATATCTCTGCTTCAGGGCAGGATCTCAAAATTTTTAGTTCTCTGCACTTCCCTTTGGCTTATCTACTGCTCCCAGAGTTTTCACAAAATGTCTGGCACCGGCCATTGCCTTCTGCAGACAAAGAAATATTCAGATTTACCCTTACTTAGATGACTGCCATATTTAGGCAGACAGCCAGGAAATGCTGCTCAAGCACCTGGCCTTTGTAAAGACCCTTCTAACCTCCCTAGGGTACACAATCAATGAAAAGAAATCCAAACAGGTGCCCACCCAAAAGATAATCTTCCTGGGAGCAAGTCTGGACACAGCATCCCAGATGGCATTCCTTACTCCAGAGAAACAAATTTTCCTGACAAGCTATTTCTCTCAACTAGCCACCAGGCCCCAACTAACTGCAAGGAAGATCCTATAAGCTCTGGGGTTCATGGCATGTTGCAAACTACTCATTCCATATGCCAGACCGCATATGAGGAAACTTCAATGGTACCTAAAGAGCCTTTAGTGCCAACACTCTCAAGACCTGGAAACTCTTCTACCTCTAATTCCTTGCCTCAGAAAAGATTTTCTTTGGTGGGCAACATCATGGCCCCACAAGAAGGGAATGCCTTTCTTCCCACTCCCTGCCACCCAGAGCCTCACCACAGATGCTACAGACTACACTTGGGGTGCACACCTGGATGGAAGGTGCATACAGGGCCAATGGAGCCCACAGCAAATCCCTCTGCACATCAATCAAAAAAGAGATGATGGCTGTGCAACATGCCTTAATAGATTTTAAGCCCCTTCTCTTGCCAGGGGCTCTCCTGATCAAAACAGACAACAAGCAGGGAGGGACTCACTCCTACCCTCTATGCAGGCTGGCCATGACCCTTTGGCACACAGCCTCTGCCATGCAACTACACCTGTTAGCACAATTCCTACCAGGCTCCCTCAACTCTCTGGCAGACTAATTAAACAGAAGTCTTTAGGACCCACATGAGTGGCAACTCAACAGAAGTACCTTCACCCTAATAACTCAGAAATGGGGAACCCCAAAGGTAGATCTCTTTGCCTCCCACACCACCCATCAGCTCAGCAAATTCTGTACCAGGGAGCATCACTGCATGGCTTGGAAAGTGGATGCCCTGTCCTTCCCCTGGGTCAATCTATTGGTCTATGCCTTTGCTCCCCTCCCTCTCATCCCCAGGGTGCTGCTCAAAATAAGGGAGGAAAAACCAAGGACCATTCTTATAGCTCCAGACTGGCCCCAGCAGCACTGGTACCCCTTGCTGCACAGCCTGTCCCCCCTGTTAAAATTTATGCCTCTGCTATTTCTGCTCATTTTCCCACTGAGAAGCCCTTTTTTTCTCACACCCTTTGATCAAACAGTTCCTCAGAGGGGCTAGCAACTTGAGGCCACCCAGAAGGGCACCAACACCAGCTTGGGACCTTAACTTTGTTTTAGAAAAGCTCTCCCTGCCCCCTTTCAAACCAGCTTCTTCTGCAGAGCTAAAATTTCTCTCCTGGAAAACAGCATTCCTTCTGGCCATCACTTCAGCCAGAAGAGTCTCTGAGCTGCAAGCGCTCATGGCTATGGAACCCTTCATCATCTTCCATGCAGACAGGGTATCCCTCAGAGCAAACCCATCCTTTATGCCCAAAGTGGTTTCCAGTGTGGCTCTCAACCAATCCATTCATTTGCCCACCATTTTTCCCAATCTCCAGAACAAGAGGGAAAGGATTCTTCACTTTCTAGATGTACACAGACAGCTCAGATTCTATCTAGACAGGACTAAATCCTTCAGACAGTCTGATCAATTGCTGGTTAGCTTTGCTACAGGGGCAGAAGGCAAAGCCATCTCCAAACAAACCAACTCCAAATGGATAGCACACTGCATCCATTTCTGCTACAAACAGCATGGAAAGCCTCCCCCCAAGGGGGTTAGGACACATTCCATCAGAGCAGCCTCCACCTCTGCAGCTTTCCTCAGAGGAGTCCACACCAGGGACATCCTGGAGGCTGCCACCTGGACATCTGTTCACACTTTTACCAAGCATTACCACCTGCCTCTCTTCTCCAAATCCAGGGCAGGGTTTGCCTCTGCAGTCTTTCGGGGCATCCTAGCCAGCCCCTAGTTGCATTGACTGCCTACACCCTTTTCCTCAGCTTTGGGAATCAACCCAAATGTGATGACTGCAACAGTGAAATACGAAGAACATAGTACAGTTGTGTACACTTACCATAAATGTAGATGTTCAAGTGTATTCAAGATTGAAGTCCTGGTTTTCCTCCCTCCATCCCCCTTTCTTCTCTTTCTCCTTTTATTACCATTCTAACTTGTGATTCTCCTTAACTTACAAGGGACATGTTGGTATTTATTTTCCACTGGTGGGGTTTCATCCACGAGATCCTAATTCTAAAGAAATCGCTACTGATTCTAAAGACAACCACAAGGCATTCTACAGCTATGTCAAGAATCTCAATGGCAACACTCAGATCTGCTTTGAGCTACAGCACAATGGCACTAGATATACAGAACCAACTGACATCACCAACATCCTGGCAGATAGATTCAGTGCAAACTTTACCCCCCCACACACACCCCAAAGGGGCCATCTCTATACCGAAAGAATGCAAAGCCCCAGTAATCACGGACACACAAGTAAAGACTGCACTCCCCAAAGCCAAGAATACAGCATCCATGGGACCAGACAACATCCCAGGCTGTGTCCTGCATGAACTACAGAATGAAATGGCATCCCACCTAAGTACCATGTTCAATCAAATCCTCACTTCAGGCTTTGTGTCTGCTGAATGGTGCACAATGACAGTTATCCCACTCCACAAAGGGGGTGCTACCACAGACCCTGGAAACTACCACCCCATTAGCCTGACGAGCCTGGTCTGCAAGGCCATGGAATGCATCATCTTGGATATTATCTTAGGTAACCTCCAGACTCTGGACCCCACTCAGTTTGGGTTTGTAAAAGGTAGATCATGTCTCCTAAACCTGATTGACTTCTTTGAAGCAGTCACTAGAACCATGGATGAGGGTAAGGTGGTGCACACACCCTATCTTGACCTCACCAAAGCTTTTGACACTATCCCCCACTCTGGAATTATAGATAAACTCACTAGACTGAGCATAAATCTCTATGTCACTAGATGGGTGGCCAACTGGCTCACTGACAGAACCCACACAGTGAAAGTAGCCAACTCCAAATCTGACTTTAGATCAGTGATAAGTGGAGTACCACAGGGTTCAGATGTTCATCGTGTTTCACTGCTGCAGTCATTACACTTGGGTTATCCTGCCGTCAGGCGGTCCCAGAGTCGGCCAGAGTTCCAAAGTCTTGGTCTGGCATCGGTTGCTGTCGCTTCTTCCCTGACGTCAGTGCATCAGGGGTACATAAGATGCAGCCAATGCCATTTTCTTCAGTCTTTCTTGCCGCGCGGTGCCCGAAGCAAAAGCAGTTCACAAGTGCCGGTCGGTCGACTCCTGAGATATCATGTTCGATTTTCAGAACCAAAGTCTTCAATAAAGCTAAGTACCCCGTTGGGGAAACTTTTTCTTGCCTCAGACCGATGTCAGTAAAAGTTAATAATTGTATTTCTTGTAGGAAGCAAATACCTCATAAGGATTTTCATTCTTACTGTATTCCATGCCTAGGCCCAGAGCAAGACGTCACTAGTTGTCAGTTTTGTGCTAGATTTAACAAACGCACAATTAAATGTCGGTTTGATTTTGCTCGCCATTACTTTGGCCAAAGATTTAATTATACCATGCAGTCGGAACAACTGACGACCAGAATGCACAAAAAACGCAGAGACAAGGATAAGGACAGGCATCCGAGGTCCAAAACTGACGACGAAGCCTCTTCTAGGCCAGTCGCCGATTTGCCGGTTCTCAGTGAGGCACTTTCGCAGCCCCTGACACCCGCTACCTCAGAGCCACAGTCCGCTACCGACTCCCACGTGGAGGTGCCTAGGCCTCTGGATACTCAAGGTGCTGGGCCTATGGAGACTAACCCTTCAGATGGGTCTGGAGCCGATGAGCAGGCATCGGCTTCTGAGGGTGTTTTCAGACCTTCACAACTTACCATTAAAACTACAGCCAAGTCTAAAATTCCATTAAAGACAAAGAAACAAGTACAGCATTTACCTGGACAGGCCTCCATGCCTAAAAAACAGATGCACAAAATGTCCGAAGACTTAATTACTCTGATCAGGGGTTCCCATCCCCCTCCTGATAAATGGCTTAGGCAGGATACAGACTATGATTCCTCTGACCAGGTTTCCATATATTCTGATTCCTCTTCAGATCAGGGATACTCTTTACCCCTGTATGAGGACTCTGATGCTGAAGAATCAATTCCTTCAGCCTCTCCTCCTGAGGATTATTCTTTTGGGGAAACTTTACATACCATGAGGGAGCATTTCCATTGGGAGGGCCAGGATTACTCAGAATCCAAGAAAAGGCTCAGAGACTTTCTTTTAATGGCTCAGCACAGGCTCCTTGCTATTCCGCCAGTGTTGGATATTGTGGATGATGTATTCTCTGAATCCAGTTTAAATCCTGATTCTTTACCCCCTGTTCCAGTCAAGCCAGACAGGAACTACAGAGTCCCTGACTCTCACAAATTTCTTTATAAAAACCCTGTTGCTGACCCAGAAACTATTTCCCAGGGTCCTAAGGGGGTAAAGGCTTCCACGGCTAAAAATCCAGTTCCCTCTGGCAGGGATTCTAGAGCATTAGACAGATGGGGGGAAGAAAGTTTACACTTCTGCAACTTTAGCAGTGAGGGCTTTAAATTGCCAGTTTCACATGCTCAAATACCAACAATATTTAATGTCTCAGTTAAAACAGAAAATGAGTACAAGTACAGAACATCCTGACTATAAGGAAATGCAGGATTTATTGCATGCAGCTGAACAAGTGGGAAAACATACTTTGCAATGTGGTTTTGATTCATTAGAGGCTTCTTGTAGAGCAGCAGTTACAGGATCTGTGATTCGAAGGCATGCTTGGTTAAAAGAACAAAGTTTACCAGATCATGTTAAGACAAAAATATTGGAAGCTCCTTTACAGCAAGATATTTTATTTGGTGTTAAGGCAGAGGATGTATTAAAGAAAATGGAGGATAAGGCAAAATCTATGCAAACAGTTAACAGATTTCTTACAGGTACAGCCACCTCAATTTAGCAGAAATTGGCCTACAAAGAATTGGTCCTTTCCAGTGCCAGACAGGCCACAAAGAGGCAGATACAGATGCCCAAGAGACAGATCTCAGCCCCAAGGCTCTTACAGACCATGACAGTGGGGTGCTTCAACCCCAAAAGGAGGTGAAGACAAGTCACAACCTTACAGGAAACAGTCCCAATGACTTCCCCCTTCCAATGCCAAGCTCTTCCCTTTTGGCAGCTCCCTTACGGGGAAACTAGCACTTTTTCACAAAATTGGCAAGCAATCACCCAAGACAAATGGGTTCTGAATATTGTGTCTCAAGGTTACAGGTTCCACTTTCACACTTTACCAAGGCTAAAAGGAATGCCAGACCTGCCACAAAATCAATGGGCAGAGGCACAAAATCAAATTACAGCCCTCATGGACATGAGAGCTATTCAAAAAGTGCCACAGCAGGAACAAGGACAAGGATTTTATTTAAGACTTTTCCTGGTCCCCAGAAAGGACAAAGCCTGGAGACCCATATTAGACCTTTCTGCTCTAAATACTTACCTGGATGTTCTGAAATTCAAAATGTTGACACTACAGCAGCTACTTCCCATGTTGGGCAAGAAGGCTTGGCTTGTTACTTTGGACCTCAAAGGGGCATACCTGCATGTCCCTATCAGACAAAATTGCAGAAGATACCTCAGATTCATAGCTGGTTCAATGTACTACCAATTCTCTGCACTTTCCTTTGGCTTATCTACTGCGCCCAGGGTCTTCACAAAGTGCCTGGCACCAGTAATTGCATTTTGCAGACAAAAAGGAATTCAAATATATCCATACCTGGATGACTACCTGATTCAAGCAGAGAGCAAGGACATTCTTCTAAAGCATCTGGCATTTGTAAAAAAGGTTGCTAATTTGCCTAGGGTACACAGTAAACGAAAAGAAGTCAAAACTGGTGCCCTCACAAGAGATAATATTCCTGGGTGCCAGCTTAAATACAACGGCCCAGATGGCTTATCTCATGCCAGACAAACAAGGACAACTGACTCAGTGTTTTCAATTGATGGCAACAAAGTCCCAACTCCCTGCAAGAAAAATTCTGCAGGCCTTGGAATTCATGGCATCCTGCATACTACTAATTCCATATGCCAGACTGCATATGAGGAAATTACAATGGTACCTAAAAAGTGTTTGGACTGAACACTCTCACAGCTTGGAAACAGTAATACCACTAATTCCCTGCCTACAACAGGAGTTTCGATGGTGGGCACAGGCATGTCACCTCAACAAGGGTCAGCCTTTCACTCTACCCACAGCCAGGCAGACTTTAACAACAGATGCTTCGGATTACGCCTGGGGAGCACACATGGCAGGAAAATGTATTCAGGGCAAGTGGACCACAGACCAAATGCATCTCCACATCAATCAAAAAAAGGTGTTGGCTGTACAAAATGCTCTAACAGCTTTCAAGGACTTTCTGCATCCAGGACAATTATTATTAAAGACAGACAATACCACAGTTATGTGGTACATAAACAAGCAAGGGGGCACTCATTCTTACCCCCTATGCAGACAAGCCATGACCTTGTGGAACACAGCTCTAACTTATCAAGTTCATCTGCAAGCACAATTCCTGCCAGGAAAGAAAAATACTTTGGCAGACGACTTAAGCAGAAACATCATGGATCCTCACGAGTGGAAATTAAATCCACAAGTCTTCAGCATGATAATGCAAAAATGGGGTTGCCTGGACATAGATCTTTTTGCCTCCCCACTGAATTGCCAACTACAAAAATTCTGCACAAGGGCTTATCACACACAAGCATGGAAAGTGGATGCTCTTTCGTTCAGCTGGAAAAGCCTAAAAGTTTATGCCTTCCCACCACTGCCTCTCCTTTCAAAGGTACTCCTAAAAGCCAG
The DNA here is from genome assembly GCF_019279795.1 of Protopterus annectens. NCBI lineage: Eukaryota > Metazoa > Chordata > Ceratodontiformes > Protopteridae > Protopterus > Protopterus annectens. The sequence goes on along the minus strand of NC_056746.1, from coordinate 995,522,070 downwards.
ACAAGAAAAACCACAGATGATCCTGATTGCTCCAGACTGGCCACGCCAACATTGGTACCCAATCTTAAAGAACTTAGCTCAAGGCCCACCTTGGATTTTGCCTCAAATTCCACACCTACTGACTCAACAAAACAATCAGATTCTGCACAGTCAGCTCAAAACCTTAAACCTGGCTGCATGGCAGATTCATTAGCCAAACAGACAACACCTCTCTCTAAAGCTGTTATGGATGTCATTTTGGAGGCCAGGAGGCCTAGCACAAGGAAATCTTATTCAGAAAAGTGGAAGAGATTCTGTGCCTGGAACCAGGCTGAAAGCCTTGACCCTCTTGTCCCAAACATTCCTCAGATACTACAATACTTAACTGAGATGCTGGACAAAGGACTATCCTTCTCATCCATTAAGATCCATGCCTCTGCCATCTCGGCTCATTACAACACAGATCCTCCTATTTTCTCTATCCATTGCTAAAGCAGTACCTCAGAGGGGCTAAAAATGTAAGACCGCCCCGGAGAGCACCAACACCTACTTGGGACCTCAATTTTGTCTTGGAAAAACTCACTTTACCTCCTTTTGAGCCACCCAATTCAGCAGAATTAAAATATGTGTCATGGAAAACTGCTCTGCTTCTGGCAATAACCTCAGCACGAAGAGTCTCAGAGATACAGGCACTAATGGCAGTGGAGCCTTACATAATTTTTCACCAAGACAGGGTTTCTTTAAGAACAAACCCTTCTTTTATGCCTAAGGTGGTATCCAGTGTGGCTCTTAACCAAACTATTCACTTGCCAACCTTTTATCCAAATCCCCAGAATAAAGGGGAGAGACATCTGCACTCCTTGGATATACACAGACAATTACGTTTCTACTTGTCAAAACAAAACCTTTCAGAAAAACTGAAAAATTGTTTGTATAATATGCTGCAGGATCACAGGGAAAGGCTATATCAAAGCAGACCATTTCAAAGTGGATAGGACACTGTATCCGGTTCTGCTACACACAGCATGGGAAACCTGTACCTAGTAACATTAGACCACATTCTACCAGGGCAACTGCCACTTCTACTGCCTACCTTAGAGGAGTACCTACCAAAGACATTTTGGAAGCTGCAACTTGGAGTTCAGTGCACACCTTTACCAAGCATTACCACTTGCCTCTTTATTCTAGATCCAGAGCTGGCTTTGCCACTGCAGTGCTGCAGGGCCTCATAGCCACACCAAACCATCTATAGAACCAGCCTCCCTGACTCAACTTTGGGATTCAACCCAAGTGTAATGACTGCAGCAGTGAAACATGATGAACGTAGTACAGTTTTGTACCTACCATAAATGTAGATGTTCGAGTGTCTTCACTGCTGCAGTCCTGGTTACCCACCCGCCATCCCCTCTTTCTTACCTGGGTCATATCTATACCTTTCTACACTATACTACCTATGTGGTGTATTTGCTGGTTACTGAAGGTTTTGTTTTTACCTTATTGAATGTTTTATTAGCAATATGTATTGCCTACCTTTCTGGGGGCACCTGACATGTGAGGCAAGAAAAACTGAAGAAAATGGCGTCGGCTGCATCTTATATACCCCTGACGCACTGACGTCAGGGAAGAAGTGACAGCAACCGACGCCGGACCAATACTTTGGAACTCTGGCCGACTGCGGGACTGCCTGATGGCAGGATAACCCAAGTGTAATGACTGCAGCAGTGAAGACACTCGAACATCTACATTTATGGTAGGTACAAAACTGCACTTTCTGGGTCCTCTCCTGTTTGGTATCTACTTCTCAGAAGTCCAGACTAATACAGCAGGTCTCTGGATAATGAAGTTCACAGATGACTGCAAACTAGGAGCCATAATAGAATCATCTAATGACATAGACATTCTACAAAGGGGCCTCACTGAGACTGATACTTGGTGTCAAAGTCATGGCCTCAAGCTCAATGGCAAAAAGTGAATTGTCATCCCCTTTGGGAAAAACACTGTAACCATGAACTATCACATAGGCAGTAGCCTACTAAACACCAAATGTGTGATAAGAGACCTTGGGACACAGGTGGACAGTAACCTCTCCTTTGATAATCACATCACCACAGTAGTCAGGAAATCCTTATATGTGCCACACCTCATCACAAAGGGGTTCTCCTCCAGAAAAAAAGAGGTCATTGTTCCTCTCTACTCATCCCTCATCAGACCCATTATAGAGTACAATGCCCTGTTTGGCATGTACCTGACAAGACACCTACAAAATCTAGAAAGGCCACAGACCTCACTAAGAGGATTACCATCCTCAAACATATGCCATATGCAGACCATCTCAAAAAACTCCAGCTCTACTCCATCGCATACCACCTACTTAGAGGCGACCTGTGCCTAACATATAAAGCCATGTCAAACCCAGATCTGTTGGACATGCTACACTTAAAGAAATCCCAATCTCTCTGAGCCACATGTTCCAGGGACCTAAACCTTGTCACCACAATAAACAGAACATGCTGGAGGGATAGATTCCTGTCCCAGAGACTTTCCATGCTCTGGAACTGACTATCCAGTCATGTCAAGCAAAGCTCCTCATTAACCCTCTTTAAGAAAAATCTTGATAACTGGATGGGAAATAGGAAATTCACCCCGGGGATCACTTCTGTGGCTCTGCTAGACAGGGGCACAGGAAAATAAATTTTTGGGTGGCAAAAGCCAAGGAACTTTTTTGGCTAGGCTTATATAGGCCCTAGGTCCAATAGCCTAGAACCTACCTATGAACCTAAAAGTTCTCAATAAATTTCACAAAACATGTCTGAAGACATGCAAGGCATCTAAGATAGGGAGTATGTTGTTTTAAAAATTACTAGCTCCCCCTACTGCAATCTTGGGTACTTCCTTAGCACATTCTGTTTACACTCCATTTCATTTTCTGCCATCACCATCTGTTCACAAACATAATTGTGCACTTCACATATTATTTTATCCAGTTACACACTCTTCACTCCTCTAACTTGTCATTCATTTATCCCAAGAGGCAAAGACAAAATATAAGGGGTGTTCCCTTCAGCAACCAGGTACTTTCATCTCCAAGTCCCTAGACATGTTCAGAATGAAGTAGGGCCAAGATGCAAAGTGACTTCCTCAGGTTATAACAGAAGATGCCCTATATAGATGAAGATAGTGTTCCTGTATGTAGGTGGACTCATAGGACCATGTCTTCAGAGACTGGGGGGGTTTGTGCACAACATTTGGAAGGTTAGTGCTGCACAGCTTGGAAGTCAGTGTCTGAAACTGTGTATGTCATACAATCTGAAGGTAAACAACCCAAAAGTGGAAGGTGAGAGGTCCTCAATGTGACAGACATTATGCTTTACTTGTTATAATCTGATGACCTGTGCTACATATTTAGAGCAACCAACATTCAAGCACCTTTAATGCCTAGGTTCACATTGGAAATATCAATATCCTGATGATGTGGCAACTCCAAGTCTGGAGCCAGTATGCTATACCTTGTTAATCCATTCTTTTGGGATTTCCAATATAATGAATTTTATTGTTCCTTGTTGCAATTAGGGAAACTGAAAGAGTGAAGTTAGAGTAAAAATATCAAAATTCCATGACAAGTAAAATGTAATCTATCTACTCTTATGGTCAAATCAGTAAATTAACAAAGCAGGCACAACGATCTGTACCTTTCCTTGCATAAAAATAACTTGGGTTGCTTTGGGCAGACCAGAACCCTTGGCAGTATCATTGTCACAGAAAGACAATGGAACATTATGCTGCAGTAAGCACATTACTACCGCACCTTACCTGGAACAGCACCAACCACTCCTTTCTACTCTGAGCCAGCATTCTAACTCCTGTCAGCAGTTCATTCAAATTCACCAATCAGAAAGGAGTCTTAATCAGCATATCAGACTGAGCCACTAAAGGCTCCCTTAAAAATAACGAACCCTGAGTTAATCTTAATTCTCACTGCTGGTACTTGCCAAGAAAGAGAAAAAACAAACACAGTTGCTTCAGCCATGTTTACACACCCTTCTGGCCTTATCACACTAAATGCATAAATGCAGTAAACTAAACATGGCTATGACATTTTCTTCTCAAGTTTCAAAATAAGTTTCTGGTACATGTCAGTGCTTTATGACCACCATAAAGTCATCTTTGTCAAAGATATTTGTTGTTATTACTGCTTTTTTAGAAGTAGTTGTGTAGATGAAGCTTTTCTTGTTCTGTGGCACAAGTACTCCATAAATGGTGATATTCATCTCATGCTGTCAGCTGTACATTTTGTAAGCTTATCCAGATGTGGTCTGCAAAACCTAAAGTGTGTTATTTAGCAGAAGTGGCTTGTGAGTTATGTTAATGTTAATTTAAATTTTGTTGCCTTAACTGCAGTTTGTAAGCATACAATTAAAAAAAAAACTCTTACTGACATGTAAGATGAAAAATACTTTATAATCAATACTAATTTTCTCAGATGGATGCAATTAAAATGTACAGACATATAAAAACACTTGTTTGTTCTTCTTTCGGCTTTTCCCGGTTAGGGGTCACCACAGCGGAACTCCGGTCCGCCAATGATTGGCAGTAGATTTTTATGGTGCTGAAGTGCCAGCCCGACGCCCAACCTTCAATGAAGGCACGCCCATTCACGCATGTCTTTCGAATGCCACTCGACCGCGGGGAGGACATGCAGACTCCACACAATACTAATATAGCAAAATGAAATGTGCCTTGAATATAGACAGCTCTTTCTGGCATACATGCTTCTGTCCTGTTTTCTTCCTCACTCCCTGATCTTAGACTGTCTTGGTTCATTATCTGAGCTAGTATGTCTTATAAGTAGTTATTCCAGGTCTCCACTACCCTTTCTGTGAAAAAGTAGTTTCTTAAGTCAGCACTGAAACTTCTACTATCTAGCTGATATCATGAGCTCTCTTTTATCAATTCTTTCTTCCCCACATGACCCCTGACAATATGAGAGCATCTCTTCCCCACACTAACCTCTTTGCTTTAAGATGTAAATGACAAGTTATTTCATAATTCTCCATAGCCCATCTCCAATCCACTGCCCGTTCTATAAATACCATCTAGATTTTTGAAGTTAACTCTGTAAGACACATAGAAATGTATGCAGTACTTAATGCATTATGTTTTCAGTGCACTGTGCAGTGGTAGAATGAGACCTTCTTTTGCCTAGTCCCTCTTTCAGCCATACATTTCAGCATCTCACTGGTATTTGCCACAAACTACTCACACTGAGGCACATAACTGAATTTAAGGACAACTTCACAGTCAAAGCTTTCTCAATGACACAGTTTGCTAGTGTGACTCTCTGTAGCCTGCATGTGCCCTCCAGGCTCCCCCTTAATTTTATACCACGGCTTGCACTTCACCCTTAGAGGTTCCACTCCTAAAAGCTGATTCATGTTTCTACTTCTTTGACTGCCACCTCCTTGCTCAATGAATTAGCTTTGCTGGGTTTCAGTGTTGGACGTCCTCTCATTCCACTTCAATTAACTAAGATGACAGCATCTGCTAATAGTTTAATCATATGCTGTAACTCCTAGTTAGACAGAAAAAAAAACATTCTGAACATGATGAGCCCCTGTACCAAGCTCAGTGACTCCCTCTGGTTATTTACATTTTCTCTAGATAACTGTTTCCTAACTACTGCCCTCTGTTTCTTAATTTTAACTTACTACCTGGGACTTCCAGACATTAGTGAAGGAAACACTTCCAAAATGCACTTTATTGAGCAAATGTTTCAGAAAGTCATGAACTAAATTGCTACCTTGTAGTGTAGTTACACTGTATACTGCGGTGGTGGTGCTGCGGTAGCGTTATCGCCTCACAGTAAGACGTTGTCCTGTTCGATTCTCAGCTAAAGCGTCTTCTGTATGGAGACATGCGTGAATGGGCGTACCTTCGTTGAAGGTTGTGCGTCAGGGCTGGCAACTCGGCACGTAAAAATCTACTGCCAATCATTAGCAGACTGGAGTTCCACTGTGGTGACCCCTAAAAGGGAAAAGCCGAAAGACACAACAACAACAGGTGTAGTTACACTGTATTATAATTCACAGTGGGAGACAGCTTAATAAAAATAAATGATATAACAAAACACATGTACTTACAGTAGGGCAGACATTTCCCCTGAACTGCCTATCTTGCGTTCCCCTTCTCCCACCCACCCCAGTATAATACCCAACTGAGGTTCCATGACCTCGTGTATAGGAGAACAAATTATCTGAAGCGCAGCAAAGTGACGCTCATTTGCCAAAACAGTATAGGCATAGACTTTATTAGATATAACCCCTCATTTACAGATCCAGAGGGGCTTACCTATCTGAAAAATACAAATCAGCAAATTGATGAACATAGTACACCATTCCAAAGTTGTCATCATTTGAATGATGTATTTTAACCATCACATGTTCAATAATCTGTCTTCCCCAATCAATGAGCTCCCAGCTCCCTAGGAGGTATGGTGTTCAAGGTCTTGTTGACAATGAAGTATATTATATCCCCGTGGTTCACTTTATGCACAATATCTGTCACCAAAATGTGGTATTGCATTAATGTATTCTTTTACTGAAAACCAGAATATGTTAAGGATTACTGTGTCTGGTTCATATTTAATGTGTACATTTTGATGCTTTGTTTGCACAGTTTGTTTGCCATTGACTGCTAGTTTGAAGAGCAGGATTTCCATCTTGCTGGTTAGTGTCTTGCATAAGTCATTGTAAGTGTAAAAGCTAGCAAGGTGAAAATCAACAACTCAGAAATCAAGGAACAGCTAAACTATACTTACATTGCTGCTAGTTAACAAATTTAAAGCAGATTTTATGTGTTCTGTAAATCAGTCTCTCTTCTTTGATGAATGTGTCCCCTTTCGTTTATTTATTTTGTCAGATTTTGTAATCATTGTCACCTGTTTTCTGGACTTCTGTAACTTAGGTGAACTGTCAGAGCGTTAACTACAAACTCTATTTATTCTTAAACATCACTGTATGCTGTAATAACTTGTGTAATGTACCATCCTATTTAGTCTTTTCAGCACTTGGTCCTATAAAAATGAGCTCCTCTATTCTGCGTGTAAACAATTCTATATCTGGAGATTTACTCCACAGGCCTCCCCCTTGAAATGAAGTCTCCGGAACACGTGGGGAAATGAATAGCGCAGCTGGGACATTTAATTTTACTCACTTATTAACCAAGTAAGTTCACTAAGCATAAGTGTCTCATTTTATCGTAAGTGAGGGGCACTGGTCTACTTAAGTGACAGTTAGGGAAACACAGTATGCAAGTGGAGACTGACAGAATCAGCAATTAGCTGTAGGCTGTTGTACTATTCTGCCAGACCAGTATCACAGGTCCAGTATCAGGACATCTTTAGTTTTCTAAAATGTTAATTCCAAAGGAAGTAGGTTACTTAAGTTCCACTGTAATGTGCACTAGGTCCATTCTGAGTTTCTTCAGAATTATCCCCCCTCTTTAGTCATTGTTTAAGAAAAGCTGAATAATTTCGTTTGCAAACTGCTTCTTATGAGTATCTTTGAAGCAGGTAACAGTGCCACTTAGTGGTTTTAAGTTAATACTGACTGTTTTTGATTGCTCTGCCTTAAAAGGCACAGTACTATAAACTAAAGAAGGACAGGCGAGTCACAGTGAATGCTTTTAAGAGTATAATGTTAATATTAACTTCAGTTAAATTTCATGCATGTTTTATACAGCTCTCTTTTCCATCATTTAGTACTGAAGAAATATGCAGAGAAAGATGACTGTCTTTATCCAGAACATTTTAATGCAGCTTCTTCAGTACACACTCACCAGCATTAACACAAACTCTTTCCACAGGGGGATAGATGTGGCATCATAGCCACATCATTATTTACTTTTTTTCCCATAAGCATATTGTAAGGAATAAGTACAAGGTGCTTCATCTTCACAGTCTGATTTCTGCTTCCTGAAATTTATACGACACTTTCATTGCATCTAACTGTTGAGCTTCTTCGTTTTCCATTTATAAATTACTGCAGAATGTATTTTAACACATTGGTATTTTCATAAGTGTTGACAACAACTACTTTAAGTTTCGAGAAGAAGGAATAAAGTAAATGTCAACATTATGTGGGTGGACATCCAAGCCACAATTAGTTTTCTATTTTTTCACCACCTGCTTCCCAGGAAAGACTGAAGTCCCCCCCCCCCCCCCCATGATCCTGAAGAGACTAAAACAGTTATCAGAAAATGAAAAAAATGAAACAAATACAGAAAACAAAGCCTTGTCCTTTTTAATGACACATCATTCTACCTATCCCAATTTGTTACACAAACTTTGTCTTTGCTAATCCATGACTTTGCATTTTGATAATTGATTAGTATGTCTCTCAACAGTCCCTGATTTTGCAGAACGCTCCAGATTTTGCCTCATATTTCTGTCCTATCCCTTATAATTTTTCTGGTAAGTCACTGAAGATTATAGTCAGTCAAAAACGCCAGCCATTTGAACTTCATACTTCTCAGTCAGAAAAATGTACGTTAATGCAAAATCTGTTGTTCTATTAACTGTTCAAGAGAATTAGATTAATATTTTAAAATCATAGCTGATTTAGCCCCCTCCCCAATTAATTTGTACAAAATTCTTGAGCAAAGAAATTGAGAGGTATGTTGAGTACTAACCACAATGCTTAGGGACTGTCAGCTGTTGAAACCATGGGGTACTGAATCCTCAGTCATATCTTTATTTGCCATAAACTATAGGCAGAAGCAGTCAGAATAACAAATAATCATGCTGAAAGTTTATCATTATAGTGTTAGTCAAATAATTCTTTCTTTCATGAAAATGTAATCATTCCTAAGGAAAAAAAAACATTACAGGCAACACCGCTGCATTTAAGCAGACAATAAGGTCTAAACTGATGTCCTTCTATTCCCATGTTGCAGTACTCTGCACATATGGGGTTCCTCTTCTTGCTACCCAATTTTTTTCAGCCAGTATACAACATATTTCAGTCACTGTATGGTGCATAGGATGTCTGACATGGTTAACAGAGGGTGGGCCATAAAAGTGATGTCTATATGCACCAGCCCTCAGAACTCAGCCACCAGTTGAACGTCAGGTGTTCCTGCCTTCCTGGCTGTTGGATTCTAGAGAAATCAGATAAGTGCACCATTTGGGAACCTTTTCAGTCATTGTTATTGTTATTGTTTGTATTGCTTGTTCATGTCATCCAGAAAGGGCAAGTGTAAGTGCAGCCATCAGATACCTCATAAGGATGGCCATGATCAGTGCTTGTTTTGTTTAGGTAGGTCGCACGACTACAAGGCCTGCCCCATCTGCCAGGTGTTTGTGCCCAAGACTATTTGTAGCCAACTCCATGCTCTTAACTTAAAATTAGAAAACCAACGTCTGAAGCAATTAGCATTAGGTATGGAGGGTTCTGCCGACTTGCCTGCCAAACTGCCTAAAAAGAAGGCCAAAACCGTCAGGCCTACAATTACTACTACGCCTCCTCCATCTGACCCTCACTCTGTGGCTGATGTTGGCCTGGTTGAAGGCTCGGGCTCTGCCGCTTCGATTACAGTGGATACCTACACAGAATCCACACAATCCTGTGTGGAGAGCATGTCCACGGAGGCTTTTCCGATGTCAGTTTCTGATGTTGAGAGGGAACCTGTGATTTCGTTAGGACTGTTGGACCGCTCCATTTTCATGCAGGCATCCCACTCTAGGCCTTCCGTGCTTCAGATGCCCGCTAGGCCATCTCTCAAAAGGAAGGAAAAAATAAAGCATGTGTCTCCTGCTCCTGAAAGTACTCTGCATTGGCAGGCTTTTAGTCAAAGTCTGTTTAATGCCTTCATGGCCTTATGGCCTACCACTCCAGGGACATCCACAATCCCCCCTCCAATCCTGAGCCCCAGATGTCAGTCATCAGATCCCTCTCAGTGGGAAGAGGAAGAATACTCTGATTCTTCTTCTTAAGAATCCCTTTCATATGCCAACAAGCTGCCTTCTCCCCTGGGATATGGTTATCCAGAGGAAGAATTTGTTGATCCTGACTCCCCAGCAGAGGATCTAACCTTTGGAGAATCTATTTCCAAAATAAAGGAACACTTTAAGTGGGAATCATCTGAAATGACAGCGGTTCAAAAAAGGTAGTATGACCTCATTCAGATGGATTCCCCAACTCCTGTTGCTGTCCCTCCCATTCTTCCTGCTTTCCTGGATGGATTTTCAGCAGCTTCCCTGAACCTGGACTCAGACCCCTGCACCACATAGACATGATAGGATTTTTAAAGTCCATGAGACTGCAAAATTCCTTATTAAGTGGCCTGCTGCAGACCCTCCCACAATTTCTAGTTCAACTGACACCCTGCTCCCTGCTGACAAGGACATCAAAACCATGGAGTGTTTGGGTACGAAAATCTATACTTCTGCTACTCTGGCTTTCAGAGCAACTAATTATCAGACACACATGGCTAAATATACCTTATCCCCTTATCACTTTTGGAGATTTCCAAGGAAATGTCTGACTCCCCTGACTCTGCAGCCAAAGCTCAACTGTGTTCCCTAGTTGCTCTTACTTCTCAGGTTACCGGGCACTCTATCAAGTGTAGCTATGATGCTGCTGAGGCTTTAACCAGGTCAGCAGCATCAGCATCAGCCTTAAGGAGGTATTCCTGGCTGTGCCTCCAACCACTACAAGAGGATTTTAGAGCTAAGCTGGTTGATGCTCCTTTCAACAATACATCACTGTTTGGAACAAAAGTGACTGACTTTCAAGTCCTTACAGCAAAAGGGGAAAGAGAAGCAGGAATTAAAACACCTACTGGTTTCCCCTATTCCAAAATTCCAGAGGAATTTTCTTGCCAAAACACAATTTATCAGAAAACATGCATGCTCTGCTTCCTCTACTAGGCCTAGAAAAACCTCTAGAAAGCAACTCACTCCTACCAGAGCCACCCCATCAACCAGCCAGAGGCCACCCTCTCAAGACAGGGCAGGTATGTGTGACTACCTACCAACCTTGGAGTCCCCTCCTTCTCCTTTCATCTCTCTCTCATTACATCTGTCTCATTGTCGCCAAGCATGGAGACTTATCACCAAAGACAAATGGGTCCTTTCCATAATAGAAGACAGGTACTTCATGACCTGGATCATTCCCCCAAAGAGAAACAGTATCCCACAGCCCCCAAAAGAATAGTTCCTACTATTACAACCAGTGCTAGACAACCTGATGACTCAAGGCACCAGTCAAACAGTTCCATTGTCTGCAATAGGAAGAGGCTTCTACTAAAGGATTTTTCTGGTTCCCAGAAAAGACAGTCCCTGGAGGCCAATTCTGGACCTCTCATTTCTCAACCTCTTCCTTCAGGCACCAACCTTCAGGATGTTAACCTTACCAACTCTCTTTCCACTCCTACTCCCTCAGGGGTTCATGGACACCTTAAACATCAAGGATCCCTACCTTCACACCCCTATAAGGCCTAGTTTCAGAAAATACCTGAGGTTCTCTGTGGGGTCTTCTCACTTTCAGTTCTCTGCCTTACCCTTTGGGCTTTCCATTGCACCCAGAGTTTTCACTAAAAGCCAGGCTCCGGTTATTTCCTTCTACAGGACAAAAGGGATCCAGATATTCCCTTACTTGGATGACCTGCTCTTTCAGGCAGACTGCAAACAGAGCCTCTTGCAACATTTACAAGTTTCCATTAATCTCCTACAGTCCCTGGGATTTCAGATCAATTTCCCAAAATCCCAACTGGAGCCTACACAAGACATGGTTTTCTTAAGGTGCAGGATCCATACAGACATAATGAAAGCCTACCTTCTGCCCCAAAATGTGGAAAGCTTGACACAACACCTGTTTTTGGTCCTTCACGCTACAAACTTGACTGCAAGGCAGTACCTCAGGCTCCTGGGCTACATTTTATCAACTATCCCCATGCTACCTTTAGCAACACTCCACATGAGGAAACTACACTGGTACCTCAGGTCAGTTTGGATGCAGCACTCCCACCCCCTCAAGTTCAGGGTTCCCCTCCTGCCTTGCCTCAAACAGGAAATACTTTGGTGGCTGAATCAGGTGAACCTCAATCCGGGTCTTCCCCTACAACCATCTCAACCCAAACAGATCATGTACACACATGCCTCAGACTTAGGCTGGGGAGCAACTCTGGGGCATCTGAAAGTGCAGGGAGTGTGGCCAGTGCCATACAGGAAAGAGCACATCAATATTCAAGAAATGAGGGCAGTATTACTGTCCCTGTGGGCCTTCCAAACCAATCTCCACCCAGGACCCCTAAAAATCTTTACAGGCAATACCACAGTGCTGTGGTATCTCAACAAGCAAGGAGGGGACCAAATCGTATTTGCTGTGCAGACTAGCTCTCCTGGTGAGGGAAATGGCCACCTACCAGGGAGTGACCTTACAGGTGGTATACATACCTTCACAACAGAATTCTCAGGCAGACTTCCTCAGCAGATCCATGATGAAGGGACATGAATGAATGCTACACAGGGATGTCTTCCTAGACCTGGTCCACCAGTGAGGGATATAGACTTGTTTGCCTCCTTCACCAACAGGCAGCTTCTTTCCTTCTGCACCAGACTACCAGAAGCTCAGGCTATGGCAACAGATGCCTTTTCAATTTCCCGGAAGGGGATGTTTCTCTATGCATCCCCCCACCCATTCCAACTGGTTCAAAAGGTCCTGCTGAAAATTCAGCAGAACAGACCAAAAATCCTGCTGGTGACTCCCTATTGGCCAAGACAGCATTGGTTCCCCCTCCTAGTACAACTCTCCAAGTGCAATCACCATAAGTTACCCCCCAGAGTGGACCTTTTCACACAGGACAAGGGATCCCAAATCCACCCACAGTGGCAATCTCTTCATCTCACCATGTGGGTGATAGGATTCTGATGCCTTTCAGACACCTTTACAATGAGGACATGCTCACTGTCCTGCAGGAGGCCATGACACCTACTACCAGGAAATCCTACCTATCTAAGTGGAAGAGATTCTCCATTTGGTGTCTCAAAAGGCAGCTGGACCCACTACAAAGCGAGACTCCTCTAGTACTGTCTTACCTGTGTGAACTATTGCAGACAGGGTTATCATTCTCATCCATTAAAACCCATTTGTCTGCCATTTCTGGATGTCTTCCCCTGGATCCCCCCATAGCTTCCAGACGTCCTACAAAGCTGTTCCTTAAGGGGGGGTTCTTCTTCATCTCAGACCACCAAAGGAGCCCTCTCCCTCTCCATGGGACCTGAACTATGTTTTAGAGAAGCTCACACTACCCCCATTCAAGCCAACTGCTAAAGCTTCCCTAAAACATTGTATATGGAAGACTGTCCTCCTTGTGGCCTTGATCTCAGCTAGAAGGGTGTTGAAGTTACAAGCCCTCTTGGCTATTCCTCCCTTCCTAGTATTCCACACAGATAGGGTTACTTTTACATCTAACCCTTCCTTCATTCCCAAGGTGGTTAATGACCTGTCTTTAAATCAAACAATCCACCTACCCACCTTCTTCCTAAGTCCACAGGGAGACATTGAAAGAGTACTTCATTCCCTGAATGTGCACAGTCAATTCAGAGTCTATCTGCACAAGACGAAGTCCATCAGACAGGCTGATCAACTGCTTGTCTCCTTCCACCTCAGGGCCCTAGGGAAGGCAGTATCTAAACAAACAGTTTCAACATGGATTTCTAAAGCCATTACCTTCTTCTACAAACACCATGGGAAATCCATGCAAGGTACTATCAAAGCACACTCCACCAGAGCAATGACCTCCTCTGGGGCTTTCTTCAGTGGTTTGAACACTGCCACTATACTTGAAGCAGTCAGTTGGTTTTCTGTGCATACCTTCACCAAACATTACAAGTTAGACCACATATCTAGGGCCAGAGCCAGATTTGCCAAGGCTATCCTCCATGGATTCCTGGAGAATTCCACCAGGCCACCTCCCCATTCCTCGCAGTGAGCTTTGGCACTCACCCTTATGTACAGAATACTGCAACATGGGAATAGAAGGACATAGAAAAGTTGTGTAAAATCTTACCACAAGCATAGATGTCCTTCTCTTCCACGTTGCAGTATTCCTTCCCACACACCTACACTTCCTGATATATGGCAATTACCTTACTGGATGGCACAGGACTAGCATTACCCTTAGATGGGTGGGTTCCAACGGGGGCACTCAGTTCTGAGGGCAGGTGCAAGCAGAGTTCACTTTTATGGCCCACACTCTGTTAGCCACGTCAGACATCCCACGCACCATCAGTGACTGAAATCATTTATATACTGGTCGGACGCTCTGATAGCAAAAGGAGAAAATCCATATGTACAGAATACTGCAACATGGAAGAGAAGGACATCTATGGTTATGGTAGGATTTTACCCAACTTTTCTTTCCTTCTGATGCATAATTAGAAACAATAGCCAAGTCAGTGTGAAGTCTCTTTTTTTTTTTTTTGAATATGAGATTGATATCTAAGTTACTATCAACGGCACATTTAAAACTAATCTCTAAAGTTGCTGTGTGCATGTATTTTTGAAAATAACTGTTGACATTGTCATTTTGCTTGAAATTTGCAATTAAAATCTAGCTTTACAAGTCAGAGACAGACAGATTTAAGCAATTGTGTTTTTGCATTCCAAACCACTGAGTTATTTCATGCAACTCAGCAAGGTTTTGTGTAAAAGTTTTTTTTAGGTCATTTCTAGGCCAGACCATGGCTTGCAAGGACTATATGATAGTTGTGTGATATACAGTGCTGTGTACAACAAAGGGGATACAAACCTGGTGTCCAGCATCAGGAGAAAGTATACCTCAGGACCAGTCTTTCATCCTTCCCCTTCTGATACTCTCATTACTTTCATACATTAGTAACAATACTAGTCTCTCCACCAAGCCAAGACAGGGACATGTTCTGTACTGCTGTTATGGTTGTATCCAAGCATATATACTCTAAGCCATAGTGCACAGTTAAGGAGGCAACATTTTGCCCAGCATAAGTGGACCAAATGTCCTACATTCAAACACATAAATGAAATTAAAATTGTATTGAGTCAGCAAAGCAGATAACTATATGTCTAGTGTGGCATATGTTATTATATTATTAGCTGTCCAATTACTGCTTTAAGTGTAATAATTTTAGTACAAGTGCTGCATCTTTAATTCTTTATTTAGGCAATGTACCATACACCGTACATAGGCAAGAGGAAGTAGTTAACCTTGAGGAAATAGTAACACAATAATTCAGTGCTCAATTCAAAAAATGTTGGCCAGTCACCAGGATAAAGGAAAGTTGGTGCATACTTGCAAAAAAGTACTTTGCTGTCCCACACTGACCTGGTTATAGGCTGATAGGTTGATAGGTACTTACTAGGTTATTGATTTGTGAGGATTTTAAGAAGCCCAGCCCTACTGTCCCATGGTATTTTTTAGCCCTTATCTTGTGCATATATATAATCCAGAGACAGGCCGAATAACAATATGTTGGGACGTTTGCATGTTTCCCCTATCCAGGAGGGTCATAGGTGCTAAACGGGGGGGGGGGGGGTTACTGTTACCCATCCAGTCTTCCAAATTATATCTGAATACAGTACGAGAAGTACTTTGCTTTATGTGGAGAGGAAGACTGTTCCATAGAAGTGTTATCCCCTACGATACAAATCTGTTCTTCCAGCATATTGTATTTATTTTGCAAAAAAGATTGAGAACCCCTAATATGGTAGCTGTGAGACCATTGGACATGTGAATGTGTAATAGGTATGGGAGAACAGGGTCTGTTGAAGCTGTATATGCAAGTTAGATGTCACCTCTCAGTAACTTGTATGATACTGAAGTGATGGACAAAGTTTGCAGATGGTCTGCATAGTTTTTACAATTAAAGCATTTATGTATTTATTTTTGTTTCAATGAGAAAGCATTGTGGTTGATCCATTTGTGCAAGTGTTTAGAAAGTACATACCAAATGGACGTTATACTCAATTATCAGCTTAAGTGCCTGGTACAGTGGAATAGTTACATCCTGGGTCTGGATGAAGTACTTTTAAATATAAGCAGTACATTGTCAACAAAGTTTCTCAGATCCCTAACTATGAGATTGATTATCGGGAGTGTGTTGTCCATGTCATAGCTACAGGAGGAGCCATGCTTGCTGAAGGATATAGTTATATACTTCTTGGCAGTTGGCACTTAGTTTTAGTCCATGGTTTTATCACCAGCTATTTGTTTGGAACAGGCTGTCTTGAAAGATATTGGTGTCCTCTGGGGAATTTATAAAGGTACCAAGTTTGCAGTCATCTGCAAACTTTGTCAACCACAAATATTCTTAACATTAGCTTTGACCTCTGTGAAGGAAATGCCAAGGAGGAATGGCCATGATAGAAGGTTCTCATTTGGGAAAAGTCCACTCAGCAGTAAAGTCTAAGTGCTGTTTTTCTATACCACAATGCTTCCTTAATGTATAACTTGGTTATTAATTCATTCTGTATTAAAGCTACAGAAAATGTCTTTTGTATCCCTACAGAGGTTATTTCCAGTAGCAGTCAATTTTTCTTCCAAAAGTCAATGCTTACAGGGTACCAGTGCAAGATTCCTTTTGAATGGAGGTTATCAGTGAGCAATGATGTCATCCTGTGGGAGGATAGGACCCATCCCATACTAGTGCTGGAAGGCTGGTGAAATAACATATGTATGTTTTACAAAACATGTCAGCCAAGTCAGTACACATTCTCAATGCAGCATTTATGGAAATTAGCTAGTGATGATTTCACAAGAAGTCTTAGGTTACTTAACATTGCAACACTAGCATAATCTAAAATTATCATCCAATCCATATATATTAATTATGGCATCTGTTTAATTGGACAACACAGTCTGTGTCTAAACATGAAAGCATGTGAACAGTGAGTAAGTACTGTCCATAAATCAGTTTCAGTGCGTTGTTTAAATGGATTTTAAAAAAGTGACTCTGAAATGAATATGATGTTCCAAGCAGCTAACTATAATATTAGTTTTATTCTGACTATAGCAAAAAGCTGATACATGTGCTATATAAGGCCTTGTTCTCCTTCCTTCAAAGTTGCCTATCACTTCACTGTTTATTGACACTGCTTTTCTCCTTATCAGACTGGGTTCATGACTGACCATGGCTTTATTTCTGTATGTGTTCTATGCCTTGGCACTCTTTAGTTTGCTCTTGATTTCTGTCATACATATCCCTGTTCAGTTAAGCCATTGATCATCACTGTTCTAGTAACTACTGCATTTTTATATCTCCTGTCTAGGGGGCATGGGTGGATATTAGTGGTAGAGGACGTCAACTGTCAGTACAGAAAGTGGGGCAGAAACGTAAGTGGGAAGTTGAACATGGGGGGACAATATGAAGGAGGAGATGGTCACAGTACTGCTAGAAGTGCAGGCTAATTGTGAAAGAAAGATGGAGAAGAATAAATAGAAAGTACAAGGGGGTAACTGGGGGAGCAGTAGTTTAAAGAGTACAGGTGGTTAAACTACTGTTAGAACTTAAAAAAGGTGACTGTATTTCTGTTTCTAATGATGTAAGCAACTGTGATAGAATCAGATCATCCCAGATGGACAGATCAAAAGTGGAAAAGATTAAATGAGATTATATTGACTTTAAAATGTTTAAGTAATTTCAGGATTTTGCAAACAAGCAAAGATTTAGAAGGAACAAGTCCTGTACGTGTAAGGCAACTTTGAAAATAGATTGAAAACACTGCTATGTAGCACATAAGATCCTCTTCCAAGAAGGGTTTGCACAGTACTCACCTTCAAAGTCAGAATTACGGTACCTGTTTGCAAAATAGTAAAACAGATGATTAATGCTTAAAGAAATAATAACAAGAACATCATACACTGTGTATTATTTTACTGTACATTATAAAGCAAAAGAAAAAGGTTTGGTTTGAACCTACACCTTGATGTAGAGGGCTACATCCTGCACCTCCATTATTTTATTATTCTAACTCCAAGGTTACGCATTCTCAAAGTAAAGATAGTTTCACTTATAAAACAAGCATTTTGTATTCCATTATCTAGTGCAAAGAAGAGTGGGACAGGTGTCTCCTGAATAAACTAGGATTTATACTTGATTTTTAAAGCTGAAACAGCTGTTCAGTACTTTTCAGTTTTGCACAATTTCAGCATTATTCAGTTTTTATTTATTTGATCATATTCATTTTCATACCTTAGTGTTCTGGTGAGTACTTCTTCAGACCTCAGAACAAAAGGCTATTATGGGGTACTGTTAGTAATAAGGTAAGCTAACTGCAAACAGGTAAATGGGGCAGTATTGTCTGTAAAATGGGATGTTCACTCTGAAAGGGCAAAAGGAACTGTGTTTCTAGTAGTACAGGAGGTTAATTCTGAGAGATTAAAAGGGGGCACTGCTGTTATAATTCTGGTGAGGTCAATGAGACAGTGCTGTTAGTAATATGGAAATGTAATTTTGTGGAGATAAGTGGGACAGCGCTTTTGGAAATACAGGAGGTTAACACTAATGGAGTAAATAGGATTGTGCTATCAGAAATGCAGGGTATTGATTTCAACGGAATAAATGGAACAGTGCATTTATAATGCAGGAGGTTACCTCTGACAAGGTAAAAAGGTTCTGTTACTAATACAGGAAGTTAACTCTGAGGGAGAATGGCAATGTATTCATTCAGTATTGTCTGCCTTCTCCTTGGCTTCTTTGACTTCTATACCTTCATACCTCTCAACCTCTTACAGAAAGAAATCTAGACAAAGCCATAAATTAAAGTGAGACAAAGGTCCAGAAATAGGGACAAGTTTTAAATATTGATTTTACAGACTTAGGAAGTTGACAGAAAAACAGGTTTTGTATTAGCATGAATTTTTCTGAAGGATAAGAAGTCTGAAAATCAAATCTCTGTCATTATTTTTTAACTTCAGTCTTTAATGATTTGCTACTAATTTGACAGAAAACTACAATTTTATGAAAAATAGGCAAAAAGGCTGAGGTCAAAATCTGGACATTCTGTGAAACTCTGTACATTTGAGAGGTATGTGTACCTTCATTAACTAGACAGTTAAGTCTAAGTAGTTCTTCCATTTTTACACAATCCACCTCAAAAAACATAATTTAGTTCTAAACTCCATCCACTAACTCTCTGTCCTGAACATTAGCTGTGCTTGCCTCAATTGCTGGATTTGTCATGCTTCCTTGTACTGAACTTCCTCTGTCGTTACCCCTCCTCCTATCAGTAACATCACTAGGGTGGGGTGAGAGGGCAACTGCACCATGTGCAGAGGGTTGGGGGTGCACGATCAGATGATCCTGATCTCTCTTTAATGCAATACTGGATTTTAAAAGCTGGCATTACATTTGCAGACAAACCTGAGCACTGAAGCACTCCATGCAGGCAAGGTTTAAATTGTAGCAACCTTGTTTGCTACATATAATAGCAAACAGTTTGCAGCCATTTAAAAGAAGTATGTTTTGTTTTGTTTTAATTGTAGCAACCTTGTTTGCTACATATAATAGCAAACAGTTTGCAACCATTTAAAAGAAGTATGTTTTGTTTTGTTTTAATCAAACCTGTTGAAGGAGAGTTGGGGACAGGGCAGAGTAGGAGGAACATCATTTTTTTTTTTTTTTTTTTTTGCTCTTCAGTACGACGTTGTCCTGTTCGATTCTCAGCTAGAGCGTCTTCTGTGTGGAGACATGCATGAATGGGCGTGCATCAGGGCTGGCAACTCGGCACGTAAAAATCTACTGCCAATCATTAGCGGACCAGAGTTCTGCTGTGGCGACCCCTAACTGGGAAAAGCCGAAAGACACAACAAGTGAAAGAGCTGGGGGGGACCATAGATCTAGCTGTAATAAGCTAGTGACAGTGTGTATGTGTGTGTGAACTGCTTTCTTTTTTTTTTTTTTGATGATGAGGTGGGATACTGACTCATAGTACTGGCCTTGGGTTGTGGTTAAACCAGATATGTTTCTAGAGAAAATGGGATAGTAGTGTTACTAGTGCAAGACGTTAACTGCTTTGTCTGGGTTCTATTCACATTCCAGGTAGAGTGATTGCTGACAGTGGAGTACAGCATTAGATGGGGTGCTGTACTCCTGAGTGTGTCATCCTTCTGATGAGAAATGAAACCAAGGTACAATCTGTCTGAGTTGGTGGTAGCTCAGGTGAATGTACAGATCCCATAGCACCTATTGAAAAGAGCAGGGTTCCTTTGTCTAGCACAACATGAAAATCATTATTTACATATTTACAAAATGTATATATTTACAAACATGTGCACATATTTCTAGTTTTTTGCTGTTTATCATTTTTCTTATAACATCCTCATTGTTATTCTTCCATAATTGACCTCCACTTCTTCTCCTACAACCGTAATCTGACTTTTCACACTAGATCTGGCAAAATCCTTTCCCATTAAACAAATTTTCATTCAATCTTTCATCCCATATAACCCATATTATATAAAATAAATTCTTATGTACCTTTCTCACATATTCTTTCTTCTTGTTCTTATAATACACATACATAATCATATTCATATTTATATTTTTATGTGATTAATATTCTCAAAAAAATTTACTTCACACAACTTTTTCCACAGTTTCACCACTCTTTTTACATTTCTGCTGTTTCTTCCTCCCTACAAAATAAACATACTATTTCAAGTTCTTTTTTATATGTCATATTCCCCTTTACACTCTAATAACTTGGTACACTACTTTTGTTATTACTTTAATGGGTCTCATCACTTCTTCTAGTAAAGTTTCCCATGAATTTAAATAATAATAATATTAATAATTTTGTGTCATCACATTGTAATACATCTTTCTATCCTTATCTGTATCATCAGTTTTTATTTTCTGTTTGTATTTTTTAGATATTTTTTTAATTTCTTTATTTATGTATTCTTTTTCTCTTTTTCTTATTATCATCATCTCCATGTTTAATCATTCTTACTATTAATTTCTTTTTCTCTTCCTTTACTCACTTTCATACTCTATATAATTTTAAAAGAGCCAAATGAACAACTGGATTTAGTAACCTCAGTTCCCCTTCATCTTCACTCATATGCAGCACGCCACTGGGTTTAATCTTGAATTCCATATGAAAAAAAACACCAGCTGCATATTTTGCTTTTCATATTTTTCTGGTATCATATAAACATTTGACATATATGCTATTTTTTCCCACTAATACAGAATTCATCAGGTAATTCCTTTTTTCCTGAATGCTATTCTATATGTCCTCCACAGAAGACATACATCTTTCATTTCTTTTAGCAAACCATCTAATTGCATCATAACTAAATCATTTTCCCAAATGTCATACCCAGGAAAGACACTTCATTTATTGAAAAATACACACCCCCAATTTTCACCACATCACCCAAACCCTTACTTTTTATATTTATTCAAGGTTATTCCCATTTTTTTAAACATACATTCAAACAAACCAAAATTTCTGTCATCTATATTTTGTTCTTAACAACTACCACTGTATCATCTGTGTTTGTCAAAATTACAGTGGGATCACTACCTCGTTATGCATCACTTATCGAGCAGCTTTCATTTTGTATGTTACTTCACTCACTGTCACATGCATTACCAGTGCAAACAATATTTCAAATGGGACATCCTTGTCTTATACCACACTTCATGAATATTTCTTTACTCAGCCATACATTCACTAACACACTCACTCTATTATTTTGATAGGCTGTCATACACATTCTTCTAACACTATTATATGTCACTATAACATCCCACAAAGCATGATGCCCTTCTGTATCAAAGGCTTTACTAATGTCACCTACCATAAGCTTTACATTCTCCCTTTTATTTATAATGTCATCCGCAGTTTCTCTCACAACCAGTAACAATTCTTGAGATCCCTTCCCTGTTAAACTATATATACACTTTATTCCATAATACTCATTGTCCTTTCCCTCCATTTCCTCTGTATTATTCTCATAACAAGGTAATAATCTGTGTTATTTAATGTGATGGGTCTCCAATTTTTTATTTCATTTTTCTCATCTTTTCTTACATGTAAATTTTAATATCCTGCTATATAACCCTTTATAAACAAATCCTACCTTCAATCATCCATTCAGTTGTTGTTTGTCTTTTCGTGGTTAGGGGTCATCACAGTGGAACTCCGATCCGCTAATGATTAGCAGTAGATTTTTATGGTGCCAAGTTGCCAGCCACCCAGTGCCTAACCTTCGGTGAAGGCACGCCCATTCACGCATGTCTTTTGGAGGCCACTTGACCATGAGGAGGACATGCAGACTCCACACAGAAGGCACTCCAGCTGAGAATTGAACCGGAGAACCTCTTGCTGTGAGGCAACAATGCTACCGCTGTACCACAGTGGTTCAATCATCCATTCAGTACATTTACAAACTACTTTCTTTGCCAATCCATTAATTTCTTATACATTCCATACCATATACCATCCAGACGTTTATACTGAACAAACATCTACTTTTTAAGTACTTCATCCAATTCACTAATAGTAATTTATTTTTTCAAATTCTTCTTTTACTCATTCTGGAATATTTTTACTTCCAACTCACTCTCTCTCTCTTGATTTCCTTCTTTTTACACTTATACATATTCTCCACAAGCTGTACTGCAATATTTGTAATTTGCTCTTGTGTTCTTTTTACCTCTCCTTTTGCATTTTTCATTTCCCTAGTTATATTAATTTCCTCCTTTACTATTTTACCCAAATATACAGGTGCCTCCTTTCTTCTCCCTTGTAAATAAATAACTCTGCCAAAAACAATAGTGCCTTAACGTTTTCTTAATTTCGTTTATGTATTTCTTGTTTCCATATCATAATACTATTTTGTGTTGTGCTCTAAATTCTTTAATGCATTTCTGTACATTTTCAGATACTTCACTTTCTCTTCCTTTCTTACATCATCCTGCCATTGGAAAAAAAACCTTTTTATACTTCTTTTTATATTTGATCCACCACTCGTACTGTTTTTATAGAAGTCTTTCATGGTTATATGCTCCTTCCTTAACTGCAATCCTTCCCACCCACCCCCAATCTCATCCCATAATTTCTCATTTATTCTTTTTATTCCCTTTCATATTTTAATATACTCTCTTTCTTCTATCACCTCCATCTATAATGCTAAAGGGTCTGAAAAACCCGTCACAACTGTATCTGATACACCCAAGCCTTCCAATACAAAACAGTCAATTTCAAATCCAAATGCACCCACCCTCTATAAGCCCATTGACTTTCATTCCACACCACTAATTTACCACATTTTATCACTTCCTGTATTTTTTTAACATCTTTCCCTTTCTTTTTACATTTCTCCTTACATCACAGTTACGGTCCCTTGCAATTAAAAGTTTTACATTAACCACTAAGTAGTCTAATTTTTAATTAAACAGATTCTCTCTTTCCTTGCTAGTTATATATGCATATAATGCTATAATTGTATAAACATGTTCTCTCTACCTCATATCCACAACAGTTAACCTTCCCATCCTTACCAGTGTTAGATCAAGTATTTTATTGTTTCGTTTCACAACACAGCCACTCCAGAATGATATTCACTTCCTATATTTCCACCACACATTTTTTTCTGTTTGACGTCTTTCTTCACTTGTCAGGAATCATACATCTTCTAACAGAATAACATCCAAATCACATTTAGCCATCCAGTATCCCTATCCATCTTACAGTGTTAATAATACTGTTTCATTTACTAAATGTACTCTAAATTTGTTGCTTTTCCTTCTTTTTAAGTTTAGGGGAAATGTTTTTATATTTTCATTTTCTTGTTTTTATTCTTTTCCCAATTTCATATTTTTCTGTGTTTATGTACAAGTAATCATTTACCCTCAAAATCAAAAATTTCATGGGATAGAACTTCAAACAAATTATTAGTATCATTCCCTTCTCCTGACCTCTTTTCCTACATGCACTCATTCTCTTCATTCCCCCCCATATTTTTCTTCTACTACAGCTTCTTCTTCACCTCTTTCATCCTCTCCCTCAGCCTCTTGTTATCCTACCTTGTGTATGGTTTCACCCTCTCCCTCAGCCTCTTGTTGTCCTTCCTTGTGTATGTTTTCACCCTCTTGTTGTCCTTCCTTGTGTATGGTTTCAACCTCTCTCCCAACCTCCTGTTCTCCTTCCTTGTGTATGTTTTCACCCTCTCCCTCAGCCTCTTGTTGTCCTTCCTTGTGTATGTTTTCACCCTCTCCCTCAGCCTCTTGTTGTCCTTCCTTGTGTAGGTTTTCATCCTCTCTCTCAGCCTCTTGTTGTTCTTCCTTGTGTAGGTTTTCACCCTCTCCCTCAGCCTCTTGTTCTCCTTCCTTGTGTATGTTTTCACCCTCTCCCTCGGCCTCTTGTTGTCCTTCCTTGTGTATGTTTTCACCCTCTTCTTCAGCCTCTTGTCCTTCCTGGTGTAAGTTTTCACCCTCTCTCTCAGGCTCTTGTTGTCCTTCCTTGTGTAGGTTTTCACCCTCTCCCTCGGCCTCTTGTTGTCCTTCCTTGTGTAGGTTTCACCCTCTCCCTCAGCCTCTTGTTCTCCTTCCTTGTGTAGGTTTTCACCCTCTTCTTCAGCCTCTTGTTCTTCCTTGTGTAGGTTTTCATCCTCTCTCTCAGCCTCTTGTTGTCCTTGCTTGTGTATGTTTTCACCCTCCCTCCCAACCTCCTGTTCTCCTTCCTTGTGTATGTTTTCACCCTCTCCCTCAGCCTCTTGTTGTCCTTCCTTGTGTATGTTTTCACCCTCTTCTTCAGCCTCTTGTTCTTCCTTGTGTAGGTTTTCATCCTCTCCCTCAGCCTCTTGTTCTCCTTCCTTGTGTATGTTTTCACCCTCTCCCTCAGCCTCTTGTTCTCCTTCCTTGTGTATGTTTTCACCCTCTCCCTTGGCCTCTTGTTGTCCTTCCTTGTGTATGTTTTCACCCCCTTCTTCAGCCTCTTGTCCTTCCTGGTGTAGGTTTTCACCCTCTCTCTCAGGCTGTTGTTGTCCTTCCTTGTGTAGGTTTTCGCCCTCTCCCTCGGTCTCTTGTTGTCCTTCCTTGTGTAGGTTTTCACCCTCTCCCTCAGCCTCTTGTTGTCCTTGCTTGTGTATGTTTCCACCCTCCCTCCCAACCTCCTGTTCTCCTTCCTTGTGTATGTTTTCACCCTCTCCCTCAGCCTCTTGTTGTCCTTCCTTGTGTATGTTTTCACCCTCTTCTTCAGCCTCTTGTTCTTCCTTGTGTATGTTTTCACCCTCTTGTTCTCCTTCCTTGTGTATGTTTTCACCCTCTCCCTCAGCCTCTTGTTGTCCTTCCTTGTGTATGTTTTCACCCTCTTCTTCAGCCTCTTGTTCTTCCTTGTGTAGGTTTTCACCCTCTCCCTCAGCCTCTTGTTGTCCTTCCTTGTGTATGTTTTCACCCTCTCCCTCCGCCTCTTGTTCTCCCTTCTGTATGTTTTCACCCTCTCCCTCAGCCTCTTGTTGTCCTTCCTTGTGTAGGTTTTCACCCTCTCCCTCCGCCTCTTGTTCTCCTTCCTTGTGTATGTTTTCACCCTCTCCCTCAGCCTCTTGTTGTCCTTCCTTGTGTATGGTTTCTTCCCTTTCCCTCTTGGCAATCCATCCAAAAGTATTCTTTTTTTGCACAATCTATGTTCAGGCGCACACATTCTTGCAGTATGCCCTTTTCCCCTCACACTGGCTACGTTGTACCTTGTGACAATCATGAATTGATGAGAAATGACCCCACAAAAGAAACACGATTTAGTATAACCAGCATATCTTAATGTCCCTCTATGACTAGCTACAAAAATAATACTGGTCAAGTGCTTCATCATGCTGTTTTCACATTTCAAAACAAATTCCAACCTCCTCCATTCCATACGTTTCTTTCATCTCTAACTTTTACAATATTATCAACAGTTTCACACTAACTTTGCATAATTTTTTAATGCAGTCTTCTTCCAGGTCATCAGTTCTAAACTGCAAAGTAACGTCTTTTAACATTTAAGTAACTACCAGAAAACAAATAATTGTTCCAGTGATAAATGTCCTTTTTTGTTACACAGTTCCAGAAAGTTTATCATCAATTTATCAGTTTCAAATGTTAAATCATAAAAGATCTATCTCAATATGCATTAAGGACTGAAATTCCTAAGTTTTAAAACCCAGAACCGTTACCAAATTGTCCCACGTAATGTCTGTCTGTTACAGTATCATTTTTTGTTCTTATTCTCTTCTTTTTAAATTCAGTTTTACTTACAGTTTGTTGCTCCTCTCCTTTTCTGCACATGTTTTAGTTACTCCATTATCTGCTGTCACAAAATCAGACCCTTCTCAGTTTGTTGTTGCTTTCCTCTTTTACTTTTTGTCACTGCTGAGAAAGTTTTTACTGCTGCATTCTCTGCTACCACTTCAACTGGTTCCTTTTTCACATTATCTGCACTTCTGAAAAAGTTATCAGCCATGTCACCTCATGAAACTGCAGAACTGACACCTGGATCATCCTGCTTGAATATTTTGAACAGAACATCATCTGCAAGCCCTCCTGACATTAGTTCTGTTATCTGTACCACTTCCACAGACCCAGTTACTTCTTTCTCCAAGCGGACAGCTAAATGTTGCTTATTTGTAGCATCCACCACACAGGAATCTTTGTTTACATTCTCAAGCACCATATCAAATAAATTCTCACTTTCCATCTCCAAACTCTCCATAGTTTTTCCTGTGTGGCTACTTCCTTTAGGCATCTTCTTTGCTACAGTAGGAGCCATCCAATGCCATCTAGCAGCTCCAAAGAGTAGGGGAAGTTCCCCGATGCCCTGGCCAAATTTTCCCTAGTAATACAAATACCACCTTAGATCTCCCCTGAAAAGAGGCCACTAGCCTAGTGGGACTAATTTGGTCATCAAAAAGATAAATAAAAATAAAATAAAATAAAAAATGGAAGAGTGCTGTTAATATGAGATATTTACACTGAGGGTAAATGGAACAGTGGTGTTAGTAATAAAAATGTTAACTATAAGGGTATTGGAGTAGGATTGTTCAAAATACACGATATTAACTCCACGGAGTACCAGGACAAGGCTGTAGAAATGCAGGAAGAAAACTCTGTGGGGTAAATGAGAAAGTGATGTTAGTGGTAGAAGAAGTTAACTCCAAGGTGTATATAAATTAGGGTTTTTATTAATACAGGGAATTCATTCAGATGGTGTAAATAGACCAGTGATGTTAGTAATCTGAGACACTAACTGTGTGGGGTTGAATGGGAGACTGATATAAGTTATACAGGTAATTAACTCTGAAGGGGTAATTTAATTAAGTTCTTTGATATACAGGAGGTTATATTTCTGATTAGGTAAATGGGAAAGTACTGTTAGCAGTACAGGAGATTATTTTTGCAGGGTAAATTGAGTAGTGTTGTTAGTAATACAGGAGGTTATCACTGGGGAATGGGACAGTGCTCGATAATACAGGAGCTTAACTCTGATTAAGTAAATGGGAAAGGACTGTTAGTAATACTGGAGATTAACTCTTATAGGGTAAATGGATCAGTGTTGCTAGCAATATAGGAGGTTATCTTTGGTGGAATGGGACAATGGTGTTGGTAACATAAGAGGTTACCTCTGATGAGTAAATGGAACAATGTAGCTAGTAATGCAGGAGATTATTTCTGGGGGAAAATGGGACAGTGCAGTCAGTAATGGAGGATGTTAACTCCAGGGGGTAAATGGGACAGTGCAGTTAGTAATGCAGGAGGTTAACTCTGAGGGTAAATTGATAATGGATAAAAATGGTCCAGTTTGGACCAGTTATTAATGCAGCAAAAAGGAAAGGAAAGGAAAGAAAAATAAATGCATTAATTAAACTCTTTGACTTTTTGCTTCTTCATCATCCCTCTTGTCTTTCTTTTCAACACTTAAATTGTATTGAAAATTTACAACCTACAAAAACCACAAGTACAGTTCCCAACATTATCTCCTTTTTCATCAGTTCCCTGCAGCAGGTATCACTTTCTCTGCTTGGGATATCCTACCTATACAGTTTAGATGCTCCATTATTTATGGGTCTATGAACTGAGAAAGACACAGTAGATGAGCATGAGGTTTCCAACCACAGTGGTCTGGTGAAGCAGCCTGCTCAAATCAGTCGATATACACATAACTATAATAATAATAAGTAATAACAACTAAGTAAAAATGAATGCCAGACCTTCATGCTGAAGCTCATTTGCATTTAATTGCCATAATGAACTATGTCATACTGCCAACCTGCAGTACTATAAGATACTGTTTAACTAGCTTTTCCTTATTTAGTCTGATTACTCTCAGATTACTTTTAAAGGCCACTCCTCTTTTTTTTCTAAACTACTGGTAGGATTCCTGTGCGTAAATGATTTTTGTAACTATTTCCGTAGCCAGACCACAATAGGCATTGTGCAAAAGTGTTCTAATGGAAATTTATCCCTGAAGTACCTTCCAAATCCATTTCACAGGTTAGTTATCATCCAAGACATCCTTTCAGGTAACAAGAGCTTCCCTCCATCCCACTATGGTGAGCAGTGATGCAGATTATTATTTTTTGTATTATTTCTTGTATACGTTTTTGTATAATCTCTGTATGTGCAGTTCCTGAGCCTCCACTGAAAATGGGTCTTATCCCAGTCGGACTTTCCCGGTAAACAAATGTAAATAAATTATTAGTCAAATGGGATCCAAACCTAGAAGGTTCCCCCTTCACCTCAGATAGGTGCTTGCACATTGGGCAGTACAACATACTCCAAAATCTCCCAAAAAACTATAATTCTGTAATCCCTTTACCTGTACCAGACTAGTCAAAATAATCAATGTCTTCATTGCCGTTTACATTTTTAACATGTTTTTGTTCTTAAAACGAATGTATGTTGTACTGGTTTAAAAGTTTTTGCATAATTTGACTCTGCTCATTTTCTTGCAAAATGTGACTTCCAACCCAAGTATAGGATTAAGCATTTTGCAGACTGTAGTCACAACCTCCTGAAACAGCTGTCTGTCATGTGCACTTAAATTATTTTGTGTGTGTGTGTGTGTGTGTGTGTGTGTGGGGTCTGTATTACGAACGCGAAAAACCATATGAGCGAATACGAAGACGAAACGTATAGCGCGAAGTATGGAAATCCCGAACGTACAAAACCGCGAATTCCGAAATATCGAATTGTTTTGGTTGGCCCGTCTGCGGTATAGCTCCGTTAGGTAAGTGTGCGATAGATAGGACTTTTGTGTTAGGATTTGGGTTAAGGTAAGCATATAGATAGGTAATGTATGTAAGTTTTAGTGTAGTGTTAGAAGTAGGGTTATTTTAAGTGTATGTATGTGTATTCTTTATTTTGTTTGGGTGTATGTCTGTAGGGGAAGTGTGCGGTAGTTACGGACCTTAGGGTTAGGGAGGGGTTAAGGATAGTGCATAGATAGTTGTGTATGCGGGGTTTAGTGTAGTGTTGGAGGTAGGGTTTTGTTAAATGTATGTATGTGGATTATTTATTTTGTTTGGGTGTATGTGTGTAGGGGACTTGTGCGGTAGTTACGGACCTTAGGGTTAGGGAGGAGTTAAGGATAGTCCATAGTTAGTTGTGTATGTGGGGTTTAGTGTAGGGTTAGAGGTAGGGTTTTGGTGCTTTACCTTAGATTAGAAGTAGGGTTTGGTTAGTGTATGTGTGTAGTTATTTTCTTTGGGTAGGTAGTATGTAGCGGGTGGTGGGGTTGGCCGACTATGACAGTTCGATATTTTTTTTTGCAGTTTAGTGCATTCGGGATTTCCGTGGTTCTCGGTATAGGTGACGACGTTTAGGTATTCGGGAGTAGGGTTTTTCGCTTTGGTAATATAGACCTGTGTGTGTGTGTGTGTGTGTGTGTGTGTGTGTGTGTGTGTGTGTGTGTGTGTGTGTGTGTGTGTGTGTGTGTGTGAGTGTGTGTGTTCTTTGCTGAGTCATTTGTTATAATGAGCTCTTTTGATTTGCCTTAGTGGACAAGTGCCACTTGTATGTCCTCTGGATGTGTCTCCTTTGCACGGGACTAAATGATACCCTTCTGTCTGCTGCATATGTTGATTCAAGTAAAGATTCATGGTGACTGCAAGATTATTATAATTAACACTTCAGGTTTTTAAGACTCTAAACTTTGGAATACCATTAAAAAGAGTATTTTTTTTTCAAAACTCAGCTAGTGATCCTCAAAGAATGATAACCATTACTAGTCTTAACTAGCAAAATTGTATAGGTTAACCAAATTAATTTATCTACCTAACTGACAAACAGACCTCTCATAACCAATGGTAACTGACATGTTTCTTAAATATATGTTCAGTCTGGAAAGCCAAGTGCACATGATATTATATTTTTGTAAATTATAAAGAGTTTTATATGGAACTATTGACTTCTGTAATGTCTTGTTTTGTTGACTTGAAATGTGCACATTTTGTCATACTTGTGTATTGTTAGATATATATATTAGGGGGTCTATATTAGATCATCGAAGTTTCAAAACTTCAAATGTTCTAATTTAGACCCCTATTCAGCGAACACTGAAAACAGCGAAGCTACAGAAAACCAAATTTTTTCCTAGGGAAAGAATTTGGTTGTCAGTTTCTGTCACTTCGCTATTTTCAGCGCTGTGGTGGAAACTTACGGGTCGGGTTCAGGTAAGTGTGTGATTGGGTGCAGGTAAGGTGAGTTAGGGTTAGGGCGCAGGTTAGGTATGTGCGCGATTGTGTGGACGTGAGGGTTAGGGCGGGTTAGGTGAGTTAGGGTTATGGCACGGGTCAGGTAAGTGTGCGATTGTCTGGACGTGAGGGTTACGGTGGTGTGGGTGAGTTAGGGTTAGGGCACGGGTGAGATGAGTGTGCAATAGTGACGGACCTTAGGGCTAGGGTTTGCGTTAAGGTAAGTGAATAGTTAGTGGTGTATGTACAGTTTAGTGTAGGATTAGATGTCAGATTTTAGGTGTGTGTGTGTGTGTGTGTGTATTGCTGTTTGTTTGGTGTGCTTGTGTTGTGTGTATGTGTTTTGGAACAGCTAATTTTTTCCCTTGGAAAAAATTCGCTGATGTTCATCGTGCATACAGCTGCAGTAATCACAGTTGGGTTCTCTGCCGTCAGGCGGGTCCTCGGTTGGCCGAATTCCAAAGTCTAGGTCCGGCATCGGTTGTTGTCGCTTTCTCTCCTGACGTCAGTGAGGCCGGAGTATATAAGACACAGCCGACGCCATGTTCTTCAGTCTTTTTTGCCGCGCGGTGCCCGAAGCAGAAGCAGTTCGCAAGTGCCGGTCGGCCAGCTCCTGAATTACCTTGTTTAGGCCCAGACCACGATGTCTCGGGCTGTCGCTTTTGTGCTACTTTCAATAAACGCACTATTAAGCGTCGGGCGGAGTTCGCCCAACACTTTTTTGGTAAAGCCTTTGATTATAAAATGTCGTCGAAGACTCCGACTACCGTTTTGTCCAAAAAACGCAAGGACAAGGACCGACACGCGAGGTCCGCAATCCCCACCGACACCACGCCAAAACCGGCTACACGTGGTCCGGTTCTCAGCAAGATGCCTTCGCAGTCCCTGACTACCGACGACACTCCTTTGGCGGTGTCTTCTGTAACCGAGACCGCAGCTACCTCGGCCCTTTCCCAGACTACAACCACCGAAGCCATTGTGAGTGTTGAGCCTCCTAATGTGGACAGGTCCACTTCCACCCATGGTGTCTTTAGACCCTCATCTTCCTTTTCTATTAAGGCCTTTACTAAATCCAAATCAGCCAGGCATCCCAAGAGGCCTGTTGCACAGGGCCCATCTCCAGGCCCCATGCCTAAAAAGCAGATGCTTAAAATGGCTGAGGATTTAATTACTCTTATCAGGGGTTCCCAGCCCCCTCCAGACAAGAGACCCAGAGTGGAGGAAGATTCTCCCTCTTCTGATCAGGGCTCCATTTTATCAGAACATTCTGATGTAGAGGAACACTCTTACTCCCCTTTTGAAGATTCGGATGCAGAGCAGTCCATTTCTTCTGTATCTCCTCCTGAGGATTTTTCCTTTGGGGAAACCTTGCACACTTTGAGGGAACACTTCCATTGGGAAGGCCAAGACTTTTCCGATTCCAAGAAAAGACTTAGGGAATTTCTTTTGTTACCTCAACACAGACCTCTGGCGATACCTCCTGTCTTGGACATACTTGATGATGTTTATTCGGAGGCTTGCCTTAACCCGGATTCCCTGCCTCCTGCTCCAGTCAAACCTGATAGGTACTACAGAGTTCCTAA
Source organism: Protopterus annectens (assembly GCF_019279795.1). NCBI lineage: Eukaryota > Metazoa > Chordata > Ceratodontiformes > Protopteridae > Protopterus > Protopterus annectens. The sequence continues at coordinate 995,489,794 of NC_056746.1, read as the reverse complement.
CTCTCACCAATTTCTCTACAAAAGCCATAATGCTGACCCTGAAACCATTTCTCAAGGCCCCAAGGGATTGAAGGCCTCTACTGCTAAGAATCCACTTCCTGCCGAAAGAGTCAAGATCCTTAGAAAGGTGGGGAAAAAAGGTATATACCTCAGCCACCCTAGCCATGAGGGCCTTAAATTGTCAGTTTCATATGCTTAAATATCAACAGTTCCTGTTATCACAATTAAGGAATAAAATGTCTCAACCTGAACAACCAGACTTGAAGGAGTTGCAGGATATGATGCATAGCGCAGAGCAAGTGGGTAAACACACCTTACAATGTGGCTATGATGCCCTAGAGGCCTCAAGTAGAGCTGCTGCTACAGGATCAGTCATTCGTAGACATGCCTGGCTTAGGGAACAAAGCTTGCCTGATCATGTGAAAGTTAAACTTCTAGATGCACCTTTACAAAAGGATGTGCTGTTTGGTACTAATGCTGAGGAGATATTACGAAAAATGGAAGAAAAAGCCAAATCTATGCAAACTGTCAAAGCTTTTCTACAGGTCCAACCACCAGGTTTTAGCAGAAATTGGCCTTCAAAAAACTGGTCCTTTCCAGCCACTGACAAGCCCCAAAGAGGTAGATACAGACGCACAAGGGGCAGAGGGCAATCACAAGGATCATATAGAGGCATGCAATGGCAAACTCCAGCACCAAGAAGTGGCGAAGACAGTGCACAACAATACAGGAAACAAACCCAATGACTCCCTCATTTCCATGCCAAGCAAGTCTCAGCTGGCAGCACCCTTGGGAGGAAAGCTGGCATTATTTACAAGAAATTGGCATATTGTCACAACAGACAAATGGATCCTGGACGTTATAAACAGAGGCTACAAATTTCAATTCCACACTCTTCCAAAAATGAGAGGCATGCCAAACCTGCCACACAATCAAAGGGCAGAGGCACAACTACAAATTTCAAAGCTCATAGACATGAGAGCTATTCAAGAGGTACCAACTCACGAACAAGGTCAAGGTTTTTATTCCAGACTTTTTCTGGTACCAAGGAAAGGAACCGACTGGAGTCCCATTTTGGACTTATCCATCCTAAACACATTTTTACTCGTACCAAAATTCAAGATGCTCACATTACAGCAGCTTCTTCCCATGCTGGGCAAGGAGTTTTGGCTGGTAACATTGGACCTCAAGGAGGCATACCTGCATGTCCCAATCAGACAAAGCTGCAGAAGATACCTCAGATTTCTTGCAGGTTCAATCCACTATCAATTCTCTGCATTGCCCTTTGGCTTATCTACTGCGCCCAGAGTATTCACAAAATGCCTGGCATCAGTGATTGCCTACTGCAGGCTTCAAGGGATACAAATTTACCCTTATTTGGATGACTGCCTGATCCAAGCGGACAGCAAGCACATACTTCTGGAACATCTGGCTTATGTAACACGGTTACTGCATGCTCTGGGATACACAATCAACAAAGAGAAATCCAGGCTAACACCAGCTCAGAAAATAACTTTCCTGGGTGCCAACTTGGACACAAACACCCAGAGGGCCTATCTTACACCAGAAAAACAGGGACAACTAACTCAGTACTTCAAAATACTAGCAAAATGTACCAGGCTTACTGCAAGGAAAATCCTGCAGGCTCTGGGCTTCATGGCATCTTGCATTCTTTTAATCCTATGTACAAAGTTGCATATGAGGAAACTTCAATGGTACCTACAAAACCTATGGTCTCAACACAGTCACAGTTTGGAAACAATAATACCAATAATTCCATGTTTGCAAAAGGAATTTCGATGGTGGGCCCAAGCATGTCAAACAAACACAGGTCTCCCATTCTGCAAGCCTCAAGCAAATCAAGTCATCACAACAGACACCTCAGATTACGCCTGGGGGGCGCACATGACAGACAGGTGCATTCAGGGCAAATGGTCCCAAAAGGAAAAGCATCTTCACATCAATCAAAAAGAAATGCTAGCAGTAATAAATGCAATTACAGCTTTCAAGGACCTCCTGCATCCAGGACAATTACTGATAAGAACAGACAACACCACAGTAATGTGGTACATAAACAAACAAGGAGGAACACATTCATACCCCTTCTGCAGACTAGCCATGACTCTTTGGAACTTGGCTCTGGAATGACAAATCGAACTTCAAGCACAGTACTTGCCAGGATTGGAAAACACGCTGGCAGACAATCTAAGCAGAAATATGACAGATCCACACGAATGGAAGTTGCATCCTCAGGTGTTTACAGAGATAATCCAAGCGTGGGGGAGGCCAGACATAGATCTTTTTGCCTCCCACAGGAATCATCAATTGGAAAAGTTTTGTTCAAGGACCTTTCATCCAAAGGCCTGGAGAGTGGACGCCCTTTCATTCAGTTGGACAGCATGGACAGTTTACGCTTTCCCACCTCTGCCTCTTCTGCCCAAGGTGCTCTTGAAAGCAAGAGCAGACAGACCGAAGATGATACTGATTGCTCCAGATTGGCCAAGGCAACACTGGTACCCACTCCTGAGGAGCCTAACACATACTCCTCCCTGGTCCCTACCTCTAATGCCTCTTCTGCTGACTCAGCACAGCTACAAAACTCTTCACAGTCAGCTGAAAACACTCAATCTCGCTGCATGGAAAATTCCTTAACACCTCAACAGACCCTACTCTCCAAAGAGGTGCAGGATGTCATTTTGAAGGCCAGAAGGCCATCTACTAGAAAGGCTTACTCCGCAAAATGGAAAAGGTTTTGCTCTTGGAATGAGAAAAAAGGCCAGGACCCTAGAAAACTGAATTTGCCTCAGGTATTACAGTATCTAGCTGAGCTGCTGATCAGTGGACTTTCATTTTCCTCCATAAAAATCCATGCCTCAGCCATTTCTGCAGAATTCAACATGGATCCACCCTTATTTTCTCACCCACTCTTAAGACAGTTCCTCAGAGGGGCTAAGAATATAAGACCACCAAGGAAGCAGCCAATACCAGCCTGGGATCTTAGTTACATTCTAGAGAAATTAACATTGCCTCCTTTTGAGCCAGCTGCCTCAACAGATTTGCAATATTTGTCCTGGAAAACAGCCTTCCTTTTGGCCATCACTTCAGCTCGTAGGGTTTCGGAACTACAGGCCCTCATGGCGGTGCAGCCCTTTCTCATCTTCCATCAGGACAGGGTTTCCCTTCGTACCAACCCGTCATTTATGCCTACAGTGGTATCCAGGGTAGCTTTAAATCAAGCCATACACTTACCTACCTTTTACCCCAATCCTCAAAACAAAGGGGAAAGGCTGCTACACTCATTAGACATCCATAGGCAGCTATGTTATTATTTGGACAGAACAAAGTTCTTTAGGAAATCAGAACAACTTTTTGTGTCCTATGCTGTAGGGGCTCAAGGGAAGCCAGTTACCAAGCAGACAATTTCAAAGTGGATAGGCCACTGCATACGGTTTTGTTATTCCTATCATGGGAAATCTGTCCCTACAGGCATCAGATCCCACTCCACCAGGGCTACAGCTACCTCTACAGCCTTCCTCAGAGGAGTTCCTACCAAAGATATTTTGGAGGCAGCCACTTGGAGTTCTGTGCATACCTTCACAAAACACTACCACCTGCCTTTATATTCCAAAACTAGAGCAGACTTTGCCACTGCTGTGTTGCAGGGCATTCTGGCTCATCCCAGTTCCACCTAGTACCTACCACCCTGTACGTAGCTTTGGGATTCTACCCATCTGTGATTAATGCAGCTGTATGCACGATGAACATAGTACAGTTTTGTACCTACCATAAATGTAGATGTTCGAGTGCTAATACAGCTGCAGTACAGGTTTCCCTCCCTCCTTCCCCACTTGGTAAAGGCCTGGGGCCTAACCCCCTCTTCATACAACCTGACTGGGTTATCCTTCTATGGTTTATTTGCTTGCAACTACTGATTTTGGATTATATTGCATTGCATGTATATATATATATAATTTATGTATTGCCTTCCTTCTGGGGGCACCTGACATCTGGGGCAAGAAAGACTGAAGAACATGGCGTCGGCTGTGTCTTATATACTCCGGCCTCACTGATGTCAGGAGAGAAAGCGACAACAACCGACGCTGGACCTAGACTTTGGAATTCGGCCGACCGAGGACCCGCCTGACGGCAGAGAACCCAACTGTGATTACTGCAGCTGTATTAGCACTCGAACATCTACATTTATGGTAGGTACAAAACTGTACTTTTTGCATGTTCGATGTTGTAAGCGTTTGCTGAATAGGGGTCAATATTAGAACATTCGAAGTTTTGAAACTTCGATGTTCTAATATAGACCCTATATTAGGTTGGATTATGTTGTATCACAGATCCTTTTTGTGGTGTTGGTGGTGACTCTTGAGGTTGGGCAACTCACAGGAAAAAGAAAACGCGAGTGTTGTTTGTAAAGTAGCTTTTCTCTTTACATTTGTATAATTTTGTGTTTAGTATATTTAGAGACTGGGGTATGATGACAAGATCCCATGTTGGGAAGGGGGTGTACTGTTGTTTTTATGATATTGTAAGTTGAAATTATCATTTTGGAGAGCTTGGGTCTTTTAGACATTAAGTTTATCCAAGTCACAACAAACTGATATTTGTTCTAGTGTAAACCTTTTCATATGCCCGCAAAATATTTCCACACTTAGACAAGTAAAATATGTTAAACAACATATTTTTGCATTTATTTTAAGGTCAGAATTATTTTAAATTCACTACAAAGACAATAAAACCACAAAACTGAAAAAAAAAATGTACTTTTTACTACATGGTTATATCTGGCCTTACAAGTTATTAGAATTACATGTATTTAAACATACACAGTTATTCAGAGTAGACATTAAATACATCATTTACAGGCACATGGACTTCCATGTCATAGGGATATATGTAAAGCACATACCATGTTTCAGAAACACTCATTCCTATTCTCAAGTTCTCTGAAAAGGCATCAAAGTTGTCGTATATAACAGAGGGTTTCTATGAACCTCTTAAGCTGAAGAACAAAACATGCAAGCTACAGGACTGTCCCTCTTAAAGTATATAAATAATTGTCTAGGTTTAAGTACTATTTTCACATCAGTATTGTTTGACAAACAATTTGCCAAACAAATCTGACTGAAAATCAATATCTTAAGAAAGGGTTTCCCAGCAGAAGGCACGCAGTGGTAACGTATGAGTATATCTTTGCCTATGCACACCACCCACACTATGAACACTCACTATATCTCCAAGCTTTAATTATGACACTACAGGAGACATTCTGTCTGGGTATCATACCAACCCCACAGTAATGTGTAACCTGCACAAATCACTACACATCTCCAGCAACAGTTGCCGATGATGCATAGGTAATATATAAGCATGGTTCTTTTGCCAGAAGTGCACCCATCCATTACATCATACAGAGCAGTTTAAAGTGTAACCAGTAACTGCAGACAAGCTGCACAGATTCATAATACTTGAGCACACTTTTCCGGGGGCCAACAGAAAGATGAAATGGCTCATGTTAGCACGTTGATAGCCTTGCTACTTACCTTTTTTGAGTATCCCTTATGTACTGCAACTCTTTGGTTCTAGCCCTAAGTACTTGTCACTTGGAGAAATGTTTATTAATTTATGGAAGGAGCAGCTCCTTGCAAGCCATATGAACTAATTATTGGGCCATTGATTTCTGAGCTGAGTCTATAAGTTAATATTCAGTTCTAAGCAGATCAAAGTGACAGTTGTCTCAAATGTGAAAAAGGAGCCTCCTGTATGACAACTACTGAAGAAGGTGCATGTCTGCTACCACCACTAACTTTTTCCATAGAGGTGAACAAAGCCATTACATTTGTTGTGTAGATATTATACTAAGCTTGGAATGCTGGACAATTGTAACCTCAACCAAACTCAGATTTGGTTAGTTAAGTCTGACAATTCATTTCAACAGGCTAATCGGTTAGCATTTAGCTGTGCCAAGGAATGTGAAGAGAATCATGACAGCCAATCATACAAAGTGCAGTAAAATCCATTTATTCTGCTGAAACGGTCTAGGGCCCGTGATGCAGGAGTGAAAGAGAACAGGAGCCAGGATATCTTTGTCTGAATTTTAGTCATTAAATCAACGATAGCTCAATAACTTTTACAGTTCTGTTCTACTAAATAAAAAAGATAACTCATAGAACTGTAATAATGTGACTAATTTAACTTTCCTAAGTCTGTGACTCAGTTCAAGTCTAACCCTCTAAATGTTTAAAACACCCAGTGGCTGCATTCTTGTTGCTAGCCACTTGTTAGGTCAGCACAGGATCTGCTGCTTTCAGTATCAGATATACATTTGTTCTTTCTACTGTAGTGTGTCACCTTATAAGAAGTGTCTACTTCCCCTTACAGTAGTATACCTGTCTTTTTACTTTAGCTGGTTCTAGTTATCCTTTGCATTATAACATTTGATCTTTTTGCTATACTTAACCAACTGCTAACCATTACTGTACTTAGTTATACTGTCCTGCAGTATATTTAAATGAGTTCCACTGACCCTCACTAATTTACAGTACTTCTTACAGTGTCATAGTGTTTTGCTGTATTTCGTACTATTTTCTTGTGTTATCCTATGTGTGACATTCCTTGTCACTTTTTAGCTGTCTGCATTTTTTTTTAATCCACCTTAATATACTGCACTCTACTGTGTGTTCTTAGGCCTGCCTTAGTATACTGTACTGTATGTTTTAATAATTGATTGTTTAATGAAATCTTGGGAAGTGAGAGGATGCCTGAGGAATGAAGAAAAAGTGTTTTGGTACCAATTTTTAAGAATAAGGGTGATGCGCAGAGCTGTAGTAACTACAGAGGGATTAAACTGATCAGTGACAGCATGAAGTTATGGGAAAGAGTAGTGAAAGCTAGGTTAAGAAGGGATGTGATGATTAGTGATCAGCAGTATGGTTTCATGCCAGGAAAGAGCACTACAGATGTGTTGTTTGCTCTGAGAATGTTGATGCAGAAGTACAGAGAAGGTCAGAAGGAGTTGCATTGTGTTTTTGTAGACTTAGAGAAAGCATGTGACAGGGTTCCTAGAGAGGAGTTGTGGTATTGTATGAGGAAGTCAGGAGTGTCAGAGAAGTATGTAAGAGTGGTACAGGATATGTACGAGGGTAGTGTGACAGTGGTGAGGTCTGCAGTGGGAGTGACAGATGCGTTTAAGGTGGAGGTGGGATTACATCAAGGATCAGCTCTGAGCCCTTTCTTATTTGCAATGGTGATGAACAGGTTGACGACGAGATCAGACAGGAGTCCCCATGGACTATGATGTTTGCAGATGACATTGTGATCTGTAGTGAGAGTAGGGAACAGGTGGAGGAGACCTTGGAGAGGTGGAGATATGCTCTAGAGAGAAGAGGAATGAAGGTCATCAGGATTAAGACAGAATATATGTGTGTGAATGAGAGGGAGGATAGAGGAATGGTGAGGATGCAAGGAGTAGAGGTGGTGAAGGTGGATGAGTTTGAATACTTGGGATCAATAGTTCATAGTAATGGTAAGTGTGGAAGAGAGGTGAAGAAGAGAGTACAGGCAGGATGGATTGGGTGGAGAACAGTGTCAGGAGTGATTTGTGAGTGACAACTACCAATAAGAGTGAAAGGGAAGGTCTACAAGAGGGTAGTGAGACCAGTTATGTTATATGGGTTGGAGACAGTGGCATTGACAAAAAGGCAGGAGTTAGAGCTTAATGTGGCAGAGCTGAAGATGCTAAGATTTGCACTAGGTGTGACGAGGTGGACAGGATTAGGAATAAGTATATTAGAGGGTCAGCCCAGGTTGGAAGGTTTGGGGACAAAGCCAGAGAGGCAAGATTACGTTGGTTTGGACATGTGCTGAGGAGGGATGCTGAGTATATTGGGAAAAAGATGCTAAGGATGAAGCTACAGGTAACAGGAACGAAGAAGGTCTAAGATAAGATTTATGGATGTGGTGTGAGAGGACATGCAGGTGGTTGGTGTGACAGAGCAAGATGCAGAGGACAGGAAGAAATGGAAACAGATGATCCGCTGTGGCGACCCCTAACGGGAACAGCCGAAAGAACATGATGATGATGACTGTATATTTTAATAATTGGTGTCCAGTGGTACCTGGCTGGTGGGCTGCAACACAGATGAAGAAAACGTTAATTTACAAATGTCTTCTATTGGTTTTAGTTTCTACAAAACAGCAGAGTTTCCTGCTTAAGAACATGGAACTGAAGTAGCTGTGCCCTGCACATATGTGGAGTTTTGTTTTGACTTTAAAAAAAAGTCCACCTGTTCTGATGGGATGTTTTTAAAATGACTGACATTTAGGCATAATTTTTCATAATGAGTATTACCCTTCTTTCGGCTGTTTGAGGGAGTGCAAATAATTGGTTCTTTAAGGACTGGTGCAGCTGCTAGATTAAGTAGCAAGTAGCTGTTTTCAATTGGTACAAACTACTTCATTTCAGGTGACTGGTGACTGAGGCAGCCCGGGAATCAAAAGTGGTAGTAGTAGTACACTTATTTATGTATGCATGTATGTATTTACTTATTCATTTTATTTTATTTTTTTTGCTATGGATGGATTTGGATATATGTAATGTGGAATTAAAAAAGAAAACATTGCATTTTACCTTTTCTATTCAGTTGTCAATTCCAACCAGACTGTAGAATGGTATGCATATTTCTAATACTGTTGAGATTCAAAAATAATGTCAGGAGAATAGTTACACTAGATCCACAGAAATAATCAGATAAATAGGTTAGTAAGTAGATGAATGTTTGCATGTGAGTGTGTGTTTTCAAGTATGTACACATACATGTAGGAATTTTTATTCATGTGCATGTATGTCTGTGTCTGCATATATCCATTCATGTGTGTCTGTGTGCATGTGCACATTTATGGGTGCATCGTCAACATATATATATAATGTATGTATATATATATATATATATATATATATATATATATATATGTGTGTGTGTGTGTGTGTGTATGTACACACACACACACACACACACACACACACACACCCCACACAAATGTGTGCATCTGTTTGTGTGAATGCATCTTCATACATGTGACAGTGTGTGTGTGTGTGTGTGTGTGTGTGTGTGTGTGTGTGTGTGTGTGTGTCATTGTCTGTGTCTGTGCATGAGTGTGTGTCACTGGCATCTGAATATGTTTGTAAGTGTGTGTATGCATGCATGTGTATGTCTTTACAAGTGTGTACTTGTGTGTGAGTGTACGTCTGCATACATACATGTACATGTATATGCATATGTGTTCATGTGTATGCATGCAGACATGCGTACATGCATTTCTATGTATGTGTGCATCCTTTTGTCCTGTTCCAGTTAGCCTACCTGCCCAGTTGTTTGCTTCCTGCATCCCTACCACCTACTTTGAAGTCATCATCCTTCACTGGTTTTAAAATTACTTTAGCTGTGACAATGTATATTACTGCTTAAGCAGTGGCATCTGTGTCAGTAGTGTGAACCTTATCTGCATTACAAGTTTTATCGGAGTTAGCAGTCTGTATAGCGTACACTGTACTCTGTTTTTGCATTAGTATACAGTATTGCACTTTCAATGAAAAATCTTATTAACAGTCACTTATTGCCACTTATTACTGAATCCGCTTGTGAGAGGTATAAATAATTATTCAGACTGGATACCCAGCTGGGTGAGTTTGTCAGTAATGCCAGGTACGGACGCATCAATGTGATGTTCTTCATGTTTCACTGTTGCAATCATTACATTTGGGTTATCTACTTGCAGGTAGCCCTCAGTCGGCCTGATTATCAAAGTCTTGGGTCCTGCATCGGTTGCTGTCTCATCTTTCATGACGTCAGGTAGTCAGGGGTATAAAGCATTCAGCCAACACCGTTACATCAGTCTTTCTTGCCATGCGGTGCCCGAAGCAGAAGCAGTTCAAAAGTGCCAGTCAGCCAACTCCTGAAATTTTCGTTTTCGAGTTTCAGATCCGAAGTCTTCAACTAAGCTAAGTACTCCATTGGGGAACCTTTTTCTTGCTCTAAACCGATGTCAGTAAAAGTTAACAATTGTATTTCTTGTGGAAAGCAAATACCTCCTAAAGATTTTCATTCGTACTGCATTCCTTGCTTAGGCCCAGACCACGACGTACCTCACTGTCAGTTTTGTGCCTTATTCAAACCTCGTACTATTCGTCATTGGTTCATTTTATTTTGGTGCTCAATTCAATTATACAGAAATGGCTTCGGTAAGCCACCTGACTACCGACATTCCGAAAAAAACACAAAGATAAAGACAGAGACAGATCGCATAGATCCAAAGCTGTTGGAGACGCTTCTTCTAAGCTAGTCGCCAGTTCGCCGGTACTCAGTGAGGTGCTTTCACAGCCCCTGATACCTGCTACTTCAGATTCGCAGGCCTCTACTGAGACCCATTCGAAGTCCGGTATGCCACGAGATGCTTCTTCAACTGTGGAACCTGTGGATGTCTCTACCTTGAATGGGTCCGGAGCCGCTGTGCAGGCACCGGCTTCTGAGGGTGTATTCAAGCCTACTGACTTGCATATTAAACCAACGCCATCTTCTTCTTCAAGGCCTAAAACTCAATCCATGCCTAGAAAACCGATGCCCAGACCGCATGTTCAGGCCCCTATGCCTAAAAAACAAATGATAAGAATGGCTGACGACCTTATTACTCTAATCAGGGGAAGCCACCCTTCTCCCTCTAAGATTCCTAGGACTGATTTTCCTTCTGATTCTTCTGATCAGGATTCTGAAATTTCTGTTTTCTCTGATGACCAGGAGTTGCCCTTATCTACCTATGAGGATTCTGATGCAGAGGACTCCATTCCCTCTTCTTCCCCTCCAGAGGATTTCTCTTTTGGTGAAACCTTGCATACTCTTAGGGAGTATTTCCGCTGAGAAAGCCAGGATTACTCTGACTCCAAAAAGAGGCTTAGGGAATTCTTATTCCTACCTCAACACAGGCCTTTAGCCATCCCTCCTGTACTGGACATTGTAGATGATGCCTTCTCAGAATCTAGCCTGGCCCCTGACACTTTATCTCCTGCTCCCAGAAAACCTGACAGGTATTACAGGGTACCTGACTCTCACACATTCCTTTTTAAAAATCCTACTGTGGATCCTGAGACCATTTCACAGGAACCCAAGGGTATTAAGGCTACTATTGCCAAAAACCCTACCCCCTCTGATAGAGATTCCAGGGCCCTGGACAGTTGGGGTAAAAATGTATACACTTCTGCAACTTTGGCCATTAGGGCCTTAAACTGCCAGTTTCATATGTTAAAGTATAAGCAACATATTATTGGATTGCTTAAACAGAAAATTATGTTGATTCCTGACTGTGCTGAAAATAAAGAATTACAGGATTTAATGCATTCTGCTGAACAAATTGGAAAACATACTTTGCAGTGTGGTTTTGATTCATTAGAGGCATCTTGCAGGGCTGCTATCACTGGGTCTGTACTTAGAAGGCATGCTTGGCTTAAGGAGCAATCTTTGCCAGATCATGTTAAAACTAAATTACTGGATGCTCCCTTAAACCAAGACCACCTGTTTGGCAACAAGGCAGAAGAAGTACTTAAAAAGATGGAGGAAAAAGCTAAATCTATGCAAACTGTTAAAGATTTCCTGCAAGTACAGCCTCCCAGATGTAGTAGGCATTGACCTTCTAAGAACTGGTCCTTTCCTGCCTCTTTCAGGCCTTCTCAGTCCAAACCCAGAACCAGCAGAATACCCAGGCTCCAGTCCCAAGGTACTCATAGGCCTAAGCAGTGGGGGGCTCCCACTTCCAAAGCTGGGAGTAGTAAGACACCTCCTATGGTAAACTGTCACAATGACTTAACTTTAAACCTTCCAAGCCCTGCTCAACTGACTGTTCCTTTAGGGAGAAAGATCACCCTGGATACAGAAAATTGGGAACTCATTACCCAAGACAAATGGGTTTTAAATATAGTTTCCCAAGGATACAGATTCTGCTTCCACTCCTTACCAACCCCAAATGGCTGGCCAGACCTACCCCCAAATCAGTGGACAGAGGCTCAAAAGAAAGTTCTCTCTCTTCTAAGCATCAGGGCTATTCAGCCTGTCCCAGAAGAAGAATGGGGGCAAGGTTTCTACTCAAGATTTTTCCTGGTACCCAGGAAAGACAATTCCTGGCATCCTATTCTGGACCTGTCTATCCTAAACATTTTTTTGGTAATCCCAAAATTCAAAATGCTAACTCTTCATCAGCTGCTTCCCATGCTGGGCAGAAATGCCTGGTTGGCAACACTGGATTTAAAGGAAGCCTACCTGCACATCCCAATAAGGGAATCTTGCAGAAGATACCTAGGCTATATGCACTATCAGTTCTCTGCACTGCCCTTTGGCTTATCTACTGCGCCCAGGGTATTCACAAAGTGCCTAGCTTCAGTCATTGCATTTTGCAGGCAAAGAAATATTCAAATATACCCATACCTGGACGGTTGTCTAATTCAGGCAGAAAGCCAGGACATACTATTAAATCATCTGGCATTTGTAAAGAAATTACTAACTTCTCTGGGGTACACCATAAACAAAAAGAAATCACAGCTAGTGACCTCCCAACAAATTGTATTACTGGGAGCAAGCTTGAATACAACTTCTCAGATGGCATACCTCACGCCAGAGAAGCAGGTTCATTTGACAGCCTACGTCAGACTGCTGGCCACAAAGACCCTGCTATCTGCAAGGAAAATACTGCAAGCCCTGGGGTTCATGGCCTCTTGCATTCTACTAATTCCATATGCAAGACTGCATATGAGGAAACTACAATGGTATCTAAAAAGCCTATGGTGTCAACATTCTCAGGACCTAAAATCAATGATTCCTATCATACCTTGTCTAAGGACAGAGTTCCTTTGGTTGGTAGAGGCCTGCCACCAAAACAAGGGACTGCCATTCACTCTACCCCTGCCGCCCAAACCCTAACAACAGAGTCATCAGACTATGCATGGGGGGCTCACTTGGCAGGGCAGTGCATTCATGGCAAATGGAATCCGAGTCAAATGCACCTGCATATCAATCAAAAACAAATGTTAGCTGTACAGAATGCTCTGACAGCCTTCAAGGACCGCATTCTTCCAGGACAATTATTGGTAAAAACAGACAACACCACTGTTTTGTGGTACATAAACAAGCAGGGGGGAACCCATTCATGCCCCCTCTGAAGACTAGCCATGGCTCTGTGGAACACAGCTTCAAGCTACCAAGTGCACCTACAAGCTCAATTCCTGCCAGGCAAGCTAAATACACTGGCAGATGACCTAAGCAGAAATCTCATGGACCCACATGAGTGGAAACTGGAACCAAAGATATTCAACATTTTGAGAATCAAATGGTGAAGCCCAGAGATAGACCTGTTTACCTCCCCTCAGAACTACCAATTGGACAAATTCTGCACAAGGACTCCCCACAGACAAGCTTGGAAAGTGGATGCCCTGTCCTTCAGCTGGAAAAACCTATCAGTTTATGCCTTTCCCCCTCTGCCTCTCCTCTCCAAAGTGCTACTAAAGATCAAACAGGACAAGCCAAGGACAATACTTATTGTACCAGACTGGTCATGTCAACACTGGTACCCTCTCTTGCGCAGTGTGTCACTTCTGGAACTATGGCACCTGCCTCAGACCCCTGCCCTGCTGTCCCAGCAGGAGGGCCAGATTCTGCACCCACAGTTTCAAACCCTGAACCTTGTAGCCTGGCTAATTACATGACCTCTCCTTTACCATCCCTCAGTAAGCAAGTGATGGATGTCATTCTGGAGGCAAGGAGGCCTAGTACTAGAAAATACTATGCTGAAAAATGGAAGAGATTCTGTTTCTGGAGCCAAAGACAGGGGATGGACACAATTGTACCCAGTTTAACTCTCATTCTTCAATACTTAACTGAGATGCTTCACAAGGGTCTTTCCTTTTCTTCCATCAAAATTCACGCCTCCACCATTTCAGCTCATTATAATACAGAGCCACCCCTCTTCTCTCATCCACTGTTGAAGCAATTCATCAGAGGGGTCAAAAACTTAAGACCACCCAGGAGGGCCCCTACTCCAGCCTGGGACCTTAACTTTGTATTGGAAAAGCTCACTCTACCTCCATTTGAGCCAGCTGCAAATGCAGAGTTGAAATTTCTTTCTTGGAAAACAGCCTTCCTCCTAGCCATCACTTCAGCAAGAAGGGTGTCTGAATTATAGGCGCTCATAGCAGTGGAGCCTTTCATCATCTTTCATGCGGACAGGGTGTCTCTCAGGACTAATCCCTCCTTTATGCCCAAGGTGGTATCCAGTGTGGCCCTTAATCAGTCCATTAATTTGCCAACCTTCTTTTCTAATCCGCAGAACAAAGGGGGGCGAATTCTGCACTCCTTGGATGTGCACAGACAACTTGGATTTTACTTGGACAGGACTAAGCCTCTCAGGAAATCTGAACTACTGCTGGTTGCATTTGCTGTAGGGGCAGAGGAGAAGACCATTTCAAAGCAAACCATTTCTAAGTGGATAGGCCATTGCATTCATTTCTGCTATAAGCATCATGGAAAACCTACCCCACAGGGGATAAAACCACATTCAACCAGGGCTGCATCTACCTCTACAGCCTTTCTCAGTGGTAGAAGCTGCTATCTGGAGTTCTGTACATACCTTCACCAAGCATTACCACTAGCCAATTTTTTTCTAAATCCAGAACTGGTTTTACCACTGCAGTCTTGCAGGGCCTTATAGCTGGTCCTAATGCTATCTAACTGCCTCCTCCCTTCCGTAGCTTTGGGAATCTGCCCAAATGTAATGACTGCAACAGTCAAACACAAAGTTGTGTACACTTACCATAAATGTAGATGTTCGAGTGTATTCACTGTTGCAGTCCTATTTACCCTCCCTCAAGCCCCCTGACTTCTATTGACTATACCTCTATTCTTGCTTGCTATGCTTAAAGCTTTCTGGTGTATTTACTTTTTGTTGGAGGTGTAACCTTGTATATAATTGCTTCCCATTATGGGGGCACCTGACATCTGGGGCAAGAAAAACTGATGTAATGGCGTCGGCTGCATGCTTTATACCCCTGACTACCTGACGTCATGGAAGATGAGACAGCAACTGACGCAGGACCCAAGACTTTGATAATCAGGCCGACTGAGGGCTACCTGCAAGCAGATAACCCAAATGTAATGACTGCAACAGTGAATCCACTCAAATATCTACATTTACGGTAAGTGTACACAACTGTACTCTTTATACAGTTGTTTGTAAAAAGCATTGGTGTAGGACTCGGCTTAGTTGCCTGTTCCATCCGAGGGGGGAAGTGGAGTGAAGCTGTTTAATACCATCCCTTAGAAGTCTATAATCGGCTTTGTTGAAGTTTTTTAGTTTAGTTGCTGCTGGGGTAGGTCCAGTGTGATAGCTACTTTGACTAAGACTGATTTGAGGTCAGATCTGACAAGGGAAGACCTCACAGTGGGGGTGCTACAGCAGTCCTCCATATTGGTAAGCACCAGATCCAAGATGTTATTGCCCCTAGCTGGGGTGTCCACCAGCTGGTCCAGGGAGTTGGAGTTAATGAACTTGATGAACCTTTGGGCAAGTCAGTTTGAGCATGATTTGTTTACCCAGTCAATGGATTGGTAATTAAAATCACCCAGAACCATGGTGTTCAGATGTATCTTGATGTATTCCAGTAGATCCAAGTAGGCAGAGTGGGTGCCTTAATTCATGAAGGGGGTCCTGTAGCTGGAAATAATTTGAATAGGTGTCCCTCTATAACAGTTAGTTGCACCTAAAGTGTCTCCAGGGAACCATACTGTGACTAAAATGGAGGTGTATTTATCTTTAATGAATATTGATGTACAGCCTTCTTTAGTTTTCATGCCTTCAGTTTGTGGTCTGAAAATGTGGTAGGTGGTGTAACCCAGTATGGCTGGGGTGCTCTCCACTGCCTTGTACCAGGTCTCTGTAACTGCAGAGATGTCAGCATCTTCCAAGGTGAGGACTGCTTCCAGTGAGCGCAGTTTCATGCTAAGACGAAGTTGTTTTTAGATAAAATTTTTATGTCGGGAATTTTTTTCCTTGTGACATTGCCTACAAAATGCACTATGGGGGTGACAATAGCCTTTTCCAATAGCTGAAATCCCAGGTGTGACAGATGAAGACCATCTCTGGCAAAGCATCGAGGTTTGTTGATCATGTCATTCTGGGCTGACAGGAACTGGATCCCCTTAGAATAACACCAGAAACTAAGCCAATTATTGAAGTCAATGATTTTCTGTTTATATTGTGGTATCATCCTAGGCAAGCATAATATGCTGCTCAAGGCTAGGGACATACCTGCCTATGACACATAATCAGTGAGCTCAATCATGTCTCTCTTCATGTAGTCCAGGGATGTATGTTTTAGGTTGTTCACAACAACATGTACTGTGACCAAATCATAACGGTACTTGTTGAAAGACATGAGTGCCTGCATGATCTGACAAATCCTGGTACCAGAAAGATAGGTGATTGTGACTTTCTCCTTGTTCAGCCTGGTGAGGGGGATGTCTGTGTGTCTCACTGTAGACTTTGGAGTGGATGTGCATTGCCTTATGGGCTTTGTTGAGGAGACACTTGTGCTTGTGTCATTATGTATATTGTGTTTTTTGGGTGGTATGGCTGGTTTAGTATGTATGTGTTTTGGAAGTCTCTAGTGTTTAGGTAGATTTTTTTGCAAGTACCTCTGCATATGTTGGTCTATGTCTATGCTGTGTGTCATGAGTAGGAATTATGGTAGGTGGGCTGAAACCCTCTTTGTATTGCTGCCTACTGCAT
Source organism: Protopterus annectens (assembly GCF_019279795.1). Classification (NCBI taxonomy): domain Eukaryota; kingdom Metazoa; phylum Chordata; order Ceratodontiformes; family Protopteridae; genus Protopterus; species Protopterus annectens. Next base: position 995,472,964 of record NC_056746.1, on the reverse strand, counting down.
GAGAGAGCTGTGATTCCAGATTCATAATGTCGGTGTATGTCTCACAAATGGTACAGCAATGATTTAGAAGTAGGGGGTTGTCAGTGTAATGAGGCAGTTGCTATACTGCCTCAGTAAACCCATGTCAAACAAGCTGGTAGGAGAAGAGGAGGGAAACTGACATTCAGTCCCAGGAATAATCGTGGTCCAGCTATAACAGAGGGAATACAGCAGGGACAGGTATTAGTAGGAATAATCGTGGTCTGGCTATAACAGAGGGAATACAGCAGGGGCAGGTATTAGTAGGTTTAATTGTGGTCTGGCTATAACATTTTAAGAGGGAATACAGCAGGGGCAGGTATTAGTAGGAATAATCGTGGTCTGGCTATAACAGAGGGAATACAGCAGGGGCAGGTATTAGTAGGTTTAATCGTGGTCTGGCTATAACATTTTAAGAGGGAATACAGCAGGGGTAGGTATTAGTAGATTTAGGTGCGAAAAGCTCTGGTTTAGGTAATATTTCTGAGGCTAGAGACCAGGTGTCTGTCACCAGCAATCCCTCTGCGTAGTAGTGCGTGATACTGTGTGATATGCAAACAGTTGCAAACAAGCACAAACTGGTTCAAACACAGGCTTTTTAAAGCAGAAAAAAAAACAGGAAACAGCCAAAGTTCAAACTTTCCAATCAATTAAGAAATTTTCTCTAAAGCCAAATTCCTTAATTCCTACTTAGGAATGGCTGCTTTCCAGAATCTGATGACCTAATGTAATTTAAACCTCTCCCTTCCAGGGACTCTGCCACAAATAGGTTCATAGGTAGGTACTAGGCTATTCCCCCCGAGGGCATTTTTAAGTCTAGCCAGAGTGTGTCAGCTTTTGCTGCCCCATTGATTAATTAACTGGGCCTCTGTCAAGCAGAGCCAATGAAGTGATCTCAGGGGTGTATTTTCTGTTACCCATCCACTCATCAAGGCTTCTCTTGAAGAGTGTTAGTGAGGGACTCTTCCTAATGTAGTTAGGAATTTTGTTCCAAAGCATGAAGAGTCTCTGTGACAGGAATCTATCCCTCCAGCATGTTCTATTTATTGTTGTGGTGAGGTTTAGCTCACTAGAGCGCGTGGCTCGCAGTGACTTGGATTTCTTTAGGTGGAGCATGTCCATCAATTCTGAGTTGGACATGGCTTTGTAAGCCAGGCAGAGATCACCTCTGAGTAAGCAATATGCCACTGAGTACAGCTGGAGTTTTTTCAGTCGGGCTGCATAGGACATATGTTTGAGGCCAGTAATCTTCTTGGTGAGGTGCTTTTGTGGTCTTTCCAGCTGTTGGAAGTGTCTTGTGAGGTACATCCCAAATGGGGCATTGTACTCTATGATGGGTCTGATGAGTGATGAGTTGAAGGGCACTATAACCTCTTTATTTCTAGATGCGAACCCCTTAGTAATTAGATGGGCCACATAGAAGGATTTCCTAACTACTTTGGCAATATGATTGTCAAAGGAGAGATTACTATCTACCCGGGTCCCCAGATCTCTTATTACCTCTTCTGTATTAAGGGGGCTGCCGACTATGTGGTAATTTGTGGGTGTTTTGTTTTCCCAAACGGGATGACTATGCATTTTTTGGCATTTAGCTTGAGGCCATGACTTTGACACCAGGTGTCTGTCTCAGTAAGGCCTTTTTGAAGGATGTCCGTGTCAGCCAGAGAGTCAATTATGGCTCCCAGTTTGCAGTCATCGGCGAACTTGGTTAGCCATAGTCCTCCTGTGTTTGCCTGTACTTCTGAAAAATATATGCCGAACAGTAGGGATCCCAGAACCGAGCCTTGAGGGACACCACTTGTGACTGGTTTAGAGTCAGACCTGGAGCCTGCTATTCTTAACCGTGTGAGTTCTGTCTGTAAGCCAGTTGGCAACCCATCTTGTGATGTAGGGGTTTATGTTCAGGCTGGTGAGTTTTTCTATAATACCCGAGTGAGGAATGGTGTCAAACGCCTTGGCGAGATCAAGGTAGGCTGTGTGAACCACCTTTCCCTCGTCTATGGCCTTGGTGACTGTCTCAAATAAGTCAACCAGGTTTAGTAGGCATGATCTGCCCTTAACAAAGCCGAACTGGGTTGGGTCAAGTGTTTGGAGGTTCCCAATGTCTTTGTTAATGAGTTCCATGATAATGCGCTCCATAGCCTTGCAGACCAGGCTAGTCAGGCTTGTTACCAGGGTTAGTTGTGGCCCCTCCTTTGTGGAGTGGAATAACCGTTGCTGTGTGCCATTCTATGGGCACGTAGCCTGTGGAGAGGTTGAGGTTGAACAGGGTGTTTAGGTGGGGGTTAGTTCGTTCTGTAGTTCTTGCAAAATGCAGCCTGGGACACCATCTGGCCCCATTGATGCTGTGTTTTTGGCTTTTGAAAGGGCTGTTTTCACCTGTGCTTCTGTTATTTCTGGGACACTACACTTTTCCGGTATTGTTGTGGGCCCTTTTGAAGGTGAGAAGGAGGTGAAGTTTACACTGAATCTATCTGCCAGGATGTTGGCAATATCAGTAGGTTCAGTATATTTTGTGCTATTTTGCACTAACTCAGAGCATATCTGCGAGTTGCCACTTAGATTCTTGACATAGCTAAAGAAGGCTTTGTGGTTATCTTTGGAATCCTTGGCTACTTTTCTTTCGAAGTTAGCCTTGGATGATTTTATGAGGGACCTTAGTTTTTTACTGATACTGATCAGGGATGTCTTTCCTTCTTGGGATTTGCTTTTTTTCTGAACTAGTTTCCTCCTTCTGTTGTATAACCTGTTTATGGCAGGGGTCCACCAGACTGGTTTCCTTCTCTTAGGGGAGTGAGTCTTGATCTTGCTAGGGATGGCATTATCCATGCATCCTTGTAGGTGTTCATAGAGTGCAATTGTAAAGGATTCTGCATCTTGGGCAGTGTTATCCTTTAGTGTGGGGGCTGTGAAACTTACCATCTCTGCCTTAAGTAAGGTGAAGTTTGCTTTAGAAAAGTTTTTCACTGTGGTTTCCTTGGTTGGGGGTGATGGTGGGGTGTGGACATCCAGGGTGATTAGTTTATGGTCTGATCTAACCAGTGACGGGTTGACCACCGGTACAGAACACCTGTCGCCCATGTTGGTGATGACCAGGTCCAATATGTTGTGCAGCTGTTTATACAACTGACTTTTATTCCCACCTTAATTCCTACTTTGAAGCATCCTTCAAGAAAAATGAGTGTGGCTGAAGACCAGTTACCAAAACACTATACTTAAAAATTCCTCACACTAGAAAATAAGTTTGAATTCTCCCAGTATAGAAAGGATCGTAAATGGGTCAGCCTGCAAACGACTCCGGTATAAAATCAAAAGTTACAAAAACAAGTATGAATTAAGTATTGACACTTCTTGTAAATGTAATAATAAGGCTTTCTTTGTCTATATTAGGAATCTCAAAAACAAAAGTAATATTCCATACCCTTTATCTCAAGTAACATGACCTGCTCTGACCCTCAGGATATTGCTAACATACTTGTAGACATAATTAGTTCCAAATTTCTTCCTGCTGCCAACCACTGTATACTCCTCTTGCTCCACAATCCACACCTTCCTCCAAAATTATGTCTTAACATGTCCTGAATGCTCTTTCAAAAAAAATTCTACCTGTGAATGTCCATCCAATCATTCAGGGTGAGCTTTGGAAGGGTCAGGGAACTACCATGCTTTTCATCCAGGAGAAGTCTGTTCCATAGAAGAGGTATTCTCAGTGACAGATATCTATCATATCAGCAGGTCCTGTTTATATTGTGATGGACATTCAGAGTTTTTCAGTGTTTTTTTAAGTTGTTGCTAATTTTGTGGATATGGCTAGATTCTTTGTGGCTCAGTAAGCCAGGCAGAGATGTCCTAACTGAAATCACTGCTGCAGTATTCCAGACAGATGTGTTTTCACTGCTGACATCTGGCCGTGGTACCAAAGCTTAAACCTTCCCAGTGGCATGTCTGACTTATCACCTCAGCTTGTAAGTGTTGGGTATATGAACCTAAATCCTCAGACTGATCAGCAGCCTGAAGACCTTCATGAGAGAAGTAGTAATTTAGATGAGGCGTAGCATGAGCAGAAAAAGGCTCCCTTGGTCCTAGGATCTGAGAGGCAGGGCAGCAGAGAGAGAAGGGAGAAAGAAATTGGTAAGAAAAGAGGGGAATGAGGTTGGGAAGGAATACTGCAACAGTGATCAGTAGAACATCTACAACTGTGGTAAGTTCCTACACTCTGTACTATGTCCTGACTGAAGTCGTTGGATTATTCCAAACAGCTGGGCGATTCATGAAACGAATGGTTAAGAGTTGTGAGAACTGTCTTAGAGGCCAGAAAGGACTGACCTTGTGAAGACTGCCATCAACCTGGAAAAGGCATCACTTCTGTAGTGTTTGGTCAAAGTGTGCACAGAAGACCAGGTAGCAACTTACAGAATGGTTCTGGAATCTACACCATTTGTAGGAAGGCCCAGAAGAGGCTACTGCCCTAATTATGATTGTCATTTTTTTTTTGAGGCGGTGGTGTTACCTATGTGATAGGAACATGGGTGCCAGAGTTTCTTACAGGACACAGTGCTGCATTTCCTGGCATTTAGTTTGAGGTGGTGGTCTAAACATCACTTTTTAGTGCATGTTAGCCCATCCTGATGAATCCAGTGGCCATTTGGAGTGTTTATGACAGCTTCTAATTTACAGTCATCAGCAAACATTGTCAGCCACAGGCTGTTGGTGTTGGTCAGAAATGTAGATACCAGAGGAATGGTCCCAGTACAGATCCCTGAGGTGCATCAGTGGTAACTACTCTTTTTTGTTGAGAAGTGTTAATCCAGCACTAATAGATGATTCTGTCAGTCAACCAGTTTGTGATCCAGCAAGTAACACAGAAGTTTACATTTAGTTTAATTAGCTTATAAATAATGCTGGAATGCAAACTGGTACCAAAGGCTTTAGCCAAGTCCAGCAAGACAGTGTGAACCAATTTGCCTGAATCAAAAGCATCAGTGACTTTAAAAAAAAAAGTTCACCGGCTTTAGAAGGTATGATTTGCCATTCACAAACATAAAACGGGTTCAGGTCCAGGGTTTGGAGGCTGTCTATGTCTTTGTTAATGAATTCTATAATGATGCACTCCACTGCCTTACAGGTAAGTAATGCTAGTGACCAGAGCATGTACTGGTGTTGTACTATTTGTTACCTACAATTCAAAAATCATAGTATAAGCATGACTTACAGACTTACCATTTTTTCTCTCACAAAAGAGACACAGTTTTCAAAGGGGATTTAGAAGATTGGCAACTTCTTCTACTTGACTACCAGACTGCACACCTGCATGGTGTTTGAAGGAGAGCAAGATCATGCTCTGTCTCCTTCATGGACATTTCAGGGTGCGGCTACTAGGCAAAATGATAGTGACTTTAGAACAATTGTAAAGAATATATTGGTTCACTTCCCTGAAAAAATAAAAGTAGGTTAATAGTCTGTAGCCAGTCCTTATAGCATGCCACAGCATTGCTATATTTTTCTGTCAGGTTCACTTCTACTTAGAGATACATAAACATTGGAAAGAAGAATTCCTAGAGGAAAATACATTAAATGGCAGGAATTTCGGTTGTACCGACTGGCAGTAGTTTAAATGTACATACAGAGTCACCTTCTATCCTGTAGTGCCCAACCTCCACAGAATAATGAAGTCAGTCTTATCCTACACTGCATAATCTCCACAGAATAAGAGTCATACCCCGTCCTGTGCTGCCTAATTCCCACAGAATAAAGGAAACATACTCCATCTTGAAGTGACAAATCTGCACAGAATAATAAATGCACTCACCCTTCCTCTAGTGCAAAGCCTGCTCAGACTAATGAAGATATACCATCTCCTGCAGTGAGTGATCCCTGTATAACGATACTGCTGCACATGTTGTTTCATTGCCTATAGTGCCTAATGATCATGACAGAATGCAGCCACTGTGAGACCTAATTTCTATGCAATACTGGAGTTTCAACCTTTCCTGCAGTCATACCTATAGCAAGAAATCTGGACAAAGCCATAAAGAAAGGAGGGAGACAAAGGGCCAAAAATAGGAACACTTTTAAATATTGCTGTTACAGACAGAAATTGATAAATAACAGGTTTTGCATCAAGAGTTCTGGAAATGCAGAGCAAATAATGTGATGAATTTGATTGAAAACAGTGCTAGCGTGAACTATACGTACATGGGTTTGGTGTAGAAATGGTAAAATTCTGTTTTCAGTATTCAAATTATATACCTGTTTTTGTATGCCAAAAGGCATCAATTTTCCATAACAACTGCAGCATCTAAAAATAATAGATATGGCTGAAAAGGAGTACACAAGTGTTTAAAACAGTGTATATATGCTCATCTAATTTAACAGTGTCAACGTATACTCCACAGTTAAGTATGAGTACAGATTTTGGGGACATGATGCCATAAGTCCTAGACATTTTTGTGAAAATCACATCCTTTACTCTAAACAGCCTGACATAAGATAGAGTAAGAAAGCATGCATGAATTATCCCAGACATTTCTCTAAAAAACAGATCCTTTTTCCATAGCTATTCTGTCAGAATAGAGAGAATGTAAGGTAGCATGCATGGTTTATTTATTTTATTTTTATTAATTTTATTTTATTTTACATTTATTTATCTGGATGGTCCGACTGGGACAGTGTCCATTTTCAGTGGAGGCCCAGGGAGAAAAGCTCCAGTCATAGCTTACATAAAACTGTCACAGAATAATAAAAAATATTAACAGAATAATGTTAAAAAATTGTAATATAATAATGTACAACATAAAATAAATGCAGCAGTCTAACAGAACATGGTATGAAACACTGGGTAAAGAAAACATTACATAGTTTAATGTATGTGTGTGGAAGAGCATAAGATTAATTAGGAAGTTAGGTTGGCAAAGAGATTCACCTAAACAAGGAGGGCATAGTTTATAATACTTCAGTGGTGAAAGATGCAGGTAAGAATGTAATTAATTATAGAGGAGTAGTGGTGCTACAAGAGAAAGGTTAATAGAGTTAAATACGCACAGCAGAATTATATAAGTAATGATTATGTTAGTATTGAACCTGGAGTATTACATATGCAAAGCCAGGATTCATACAGGTGTCTATTGAGAGAAATTTTGAATTAATTAAGGTTGTTTATGGATCTAATACTATGAGGAAGGGTATTCCATTTCTTTGCAACAAAGTTAAGAGTAAAGAGAGTTACCTGCTGTGCTGGATGCTTTGGTAACTTGGAGTAAGTCTTTGTTAGATGATCAAAGAATACGATTATTAGAGTAGGGTTGTAGAAGATTTTTTTAGGGAAGGTATGTTTTCAGGATTATGTATTATTTTGCTATACTATTCAGTATCTACACAAGGACATACAACTAGATTTTGGTCACCAGAGATCATATAGGTTAGGGTTTCTCAAATGTTTTCTTCTGTCCTGTCAGTTTCACTGCCACCTGATGGACAGCTGTTAAAATTGCCATGGCTGGCAACAAGAAAGAAACAGAAATACTATTCACTGTAAATTATCTGTGACTCCAGCATAGCTTATAAACATACAGCAATAAATCTCAACAAGAAAGTAAAGAAGTAGCAGTTGCAAATGCCAGATCATGGGCTACATTTAAATTAACATGAAGACATGCCTAATTTGTAAATATTCTGATTATTCATCCTAGGTCAATGTGTCATGAATTATGCTACTGCCCTTGTGCAGATTTGCCCTTAAAGATCATCCCATGATACCTGGTGTATGAAATCACCGCTATGAACAGAACTGCATGACAGTACATGGCTCCTGAGGTGAATCCTTTTAAATGAAGAAATGGAAGTCTCAACCCAACATAATAAACAGCAAAGTCATGAATGAACGTTTGCCATTTGGGATGCAAGCACAATACATTAACAATGTCTGTAATTTTGGCCAAATTTTATGTTACTTAATTCTGAATGCAACCAAACCAAAGGATAAAAAGGTCACACAGACAAACCATTCAGTAAAAACTGCAAGAAAAATCCAGCCAAGCTAAAGTCTTCATTGTGTAGTACGTTAAACCTCCTGTAGCACAGAACAACTATATATATATATATATATATATATATATATATATATATATATATATATATATATATATGGGATCCGTACAGATCCCCGACTGCACTTTCTGCAGAAGCAGAAATCACCGAACATACATAACCGAAAGTGCTGTTCACTGAAGCAGCACTTTCAGTTATGTATGCTGGTTGTGCCGGTCGCACTGTGGTGCGGTTAAGGGAGAATTCCCTTTTCCCCACTGTAGTGCAACCTCGGAGTGAGAATATAAAAGTAGGGGGGTGTGGGGGGTGCAGGGGGGCTTGCCCCCCTGCATAAAAGAAGATTTAGTGTTTTTTTTTTTAATGGACTTTAATGAAAGCACTTTTTCAGTGAAAGCGCTTTCATTAAAGTGTGTTCAGGTATTGTGGATTCGGACTATTGAACTTTCGTTCAATAGTCCAAGATATATATATATATATATATATATATATATATATATATATATATATATATATATATATATAGGGTCTATGTCAATTTGTCAAAGGTTCTCTTCCGTGAACCTTTCACCTACCCGAAACCACTGAACATTCAGTTCCGCGAACTTTCACATCGAAAAAATATTTCACCAGGGTAAGGAAGCACTTCATCAACAATACACTAGAACACACACCGCAATATGTCAAACCCACATCCCCCAATGTGGGGGACTGCTCTCCTCACACCCCCCAACTAGAGATACTAACTGCAAGATTGCACTACAGTGGGGAAAAGTGCAAATTTGTGCTGTTGGCCAACTGCTTCCTTTCCCTACTTAAATGTTTTGTGGATGTGAACGTTCGTGGATCTGAATGTTTGGTGGTTTTGGGTTGATGAAAGATTTGCGGAAGTCAACCTTTGACAAATTGATATATGTATATGTGGGTATATATATGTATTTATATAGATAGATAGATAGATAGATAGATATAGATATAGATAGATAGATAGATATACGTATGTATACATACAGCTTATATATATATATATATATATATATAGTTTACCTTTACATATGCGTATTGCACAAGGGCAAACTGCAAATGTCCAAAAGGCAGTCTGCAAAGTTTGCAAACGCCAAACGGAAAAAAGTGCGAATGTGCAATGAGCGAATGCACAGTGAGTTTCGCTCATTGCACATTCGACATTCTGGGGTGGATTGCACTATAGTGGGGATTGGGAAATGGTTCCTTTCCCCACTGTAGTGCAATCTCGGAGTTAGAATAATAAAGTAGGGGGGATGTTGGGGGTGCTGGGGGGCTTGCCCCCCTGCTTTACACTTTGTTATTTTTTTTTTACGTTAATGTTCGAAAAACAGTGAATCTGCTTTTCGATTTGCTGTTTTTCGAACATTATGGTCCATCGACATGTCCAGTTTCATGGTTTCGAGTCACTCATATGAGCACTCGAACCACTGAGATTCGCGGTTTTAAAGGTAAACCTATACATATATATATATATATATATATATATATATATATATATATACATATATATATATATATATATATATATATATATATATATGTATATATATATATATATATATATATATGTATATATGTATATGTATATATATATATATATATATATATATATATATATATGCAAATGACCCCTTTAGGACATACCAGTGTTTCAGTTACAAAGCTTCTGAATGCCCATGATTACTTTTTACTTTTTAAGTATTTATGGATACATTCAAGCCAGAGACATTTCATGACCAATATGGAAAATTATCTTTCAACTCTGAATTACTCAAAGATAATACCAGCATTTCAAAAACTAGTAATGTTATGAGTAAATATTTACCAAATTAACCTCAGGCTTCAAAATTTTGCAGCTGTTTGCTGGACAGGGCCAGATTTTTTCACCATACTTGTGAAGGTCCAGGTTTGTGATCTACAGTTACAGCACTTGTCCAACAGGGTTGTGCAATTAACATCATCTTTTGTGATGAGGCATTACAGTCACAGGGTAAGACTGATGAGGTAGGATACAGTAGATAGCAGAGTGAAATTATAGGCCAAAAAATATTAAGATGTGGCAAAGATATTTCCGTTGTTGTCTTGCACACTGAACAAAAGTGCCCCACAAGTACCAGTGAAATAGCATTGTAGTTCAGTTATGAAAATGTTAGCCACACTTCCTCACAGTGCTTGGTTCTTTGGTTTGGTTCCCTGCTGTGTGCCCTTTGTGTGAATTTTGAAGGTTTTCGCTATAGCTAGCAAGTGTTTTTTGCCAGAGTCTTCAGATTTTTCCCACATGCCAAAGGTAGGATTCCAGATGAACCGGTAATCCTGCAGTTTGCCTGTGTGTGTGTGGTGTGTGTGTGTGGTATGTGTGTGTGTTTGTGCATGTGTGCACGTGTTTGTGTGAGTGTTTCCAGTGATGGACTGGAGTTCTGCTCAGGACCATTCTTGTGCCTTCTGCTTGTTTGCTTATTGCTTTCTATGATAGGTTCCAGCTCCCTTATAACACTGAATAGGATAAAACTGGTTTCAGAGAACGAATGAATGTATAAATAATTTCATTTCACAAATGGCTGTCAAAAAGACTGAAGATGTCAGTAATTAAGTTAAACTTATGTTTTAATAGTTCACAAAGATTAAATAGCAAAGGTGGAATATAAAACAAACAGTGATTCCATATCTCACAATAAACAGTGATGGTTAATTTATTTAACTGTAAAGAAAAAAGAAATAGAAAAAAATAAATAACATGGGCATAAATGTGAAATATATGAACTTCTGTTGGAAAAAAAGATATGGATATTCTGTCCGTTTATGTCACTCATCATGTTTACTACTTCCCATCACCATTTCTGCAACTGTGCTCTAGGTCGCTGCCATTATGTCCACCTTGTGACCAAGTGCAAGTGATACCAAGTAACTCTGCAGAGTTGTTAGAGTCATGCTCTATGGTAATACCCTTCTGGCAGGCTTTTCAGTGATTTTTAAGAAGATGTGCTAGTCTGTAATGTTCTCGTTAATCAAAAGTTAGTGAGTCTGCTGCACTGCAATGAAAATCTTCAGACTCTGTGTCCCGTGACACTGAAGTTACTGATGAGAGAGATTTCTTCATGAAAAAATGCTTGTGTTTCTTAGAGTTAATTCATCAAGATTTAACCCTGGGAGTTTTCAGGCCTTGTTTCCTACTTAAGATCCCACACAGTTACTCTCTATTTAATGTCAGTTAATTATTGTTCTTCTTTATCAGCTGGCATGATTGATTTGCAAAAATGCTCCATTTAAACATTTAATCATACACTTGGTTAAACATTTGGTGCACCCATACCATGGTGTTTATAGCCATTACATGCTGTAATGAGTTTATGGCAGAAACACAGATTGCTAAGGGAATCAAGAATGAAACAAAATGTTTAAAAGGGTTTTTAACAATGTGCCTTTTGCACTTTTTATGTAACAGGTTTGCCTAGAAATGTGTTTGTGTTACTGAATTTTCAAAGAGAAAACAAACCCTTTAGATCAGTGCTATTTTAATGCAGACTTTGAAGATGTATTCAATGTATGCAGACAATATGACTTATAGGAAGTAAGTCTTCACTGTTAATGTCATGAATTAACAGAACGTATAACATCAAACTGCAAGCATAAATTCTTAAGCAGTAAGGCACACTGTGTTTGAGATGCAGCTAAGAGGAGTTCAGACTGGAATGTTAGTTACTCCATGTATACTTCAGTTCACCCCCTATCACTCATTTAAACCCTCCTGGAAGGAAGGCAGCATATTTGTGGCTGTCAGTCTTTATCTGCAGTCCAGTAACATCATGGTAAATACAGCACAGTAATAATGTTGAAATGTTAGAAATCCCAGTGTCAACAGACAAGCCATTTATCACATTACTGCCAACTACAGAACCCCCTTGATGTGTTTCACTACCCATGATGCCTACCTCAACAAACCACAGTCTTTAACTACTGAACCCAAAACTAACACCCAGGGGGATTTCAACTACCCGGGCATAAACTGATGAGCATACACAAAAAATGAACAGACAAACAAACAAGTACTATTTTGTTGAGGTTATGGCCTATCTAATCTGCGTGGTGGCCTATGATGTCTAGCACTTAGCACACAGACGTAAGGCTATGAGCTGTTAACAAGTTGATTCCAGTGGTCCAGGGTTTGAGTTCCCTCAGCATTTGTTTTTCTACTGTTTAACTTTGAGCAAGTCACTTAAGCACACAGTTCTCCTGGGATGAGTCTGATAAAAGTATATTTGGATCAGTACAAAACCCTGGTTAACACATAAATAAATAAATAGACAAATGAGCACAATGGTTCCTTAACTTTATTAACACCAACCTCATTGATTACTGAACCCCCTGCAAGGGGAACCAATGTCCTTGACTTGGCCCTCACTAACATTGCATCAATGTGCTCGATACTTCCACTCCATGATCAGATCTGACTACAACACCATCATTTTTTCCCTGGGAACTCAACCTAAGACTGCACCTAACCCTACTGTATTCAGAGATTACTCCAAGCAAAGCTACCAGTGCTCTTCGACTACCTAAAGAAATTCAGAATCCCACTCTATTCTTCTGCTACAACTGACCATTGTAACTACAAACCTATTAGTCTCATCAGCTTTGTTTGAAGCCTAGATATATTGATTCATGGACGTAAAAGGATTTATAAACTTGGGAATCAGAGTCCAGTAACATGGGTAGGCAAGCAACGTGTTTCCTTCAATCATGCTAGTATATTTAATCAGCAAGCGTGCAACACAAGCATGCAACAAAATCATATTTTATTCTGAACATGATAGTGACATAAACACAAAGGGCAGCACAGTGGAGCAGTGGGTAGCATTGTCATCTCATAGCAAGAGGTTCTATGGTTCGACTCTGTGCTGGGATGCTTTGTGGGTTGTTGACGTGGACCCCAGCTCCCTGTACAAATTGGAAAAAAGGGGGGTTGATACTAATAGTAATGTGAACACAACTAAGTGTAGGTGGCTCACTTTGTTTTTAAATCTGATCTAATCCCTCTTATGAAGGAACCCAGAAAGAGGCAGAGAGGTATATATGCCCAAAGTGTCAATATATTTTGATGTCTAATGTGAGTGAGAAAAAGGAAGGATAGCAGGTTCACATTGTTGTGTTACAGTGCTTATTGTACAAATTACAGAAGGAAATAATCTTTAATTGTTATGGTTGGAGAGAATGAGGGCACACTTGTTTTTTTCTTATACACATAATCATCAGTTTAGTAATTTTTTGTTAAATGTAGAGTTCATAGGTTCATAGGTTCATACTAGTCTATCTGCCCTGGGGCAATTATAAGCCTAGCCCGATTCTGTATGTCTTATGCCATCCCTTGATTTGAGTATACTGTGCCCTTTTTAAGGTTTAGTTTACTGTGCCTCTGTCTAACAGTGACACGGGAGTAATCCCTGGGACAAACCTACGATCCCTTATCCACCTATCGAGATTCTTCTTGAAGAGATTCAGTGAGGTGCTCTGCCTCACATGAACTGGAATTCTATTCCAGAGCGAAGGGAGCCTCTGAGTTATGAACCTGTCCCTCCAGCAAGTTCTATTTGTTTCTGTGCTGAGGTTCAAGTCCCTCGAGCGTGTGGCTGTAAGGGATTTAGATTTACTGAGGTGGAGCATGTCCATTAATTCTGGATTTGACATAGCTTTGTATGTCAGGCATAGATCGCCTCGAAGTAGGCGGTATGCAACTGAGTAGAGCTGGAGTGTTTTTAACCGAGCAGCATATGGCATCTGTTTGAGACCCTTGATCCTCTTGGTGAGATACTTTTGGGGTCTTTCTAATTGCTGCAGGTGTCGGGTAAGGTACATCCCAAAAGGGGCATTGTATTCTATGATGGGCCTGATGAGGGATGAATAAAGGGGCATGATTACCTCTCTTGATCTAGATGTGAAACCCTTCGTGATGAGGTGGGCTATGTAGAAGGTCTTTCTAACCACTTTGGCAATGTGGTTTTCAAAGGAGCGATTGCTATCAACTTGGGTCCCCAGGTCCCTAATAACTTTCTCTGTACTTAATGGGTTTCCGCCTATGTGGTAATTTGTGGGCACATTGTTTTTGCCAAAGGGTATGACTATACATTTTTTGGCATTTAGCTTTAAACCATGGCGCTGGCACCAGTTATCTGTCTCTGTGAGACCTTTTTGAAGGATGTTTGTGTCAGCTGGAGAGTCGATTATGGCGCCCAGTTTGCAGTCGTCTGCGAACTTGGTGAGCCATAGTCCTCCCACATTTGCCTGTACCTCGGAAAAGTATATACCGAACAAGAGTGGTCCCAGGACAGAACCCTGTGGGACGGCACTTGTGACCGGTTTCGAGTCTGACATGGCTCCAGCAACTCTCACTCTGTGGGTTCTGTCTTTGAGCCAGTTTGCAACCCATCTTGTGACATAGGGGTTTATATTTAAGCTGGATAGCTTATCTATGATGCCCGAGTGGGGTATTGTGTCAAATGCCTTTGCAAGGTCCAGATAAGCTGTGAGGACTACCTTCCCTTCATCTATGGCTTTGGTGACTGTTTCGAAGAAGTCAACCAGGTTCAAAAGGCAGGATCTGCCCTTGACAAAGCCGAACTGGGTAGGATCTAGTGTCTGTAGGTCCCCAATGTCTTTGTTTATGAGCTCCATGATGATCCTCTCCATAGCCTTGCAGACTAAGCTAGTCAGGCTTATGGGGCGATAGTTTCCAGGGTCCGTAGAGGCTCCACCTTTGTGGAGTGGGACCACTGTTGCTGTACACCATTCTGTGGGCACATATCCTGTAGTGAGGCTGAGATTGTATAGCTGTTTTATTTGTGGGATTAGTTCCTCTTGGAGTTCATGTAGGACGCAACCTGGGACGCCATCTGGTCCCATGGAAGCAGTGTTTTTTGCTTTGGAGAGAGCAGCCTTCACCTGAGCATCAGAGATGTTTGTGAGGCAGCCCTCTGCCGGGATAGATACTTGCTCTTTTTGGGGGGGGGGGGTTTGCACTGAACCTGTCTGCCAGGATATTGGAGATGTCGGTGGGTTCAGTGTATTTTTTGTCGTTTAGAATCAACTCAGAACAAGTCTGGGAGTTGCATCCCAGGTTCCTAACATAACTGAAAAAAGCCTTATGATTGTCTTTGGTGTCCTGTGCAATTTTTCTCTCGAAGCTGGCCTTGGAGGATTTTATGAGGGATCGTAATTTTTTGCTAGTACTGATCAGAGATGCCTTCCCTATTAGGGATTTTGCTCTATCATGTAGTAGCTTCCTCCTTCTGTTGTACAGTTTATTTATGGCAGGGGTCCACCAGACTGGACGCCTGCCTTTGGATGATTGGGTCTTGGTTTTGTTTGGGATAGCATGATCCATGCATTCCTGGAGATGTCCGTAGAATGCGTTTATATAGGATTCTGCAGTTTGGGCCGTAGTTTCCACTGGCCCTGGGGCCTTGAAGGATTCCACTTCGGTTTTGAGAAGTGAGAAGTTCACTTTTGAGAAGTTTTTCACTGTGGCTTTCTGGGCTGGGGGTGGGGTTGGGATGTGGACATCCAGTGAAATTAATTTATGGTCTGATCTTACCAATGAGGGATATACTTCTGGTGTGGAGCATAGAGTCCCCATGTTGGTAATGATCAGGTCTAGTATGTTGTCCCCTCTTGTGGGAGTGGTGACTAGTTGTTCCATAGCATTTGAGTTTATAATTTCCAGGAACCTTTGGGCTAAGGTGCTGGGGCTTGAGTAGTGCTCCCAGTCAATGTTTGGGTAGTTGAAGTCGCCCAATATAATGGTGTTCGGAGAGATCTTCGTGTTCGGAGAGATCTTCATGTTCTCCAATGTTTTCAGGAAAGCCGAGTGGGATTCCTGACTTTGAGAGGGTGGTCTGTAGGATGCTATAAACTGAAAAGCAGTCTTGCCCACTGTTAGTTGCACATGGATGGTCTCTGATACTTCGTGCAATGCCACTAACCTGGAGGTGTGGATATCCTTGATAAATATGGAAACTCCCCCTCCTTTTGTGGTTCGGTCCGGGTTTTGGGGCCGAAAAGCATGATATGAGGTATAGCCTGGTAGTGCTGGTGTGCTCTCTGGAGCCTTGAACCAGGTTTCTGTCACTGCACAGATATCGATGTTATCCATACTGAGGAGAGCTTCGAGTGCGTGCATCTTGAGGTTAAGACTTCTGGCGTTAAGCAGCATTACCCTTAGTTTCTTGTTCCTTGTGCTGTCTATGGGGTGGGTTTGACTTTTGAGCCTTGCCTAAAAAGGCACTATGGGGTGGCAAGAGCCTTTGCCAATATCCGAAAGCCCAGTGGTGACAGGTGCAAGCCATCCCTAGCGAAGCAACGTGGCTTGTCGAGCATGTCATCCCAGGCTGACAGACACTGGATCCCCTTTGAATGACACCAAAATTTTAGCCAATTGTTAAAATCGATCATTTTGTCTTTGTACTGTGGCATCATTCTAGGTGAGGGTAAGATGCTGCTCAAGGTCAGGGTCATACCAGCCTGGGCTACATGATCAGAGAGCTCCTCTATGTCTCTTTTCATGTAGTCCAGGGAGGTACGTCTCAGGTCATTCACACCAGCATGTACACTGACTGAGTCATATTTGTATTTGCTTTGGAGTGACCTGAGTGCTTGTGTTATGTGGCGGATCCTAGCACCCGACAGGCAGCTCACCGTGACCTTCTTTTTATTCAGCCTGGTGAGTGGGACGTCAGTGTGTCTGACAATAGAGTCACCTATTACAAGAGTATCAGGTGTGTTATTCAGCCTTAAGGGCTGTGGCTGCTTGGCACACTGACTTTGTGGGCTATGTGTTGTGCGTGTTTTGTTTTGAGGTAGCGTTTGCTTGGATGTCTGCTTTGGAGGTCTCTGTTGCTTAGGTAGATTTTTATTTAGAGCCTCCGAGTATGTTTTTGTGTATTTATGTGTTTGGTTCGCTGATGTGGTGGGACTATGTGATACTGGAATTGTGTTGTGTGAGGTTACCTTCTCCTCCTGACTGGTTACACCAGTTTTGAGATGAGAGAGCTCAGCCTCCAGTTTGGCTAAATAGTTGCATCTCTCACATATATTTGAACCTGTTTGGAGAAGGAGAGGGTTGTCCGTGTACATGAGACAGTTGTAACATTGCCTCAAAATTCCCAGATTCACCAGCTGGACTGGAGAGGAAACCATTGACTGACCTTTGGACATGCTAGAGTAATATAGGGAAACTGAATTTAAGACAGACCAATAGAGGACAGGGTAATCGTAGAGAGTATAAGAGTAAGTAGTGCTTATGGTTTAATAGTGCTAACTTGTAGGATTACTTAATTGGACCAGTGAAGGGCCTTAGAATTAGCATATGGTGTTTAAACTGAGAGATAGAGCAGTTCTAAGGGAAAAAGTGAAGTGCAGACTTTGTGGATCCAGGAAGAGTTTAAACCCAATTAGGCGGCGCTGCCCGCTGTTGCGCTATGCACAAAAACGTGCAAAAACGCGCAAAAGAGGGTTTTAAGAGAGGAAGATGAAGGAGTTTGGAATTGACCCAAAATGTCCAATAAAACTACAGTTTCAAGTCAGTAACCACTCCCACAGGGGCAGGCAGGCTGCTCAATGTTTTTCTCTGCCACTGATCAACAGAGAGACTTCCCTTTAGCCCAAGCAAAAAATGGCCTCGAAGAAACTTACAAACAGTTCAGAACAGCAAGCCTGTAACTGAACTAAAAATATGTAAACACAAAGGCTGTAACTTTTCATTTAGTTATAGCATGTTTAAAAACTAATTCTTCTCAGGAGTGGTTGATTTCAGAGTAAAATGGGATTTGAAATTAAAACTTGCAGGAATTTTAGTAAAACATGTTAGAAGTACATATAAAATAGCAAGGGGTTAAATGATTAAAGACAAACGTACTAAAGTTAAGTGTTTTGAATGGTACTAGTTAGTACAAATGCATCTTTGCTGTCTTCCTGTGTGCACGTGTGTATGTGTATATGTATATGTGTGTGTGTGTGTGTGTGTGTGTGTGTGTGTGTGTGTGTGTGTGTGTGTGTGTGTGTGTGTGTGTGTGTGTGTATATATATATATATATATATATATATATATATATATATATATATATATATATATATGTGTGTGTGTGTGTATATATTTATATATATATTTATATACGTATATGTGTTGTTGTTATTCTTGTGTCTTTTGGCTTTTCCTGGTTAGGGGTCGCCACAGCGGAACTCCAGTCCGCTAATGATTGGCAGTAGATTTTTACATGCTGAATTGCCAGCCCTGACGCACAACCTTCAACAAAGGTACGCCCATTCACGCATGTCTCCACCATACCATAAACATGCACACTGTTACAACACCTATGAATAACTCTTTCCAATACTTAAACACTACTTACTTACCCTTTGAACAGAAACTGGACAATATAAAACCCAACTAGGTGGGGGGCTATGCCCTCCCCCACCCCCCAGTGTGAGGGACTGTGCCCCCCACGCCCCCCTAACTATATATATACTAACTCCAAGATCGCACTACAGTGGGGAAAAGGACATATAACTTTTACTTGCCTTACAGTACTCTACACACTGCCACTAGTAAATGTCAATGAAATGGGTTTTAGGTGAAGTGAACTTTAGGTGATTTGGTCTCTGTGAAATGAATGTCGGTCAAATGAGTTTTAGGTTAAGTGAAGTAGACCCAAGTGTGTGTGTTTGTAGATATATATATATACACACATATATATACGGTTTACTATTGAAACCTTGAAACTGCATACGCTGACCGGTCATATGATCGACCTGAAATCTTAAATCTGGAACAGTGAAAATGCGGCCAGCTCGAAAATGAATACATCGTCACTGGTAGTTCCATGTATTCGACATAGCAGGATGTGATGTCAGCCACCCATGCTATGCAGCTTACCATACCGTCCCGTCCACAGTCAATGGTGCATGTATTTTACATCATCATTATTATTATTATTGTTATTATTATTATTATTATTATTATTACACCCCCTGCAATTTATATATACACACCAACTCTGAGATCGCACTACAGTGAGGAAATGGGTTAATTCCCTGTTCCTCAGTGAACCACGATCTCGCTTCACAATGCCAAACTCAGATAATTGAACTATACTACACAGTTGCTGTAGTGTAGTCAATGTTTTTTGAGTCTGCATTCTGCCCATTGGAAAACTGCCTTTCGAGCACATGCCGGTCAATAGCAGTCATTTTGCAAATTCAGTAGTAAACCATATATATATATATATATATACAGTATGAGTTGTGTATGTGTGTAGTTTTGTTTGTTTATGTTGTGATGTGGGTGTTGTGTTGTATGTATGGTGTAGTGTGTGCGGTTTATTTGGTGTTTTGAATTTTACAGTTTTGGATTCGGGGTTTTCTTGTTTCGGTGTTTTGTGGATTCGGTTTCATGGTCTTGAGATACTGAAATTCGATATTTCAGTATTTCGAGATTATGAAGTGAATATATATATATATATATATATATATATATATATATATATGTATATATCCTTCTATTCCTATGTTGCAGTATTCTTACTGTGGGATTTCCCATCTCAGGTGACCCTGGGACGTCACACATAGGGCCATAAACCAGGGGGATCTTAAATGTGACGTCTGCACGCACAGACCTCAGAACTTTTCAGCCACAGATGATGTCACATTGTTCGCTTCACTCCTACACTCAAAGACTTCTAAAAGCTAAGTATCCCATTGGGGAATCATTTCTGTTCTTTTTTCTTGAGCTTGGTTAGCTGTATTTAGTATTAGCTGATGCCATCTAAGAAGAGCAAACACCATTGCAGGCATCAGATACCACATAAAGATATGCACGATCATTGCGTTTTTTGTTTTGGGAAGGATCACGATCATACTGCTTGTTCCAGTTGCCAGTCTTTTGTACTGAAGACCCGCCATAGCCATCTGGCTGCACTAAACTTATATTTGGAGAACCACCGTCTCAAAAAGCTTGCACTTAGGATGGATCCCGAATCGGCCGCTCTGACTAAACCATCACAGAAGCAAAGCAAAGTTTCCCGGCCTACTTCCTTTGCCTCTCTGCCATCGGACATCCCGCCAGCTTCAGATTTAGGAGTTGAGGGACATCTGATAGAACCGACTACTTCGACATCTCCCACTGAGGAAGCCGCTTCTGAAGTAATGGCCTGCCCGTCCACGGAGACAGCAAAGCATTTGACTCCTACCCCTGAAGGAGTTCCAGATTGGCAATCTTTCTCTAACTCTCTGATGCAGGCCTTTATGTTCATCAGGCTCTTCTCCCTCCACTATTCCTGTGCTCAGCCTTAGGCTCGCCTCTGCCATTTCTCTCCCCTTGCAGACTACCCAAGAAGAAGAGGAGTGACTAGAACCTTACTACTCTTCTTCTGAAGAGTCCATTTCTTATGCTTCCCAGATCGCCTCTCCTTTAGAATACTTTTTCCCAGATGAGGAATCCATTGAAGGGGACTCCCCACCAGAGGACATTACCTTTGCTGAAACTATAACTAAGATGAAAGAGTACTTTAAATGGGACACTACCCAGATGACTGACACCCAGAGGAGGTATTTTGAACTCCTTCAAGTGGAGTCTCCCTCCCCATCAGCCATCCCACCTGTCTTACCTGCCTATCTGGAAGCTTTTACCTCTGCATTCAAAAATCCTGACTCTCAACCACCTGCACCTAAAAGACCAGACAGGTTGTTTAAGGTACGTGATGAGCAAAAATTCTTAGTTAACCCCCCCCCCCCAGCAGACCCTGCAGTTATTGCTGTCTCCCCAGACAAGCAATCCAGACTTATTCCCTCTGCATCTCTTTTGCCTACTGATAAAGAGAGCAAAAGCATGGATAGGACTGGGACAATGTGTACACCTCCTCCACCATGGCATTCCATGCTACTAATTACCAGACACACATGGTTAAATATGCCCTGGACCTTGTCTCACAAGCAACCAGTCTCCTGGCTGCCACACTCGACTACTCTATTAAATCAGCAATAACATCTAAACTGTCTCTGGCTTCCAGGTAGCCAGACATTCCGTTAGGTGCAGTTATGATGCTGCAGAGGCCTCTGCTAGGTCAGCAGCTTCTGCTTCTGTCTTCTGCAGATATTCCTGACTTTGCCTACAACCTCTTTCTGAAGATTTCAAAACTAAAATTATGGATGCCCCATTAGAACATAGCTTTTTGTTTGGAAAACAATCTGCAGAACTTTTTAAAAACCTGCAGGAGAAAAGCAAGGAACTGCAGGACATTTGCTTGTGTCCCCTATTCCTAGGTATTACAGGAACTACCCTGCTAAAACTTCATTTGTTAGGAGAACCCCTTCCTCTGGCACCCCCTCCTCCACCAAGCACAGGAGAGGAACCAGAAGGCAAACATACTCCACACCTGTTACCTCTCAACCTACTCCTAGATAGCCATTTCAGGATAGAAATGCACGTAACAATGCATGACTGCCTTGCCCATCTTTCTTTGTCATCCCGCCTAACCCACTTTCATCACCATCACTTCAGACCAAAGGGTACTGACTATTATTCAAAATGGATACTTCCTTTCTTGGAGGGAAAAGCCCATTCCAAGGCCCATTCCCTTTCCCACAAAAAAATCAAATCGACCTCCTGCCACAAATTCTTCAAGACCTCTTAAAACTAGGAACACTAGAACCTGTTCCTTCAGGGCAGAAAGGAAAATGATTTTACTCAAGACTCTTTCTGGTCCCCAAGAAGGATGGCCCTTGGAGACCTATACTGGATCTATCTTTCCTGAACCGATTCCTTAAAGTTCCATCTTTCAAAATGCTTTCCCTTCCAACCCTTCTCCCTCTTATCCCAGCCCAATGCTTCATAGCCACACTGGATCTAAAGGAGGCTTACCTCTGTATCCCCATAAAGCCTTCCAACAGAAAATGTTTACGTTTTTCTGGACCCTGCTCTCATTTTCAGTTTACAGCTTTGGTTTGTCTGCTGCACCCAGAGTATTCACAAAATGCTTAGCCCTAGTCATTGCTTACTGCAGGACCCAAGGTATCCAACTCTACCCCTACCTAGATGACATTCTCCTTCTAGCAGAGACAGAAGCCCTTCTCAAAGACCACCTCAGGTTCACCACCACCCTTCTTCAAAACCAGGGCTTCACCCTCAACATAAACAAATCCTCCTTGCTCCCTAAGCAAGACAAAATCTTTCTGGGTTGCAGAATCAGAACAGGTCTGATGCGGGCTTTTCTTCCCCAGGAAAAGGTGCACTCCCATTCCAATCACTTTGAAAATATTTTTACTGGAACCCCAGATTTCTGCAAGACAATTCCTGCAACTCCTGGGACTTATGGCAGTCACCGTTCCTATGCTTCCTTTAGCAAGAATGCACATGTGGAAGTTCCAATGGTACCTCAACAATGTGTGGTCACAACACCTACACTCTCTTGAGAAGCAAATTCCTTTTCTGCCCTGCCTCAAATCAGAACTAAGGTGGTGGATTCTACAAATTTGTCACAACCCACAAACCACTCCAAATCCCCTCCCCAACCCAGTTCATGCACACAGATGCATCAGACCTAGGGTGTGGAGCCACCTGCAAGGGTTTCAGGGTTCAGGAAACATGGAATCCTGCCCTCCAAAAAAAACATATCAATGTCAGGGAGATGACTGCAGTTCTTCTAGCCCTGGAGTTTTTTCTTTCCACTCTCCATCCGTGCCCCCTTCTAATATTCACAGACAACACCACAGTTATGTCGTACCTCAACAAACAAGGAGGGACCAAAGCCTACCTCCTTTGCAGAACAACTCTTCAAATTTGGGACCTCACCTCCAGGCACAACTTGTCCCTGCTGGCCTCTTACATCCCCTTTCAGGACAACAAACAGGCAGATCTTCTCAGCAGAACATCTTTTCTACAGCACGAGTGGATGTTGAACAGGGAAACCTTTCTAGACATTGTCCACCAGTGGGGCACTCCTCAAGTGGATTTGTTTGGCTCCCCCCCAGAATAGAACATTGCAAAATTTCTGCACCAAGGATCACTCCCCACTAGCCTGGAGAGTAGATGCCTTCAGCATTCCTTGGAAAGGACTGTTTCTTTATGCTTCCCTCCCTTCCCTCTAATCCAAAAGGTCCTACTGAAAATCACGAAGAACAAACAAAAAATCTTGCTGGTGACCCCCTACTGGCCAAGAAAACACTGATTCCCCCTTCTTCACTCACTAGCCAATGGCAATCACCTCAAGTTACCCCATAAGGTGGGTCTTCTCACACAACAAAAGCGAACCCTAATTCATCCTCACCTACAGATGTTAGCACTAATACTCTGGGTGATAAACCTCTAATCCCTTTTAGACACCACTGCTCAGAGGACATGCTTACAGTCCTGAGGGAAGTCAGGAAACCTGTAACTAGAAAATCACACTTATCAAAATGGGAGAGATTCTCCAAATAGTGTCTACATAAGGACAGGGACCCCAGCCAAGCAGACCCTCCCCTAGTCCTTGCTTATGTGTGTGAACTCATTAATGATGGCCTTTCTTACTCCTCAGTGAAAGTGCACCTTTCAGCCATTTCTACCTGCCTGCCTCTAGATCCCCCTTTACTATCCAGGCTAGATGTTAAACTTTTCCTAAGAGGGGTCTTACACATCAGACCACCTAGAAAACTCATCCCACCACCCTGGGACCTAAACTTTGTCCTTGAAAAACTAACACTTGCCCCCTTTGAGCCAGCTAGTAATGCTAATTTACAATTATGTACATGGAAGACTGTACTGTTGGTGGCCATCATTTCTGTTAGGAGAGAGTGTCAGAGTTACAGTCTCTCATGGTCTGCCCCCCTCTACACTATCTTCCACAAGGACAGGGTGACCTTACACACTAACCCTTCCTTCATGCCTAAAGTGGTAAATAAACTATCCTTAAATCAATCTATTCACCTGGATACATTCTTCCCCCACCAACTAACAATAGTAAGAGGATTCTCCATTCCTTGGATGTACACAGGCAACTTAGATTCTACCTAGGCAAAACTAAGTCCTTCAGAAAAACTGACCAACTAGTTGTCTCTTTCCACCCCAGGGCGATGGGCAAGGCAGTTTCCAAGCAAACTATTTCAGGTTGGATATGAAAATCCATTTCCTTCTGCTACTCACACCATGGCAAACACTTACCCCATGGGGTGAGAGCTCATTTCACCAGAGGCATGGTTACTTCTAAAGCCTTCGTCAAAGGGCTGGACACAGCTTCCATTATGGAAGCTGCCACCTGGTCCACTATTCACACCTTCACCAGACACTACAAGGTAGATCAAGTCTCCAGAGCCAGAGCAGGATTTGCTAGAGCAATCCTGCAGGGGTTTCTGGAATCTTCCACTTCTACCTCCACCCTTCCTTCTAACTAGCTGTGGTACTCTCGCACAGTAAGAATACTGCAACATAGGAATAGAAGGACATAGAATAGTTGTGTAAAATCTTACCATAACCGTAGATGTCCTTCTCTTCCATGTTGCAGTGTTCCATTCTTCCCACCTTCCCCCTGAATTAAGTTCAAACTATGGACCTAGCTCTTAGCTACTAAGAAGCTCTACCCTTCACCAAGAGCATCTAGCCAGCAAATGACACTTGACACTTCTGGCTGACTATCACTTATTACTCTCTTTGGGACTGTTTGTCTGGCCTTCATGTTCTGAGGTCTGTACGTGCAGATGTCACAATTAAGGTCCCTGGTTTATGACCCTATGTGTGACGTCCCATGCACCTACAGCAACCAGGCTTAAGCTTTTTTATAGGAGCTGATGCCGGGTCACTTGAGGCGGGAAATCCTACAGTAAGAATACTGCAACATGGAAGAAAAGGACATCTATGGTTATGGTAAGGTTTTCCACAACTATTCTATATATATATATATATATATATATATATATATATATATATATATGTGTGTATATGTGTGTGTGTGTGTGTGTGTGTGTGTGTGTGTGTGTGTGTGTGTGTGTGTGTGTGTGTGTGTGTGTGATTGAACAATCACTGTGCCTCTGGGTATTTGTGTGTGTGCATACATACTACATATAAATATATATGTATAGATAGATAAATGGATAAATAATGAGTGATTGAGTAATTACTAAGCCAACATCTGGAATATCGATGTTTATTTCAAAACATAGAGCATTAACACATACTGCACATGCTGCAGGGATTATCTCTGAGCAGGCTAAACCACTAACAAGTGTTTTTGCAGGGGGGGGCTCCTGCAATCCCCACTACTCATGCTAATTATGATTTCTAACTCCTAGATCCCACTATCCCCAGGGAAAGGGAATTTTTCCCTAGCTGGGGATTGTCAATCTTGTGCACATGTTGGCCACATGTTTGTGTCAACCAAATGGTGTTGACCAAACAGGCATCATTATATCACTTATTATAAACCCATATGTATATATATATATATATATATATATATATATATATATATATATATATAGATATATATATATATATATATATATGTATATATATATATATATATATATATATATATGTGTGTGTGTGTGTGTGTGTGTGTGTGTGTCTGTGTGTACATGTTTATAGTCAGTCTGAACAAACACAGAACACTGCACAAAAATATAACCAGTAACAATTCTGTTATATTACTGCAAGAAGAAAGCCTTGTCAAATTTTGAGTGTATTAAAAATGAAAATTTAAAATATCTGTGAGAAAAAGCTTGAAAGATATAGCATTTTAGAAGGGTTTGGATGCCCAGTACAAAGGAATAATCTGTTTGTTGTCAGTGTTTGTGCAAAAAGTATGTAATTTTACTCTATCAGAAATGTCTGTGAGAATTGTGATGGCAGATGAGTAGGAAAAGAGTTTCATACCCACTATTAGTTGGATTTATAGTTTCTGCTCCAGATAGTACAAGAAATAATGGTGTCACTGGAGGGAGGGGCTAGGGAGACCTAAAGATTACATGCCTGGTCTACTATTAAAGTTTCCTTGTCAGACACTCTTTATATCTGTATTATTTTGCTAATGTTCTGTAGGGCTCCTTTGCAAGTATTTACTAATTCTCGAGTATCACCTTAACTGATGTTGAATTTAAACACATATTTTACATAATGGCTAGTCTTGGTCAATTGGGAAAGTAGCAAAAGGGGGTAGCTTTCATCTGGAACTATTTTCATTTAGATGTAATGTCAGCCATAATTACAATTCCTTTGATATAAAGTTAGAAACTGTTATTTTGTTATATATTTTTTACAGTTTTAAATACACTGTTGTGATTACTGTATTACAGTGTTGTTATACTAAGTTCTGTTCATCACATGATGAGGTGTCTATGAAACAATTATTATTAGCAGCATAAAGAAATGAGGAGAGAATGTGAGATAGTGATTGAAACCAAGGAACATGGGGAATGATAGACTTGTCTTTCACTGCCTTCTACATTTATTTCAGGGAGGCCACGTACTGAATGGACAAGTATATATTTTTTTCATGAGCCAGCAATGGAATACTCATATTAGAAGATAGAAAGTTTGGACTCAAGTTGGCAAATAGAAGATGGGCAAGGGGAGGCTCACAGAGCTAGAGAAAGACGCTTTTCACTAGAATGAAAAATACCACCAGGAGGCAGCAGAAACACAGTTATTTGCAGCTTTTTTTCCCAAAGGGAACCAACTTGAGATGAGGTATATGGAACTGTCTTAGCAGTTAAACTAGACACTGGTGTCCCCCCACCCCCAAAACTTAATGACAATATATTAGTGAACAGTGCACTTAAGCTGAGAGCTGAAAAATTATAACTTTTAATCTTGAATGTGACAAAATAAATAATATTCAAATATTTTTACAATTTTTTTAGTATTTAGTTACTTTATTTTTTTATTTTGACATATATAGACAAACATTTTTTAGTATGGTAGTTACATGGCTTTGATCACATGACATTTTGAATGTTATTTAATGGTGGATTGTAAGTTTCTTGTCAGTTTTAATGAAGTCCTAACTGCTTTAAGGATGAACACACAACTGTGATTTCATTAAAGATTTTTACTCTATTTCTGAGTGTTTGGACTTACTTTAACACAGTATTTATCTGGTTATTGGTGTTTGTTGTTGTGCTTTCCGCTTTGCTTTTTATTTTTGTTTTTTGAACAGAAGGAATTGTGCACATAAAAAGGGGAAACCTAATCAGGTCTACACAAATCTTTGAGCTGTTTTGAAAGAAGTGTCAGCAAGCCAAACCCTTCTGTTCTACAGCATTTCTACTGCCACAATATATAAAAAAAAATCCCAAATATTTAGTTGCATACCAAAAGTAGTTAAGCATCTGTGTAGAAGACCTGCTAATTATCATGAGAGCAGAATTTCATACATAATATGTATACTTGTGTGAAATGCGTGACCATCTCTTTATCTTTTTCTGATGTGGACTGTTCTTAAGATGTATGTTTCTTGATGATGGCTACCTGATTTCTTATCACCACCACCAAGTATTAGGTAAAACACAACACAAGTGAAATCAAGCGAGAGAAGACATGCACAATGTTAATGTGTACTACATATATAGAAATGATTTACTAGTATAGCACCTGTAGCCTGTTTCTATCTAACCAAATATGCTCAACCAACTTAATTTACATAAACAGGAGGATAAGGACTCCCAGACATTACAGGGGGAACAGTGGACAAGCATGTGGTGTCAGGATACCCACCACTCTTATAATGAGGAAATAATATGACATATTCTGCCTTTAGAAGAATGTTAACAAGGACTGTAAACAGCTTAATAACACTTCCTTAAAGGTGCCTTTGAAACAGGGAACATTGTTTGAAGTCCATTGTCATTTAGCAGTTAGAGTTAATCAGGAGCAAATAAAAGTGCTTAGTGGTTAAATATAATCCTGCTGCAATTTCACAGGCTTATCGTGTGTTCTTTTGCAGATATTTTATCAGTGGTGTTGTTTTACTACCTTTAAGATAATTTACCAGCAAGGAAAGTAATACTTTTAAACTTCTTGCAGTATATGGTCCATAAACAAAATGGTGTAACATAGAAAAGTCAGACTGCACTTTCAGCAAGTTCTCAGATGTTTATCGTGTTTCACTGTTGCAGTCATGACTGTAGGGTTCTCCCCTGCCGGCAGGCAGTCCTTGGTCGGCCAGAATCCCAAAGTCTGGGTCTGGCGTCGGCTGTTCAGCCATGCTCCCTGACGTCAGAGCGCCAGGAGTACAAAGCTGACAGCTGACGCCATGCTCTCCAGTCTTTCTTGCCGTGCAGTGATAGCAGTTCGCAAGTGCCGGTCGGCTGACTCCTGACTATTTTTCTATTCTAACTTCAGTCCGAAGACTTTCTTCTCCTACTCAAAGCTAAGTACCCCGTTGGGGAAACTTTTTTCTTGCTCCAGTCCGATGTCAGAAAAAGTTAATAATTGTATTTCATGTGGGAAGCAAATACCTCATAAGGATTTTCATTCTTACTGTATTCCTTGCTTAGGCCCTGACCACGACGTAGCTAGTTGTCGGTTTTGTGCTAGATTCAATCAACGTACTATTAAACGAAGGTACGATTTTGCTTTTCATTACTTCGGTAGGCGTTTTAATTACAAAATGTCGTCGGATACGGTTTCGGCTACCGGAGTTCACAAACGACGCAAGGACAAAGACGGGCTTCCGAGGTCCAAATCAGACGATATCGCACAAGCAGAGCCAGCTTCAGGTTCAGTCGTCGTCAGTGAGGCGCTTTTGCAGCCCCCGTCGTCGGCCATTTCGGAACCGATAGCCGAAACGGACTCCTACGAGGAGCCAACTAGGCCTTTGAATATTTCAGTTGGACCTTCGGACAGTGCTCCTTCGGATGGGTCCGGAGCCGCTGTGCAGGTACCGGCTTCCGAAGGGGTTTTCAGGCCTACTCAGCTTCTTATAAAGGCAAAGCCAAAGACAAAGGCAAAGACTCCTTCCACATCAAAGACTGCAACCCAGGCCTCTTCTGATCCGGCTCCCAAGTCTCAGAAACAGTTACTTAAAATGGCGGAGGACTTACTTACTATGATTAGGGGTTCACATCCCCCTCCAGATAAAAGGCCAAGGCAGGAAGTTTATTATGACTCCTCTGATCAGGCTTCTGTTTCTTCAGTTTCTTCTTCTGACCAGGAATATTCTTTCCCTCCTTATGAGGATTCTGATGCTGAGGAATCCATTCCTTCAGCTTCTCCCCCTGAGGATTTCTCTTTTGGGGAAACTTTGCATGAAATGAGGGAACATTTCCACTGAGAAGGACAGGAGTATTCGGAATCTAAGAAAAGACTAAGGGATTTTCTTCTTCTTCCCCAACATAGACCCCTGGCTATTCCTCCTATTTTGGATATTGTGGATGATGCTTTTCGAGGCTAACTTAACCCCTGACTCTTTTCCTCCTGCTCCTGTTAAGCCTGACAGATATTACAGGGTTCCTGATTCCCACCAGTTTTTATACAAGAACCCTACTGCTGACCCCAAAACCATTTCTCAGGGTCCTAAGGGAGTTAAGGCCGCTTCTGCTAAAAACCCCATTCCCACTGAGAAGGATTCCAGATCTTTAGAAAGATGGGGCAAAAAGTGTACACTTCTGCTACTTTATCTATTAGGGCTTTAAACTGTCAGTTTCATATGCTGAAATACCAGCAATTTCTCCTGTCTGTTTTAAAACAAAAGCTATCTTCCATTTCTGCCTGTGCAGATGATAAGGAATTACATGACTTAATGCATGCCACTGAACAAGTTGGGAAGCATGGTTTACACTGTGGATTTGATGCCTTGGAGGCTTCTTGTAGGGCTGCTGCCTCTGGCACAGTAATTAGAAGGCATGCATGGTTAAAGGAACAAAATTTGCCAGATCAGGTAAAAGCTAAATTATTGGATGCTCCTGTTCAGCATAATGTTTTGTTTGGATCTAAAGCTGAAGAGGTGATTAAAAAGATGGAGGACAAGGCGAAATCCATGCAAACAGTTAAAGATTTCTTACAAGTACAGCCACCCAGATTTAGCAGGAATTGGCCTACAAAAAATTGGTCCTTTCCCAATTCAGACAGGCCTCAGAGGGGTAGATACAGACGCTCCCGAGGAAGGCCTCAAACACAAGCCTCTTATAGACCAAGACAGTGGACTGCTTCCACCCCTAGGGGAGGAGAGGACAGGTCCCAAGCTCATAGGAAACAGACTCAATGACTCCCTCTGTTGGGCTGCAGGAACTTCTTGCCTGGAAGCCCCTCTCGGAGGAAAACTTTCTCTTTTTCACCTAAATTGGACTCATATAACCCAAGACAAGTGTGGGTTCTGGATGTGGTTTCAAGAGGTTACAAATTCCATTTTCATACCCTACCAAGGCCAAGCGGATGGCCAGATCTTCCAAAACATCAATGGACAGAGGCCTTAAACCAGGTGGAAGCTCTTTTG
Source organism: Protopterus annectens (assembly GCF_019279795.1). Classification (NCBI taxonomy): domain Eukaryota; kingdom Metazoa; phylum Chordata; order Ceratodontiformes; family Protopteridae; genus Protopterus; species Protopterus annectens. The sequence goes on along the minus strand of NC_056746.1, from coordinate 995,442,431 downwards.
GCTATGAAAGCCATAGAACCAGTTCCACTTTCAGAGATGGGACAAGGTTTTTACTCAAGGCTCTTTCTAGTCCCCAGGAAGCAAAATTCATGGAGACCCATTCTGGATCTGTCAGTCTTGAGCACTTTCCTAGAGATACCAAAATTCAAGATGCTTACTCTACAGCAGCTACTTCCAATGCTGACCAAAAATGCATGGATGGTAACTTTGGATTTAAAGGAGGCATATTTACACATTCCCATCAGGCAAGAACGCAGAAAATACCTCAGGTTCAAGGCCGGATTGAGGCACTTTCAATTCTCTGCGCTGCCCTTTAGATTGTCTACTGCACCCAGGGTCTTCACCAAATGCCTAGGTCCAGTAGTAGCTTATTGCAGACTCAAGGGAATTCAAATTTACCTGATTACGAGGAACATACCTCATTTGGGGTCTAAAAAAGTTCATGTTCCTTGAAGTTCCACATTGAAAGGGTCTGTCACATATTCAGTGTTAGGAATTTTTTAACTGATATCCATGGTACATAGAAATGAATCATATTAATTCATTAAACAATCTTTTTTATAAGTAAAACCAGCATATTTAACCCTCCTATGACCTTCCCAGATGAAGTTGTTAGTAAGCCATTAGTATGTGTTCCACATTTTGCCCATAAGTGCCATCTGACTATACAGATTCCTGCTCATTACAGTCCTGTAGCAGAATGTTGTATATGTTTGTACAAGAAACCCAAACAAAAAAAGAAATAACTGCCACAGATGAAACAAGAACCAAGGAATCTGAGAGTACTGTGTTAGAACAGGGTAATATTCATATCCCATCTAAGGCACTTATTTCTTTCTTCCTTTGTTTACAGGGCTCACTAGGCTGAATGGGTATGGATTACATAAGGGTGCAAGTTATAATTATCTACAATAGCACCTTACATGCTGATTGCTAACAGAGTATAATGTGCACCGTATTTTCAAATTTACAGTACTGCTCTACAGTTATTTTAGGGCTAAACCTCATACTTAACCCAATAAAAATATATAATTGGGAATCCCAGAACTAAATATGAAAAAAAATCAGGGATCCAAATAATAAAAAGCTTCTCATAAATATCCATATTATTGGTCTTCTGAGTCATGTGACTGAACATATAATTGAACCAAAAGCTGCGACAGTGATACTGAACAGCCTATCTGCAATAACCATGACTAAAACAACATCAAGTTTATCCCCCTCCATTTATAACACAAGAAATTGTAAAGAAGGTCTTGTATAATGTTAAAACTACTTCCAGCATCAGCCTGGAACTCAGTCCAGACTCATTTATTTATTGCAATGTGACAACTGAGTAAGTTTTTCAACCGTGACCTAGGCTCACAATGAGAAGAATTGAAATTACATCAAGATTCAATGATAGTAAAGGGGACAACAAACATACAGTCAAATTCTGGAGAAAAAGAAAATATTCAACAACATGAAAAAAGCTGTAACAGACATTGTAAACATGACAGAATGTTCAGCTAAGTTGGTACAAATAACGCTGGTGCTATAACGGATAAATTATATGAGAACCTAGTGAATCTTCTATAGAAAATTGGAAATATGATGCATACAGTAAAAAAGTAGTTGACGGATGCATTAGTTTTCAACCTTAAGGGTTGTCTTGTACATTTATTTTTTTGACATTTGTTAACCAGGTTAGTCCGACTGGGCTAATAGCCCCTTTTCAGTGGAGGCCTGAGGAGAAAAACTCCAAAATAGTAACAATGACATACATACTAATATAGCAGAAATAATAACTAAACTAAGAAATTATAAAACTACAATACTTCTAAGAGTATGATAAAACAACATGCTATAAAAGATCAGAAAATTGATTATTACAGAGTACAGGTCTATGTACAAAAGTAAGCAAAATAAACAAATCATTAAGTACAGAGCTATGTGCAATAGTAAGCAGAGCTACAAACAATAATAAGCAGAAATACAGAAAAACATTTTGTCAGGTATTGCAAGACAAAAAGAACCACTAAACTATAAATGTTAATTAAGATCATATGGGAGATAAATTATGAGGCAAAAGTCAATTTCCAGTGTGGAATAAGAACTGTTGACTATTAGTAGACTTTTTGAAGCAGAGGCAAAAACAGGATGCAAAAAATGGTTGCTGCATTAGTAATTAGAGGAGGGGAGGTTGAGTATGTAGAGTCATTGTATGAGCATGTCCAAGATAAATGGAGTGTATCCTTTAGAGTAGTTTTAAAAGAGTTTGAGTGTGAGATCTGTCTAACACTTAGTGGAAGTTTATCCCATGCATTTGCCACTGAGTAGCTGTTGATGAGTTTACCAGTATTTTATTGGGCTTATACACTTGTAGAAGATGTTGTCATGTACTATGGAGATCCCAGTTGGGTGTATAAGGCAGGATGAGCGTGGAGAGAGAGGAGCAGAAGGAGGGTTCATGCAAGAGAGAGTGAGCCAGGAGAAACTGGGGTAGTAAGATTTGATGAAATTCTAGCCACTGCAGGTTTTTCAAGGCTAAGCAGTGATGAGAGTGGTAGGGTAGGTTAGCGGCAAATCTTGCTATTTTGTTATAGGTGAGTTCCAGTTTAGACAGAAGATTGGCTTGGATGTTAATGAGAATGGGGGCAGCAAAGAGCAGGGTGGGGAGTAGAAAAGCTTGTGCAAAAGGGAGCCTAGCAGCATTTTTGAGGATTTTTTTTATACCTGTGTAGGAGGAGTAACTTTTGATTTGTCTTTTTAACACACTGCTGAATCTGATGACCATCAATAATAACTCCTGGTAATTTCGTGGGAGGCTCGACAGAGATAATAGCATTGTTAATGGAGGAGACAGTAATGGTAGCTTTATGATGTTGGAGAGATTTAGGAAGAAATAGAAGAAATTTAGTTTCCTTGGGTTAAGTAACAACTGGTTGGAAGTTAACCATTTTTGACAGAGTGCAGAGATTCTTGGACAAGGGTGTGAAGGTGGGTGATATTGTCGGAGGTGGAGATGACTGTGGAATCATCAGTATATTGAATGACACAGAAGACTGGGCAAGAAGAATGTAGGTCATTAGTTGTTGTTTGTCTTTCAGCTTTTCCCGGTTAGGGGTCGCCACAGTGGAACTCTGGTCCACTAATGATTGGCAGTAGATTTTCACGAACGCCGAGGTGCCAGTTCGATGTTCAACCTTCAACGAAGGCACGCCCATTTAAGCATGTCTTTCAAACACCCACCCAACTGCAGGGAGGATATGCAGACTCCACACAGAAGGCACTCCCCACACTCCAGACAAGAATTAAATAAAAGGGTCCAAGAATGGAGCCTTGGGATACTGCAGTTTGCACTAGTAGGAAGGGAGAGAATTGAGATTGCCATTTAACTGCTTGACCTCTGATGGAGAGATAGCTTTAGAACCAGAAAAGTGCAGAGTTGGATAGATTAAGGGTAGATAGTTTGGATTGAAGCAGTTGGTGGGAAACAGTGTCGAAGGCTTTGGAGAGGTCTAGAAACAAGCAGGAGAATAACTTGCTGTTGCTACAAGAATTTGTAATAGAATTAGTGAAAGAAATCAGAGCTGTAGCTGTACTGTGTTTCGGGTGAAAACCATGTTGTGTACGGATAAGGTGATTTTCTAGTAGGGGGTAATCAATAAGCAGTTTATGAATGCACGTTTCAAGAATTTTTGACAGGGGAGATAGAATGGCAGTGGGCCTGAAATGTAAGGGCATCAGTTAAATTGCCACCTTTATGTAAGGGAGTGACACAGGATTTCTTCCAGATGTCAGGTACAAATGTTTTCCTTGATTGACCTATTGATTACGATGGAGATTGGGGTAGGCAATAGAACTGGCAGCAAGTTTTAGAAATTGAGGAAGTAGGTTGTCAGCTGATTGAGAGCGTGTTTTCAGTTTGCTAAGTAGTGACTTGATATAAGCTGTAGGGATGGGTTTCAGAGAGAAAGGGGTTGTGTGGGTTGATGGAGGGGAAGAGAGATAGGTAATTGTGTCAGTTTTGGTTAGATTGCAGGTAGAGTCAATAAAGAAGGTATTAAGAAAGGTATCAGTTTCGGTGGAGGAGCTGTTTGGATATGGATTAGGTGATGAGGGGCTTCTAGGATATAGTAGCTTATTGACTGATTGCCAGAATTTTTGGAGGGTTGAGTGGGGATTGTTTAGTGGTATTTGGAAATAGTTTTTTTTGTCAGGGGTGATCCTTTCTTTTAGTTAGGTTATGAAGCTCTCTGTAGGACTGAAGATCAGTAGAAGGTTTAGATTGTTTTCCATTTTTTCCATGTACCATCTCTCTTATTCTTAAGTTTACAAGTGGGTTCTGTTAACCTGGGGGCAAAGTGGGTTTTGATTCTTATTTTCCTGTGGGGGATAGGGAGTTGTGTGTCTAGAAAGATATTGTTAAAGCCATGACAGCTTCCTATCATAGAAGAAAGACCAGTTTATCATAAAGAGTGAGTAGTTGTGAGTGAGTAGTTGAGAGTGTCTGGGTTAACGTTTGAGAGCTTATGGCAGTCTTTGTATTGCTGGGTTTTCTATAGTTGAAGTATGAAGATGGAATGATAGTCACTTAGGGTATCAGGTAGGGTGGAGGGTTTGTGATAGGAGTTAGGCTTGGAGGTAATGGAGCCAGAGTTGGTGTGTTTATTCAGATGAGTAGGGGCAGATATTAGTTGGAAGAAGCTGTAGAGGTTAATAGAGGTGTTAGGGGAGTCAGTGTTAAGGACATTCCAATCAATGTTAACGTCACCCAAGGTAACTGTTTCGTAAGAGATAGTTTGAGAGATCCAAGAGAGAAAGAGCTCTAAAATAGGGATGTTGATGCCAGGGGGGGGGTGTAGATGGAAGAAATTGCTAGTTTTTTGTGATTGTTCAGTTTACAGTTGACACTGAGTATTCAGCTGGGTGGAAGTTTGGCAGGGTCACAGATAGAGGGTCGAGGGAGAGCTGATTAGAATATAGGATTGCTACACCATCACCTTTTTTCTTAAGTCTATCTTGCCAGAAGATGTTATAGCCGGGGAGGGGGGATTCTGAGTCAGATATGTGGGGCTTCAGCAGGTTTCAGAGGGTGAGAATGTCAGGGGTATCTAATGAAAGCCAGGTATGAAATGGGTAGATTTTATTCATAATGCTTTGAATGTTCATAGATAGAATAAAAAGGTTTTTGGTGGAAGAGGTTGGAAGGGTCTGTGAGGCAGTACTGAGGGTGGGGTTTAGGGGGTGTGAGGGATGAGCAGAAAAAGAGAGGAGCTGTGGTTTGGTCCAGGGTTGTGATGTATGTCACTTGATAGTAGTAGATTTACAATGATTAATTTGAGAAAAGAATAGCGATTGTATTGGAGGTAGGTTTTCGGTTTGGATTTAAGTGGGAATGTGGGTATTTGGAATATGTTGAGTCTATACAGAGTATTATCAGAATGATGAAAAAATTGAAGGGGTTATATGGTAAGAGTATAGGTTGTAGAGTAGTTAGTTTGGAGATAGGTTATGGTTGGTGAAAGGTGACTGTGTTTGAGGGTGCAGTGATATCAGGTAGCATAGGAGGTAAGGATGAGAATGGGTGTGAGATGCATAATAAGTAAGAAGCTATTTTAGTTTTGGGAGAGACATGTTGAGGCACCTAAGGGTAATAAGTAGGTTGTACAAAGATTACCTGGATTTTAAGTGGGGGAAGACTATGTGAACGTTTGTATTAGAATAGGTTAATTAGGGTATAGAGGAAGTGTCTGCTGATTGGAAGGGTTTGGGAGGAAGTTGGTTGGGGAAAGGGGGTGTGGTCAAAGGGACTAGAGTATAAGTGTAGTGTATGTAGGGGGTGGGTGAAAATGGGGGTAGGGTAAGGGTGTGAAGTGAGCCCAAGTGAAGCAAGGGTGAACGGAGTTGGTTGAGCCAGAGAACAGCTAGCAAAGTGACCACAGAAACAGAGATCTACCTTCCAGGTCAGTGTATAGGTGGACTGTAGAGTAAATGGGAAATAAAAGAAGAAAGAAAAAAATACATACAGCCGCTACACTTTGATAACTGTAGCTTTAAGTTGGCTGGGTTAACATAGTGAAACTATACTGCACTGAGGGAATGTAAATAAGTAAAGCAGAATATGGATATAAAGTGGCAAAAACAGGGGGTCAGGTGGGGAAAAGAGCCCCACCAACCCAGGGGTGTGTGCACCCTTCTTGAAGTTTACACTCTGACTAAAGAAGTATGTTACAAAAGAAACATACACGAAGACTTTTTCAGTTAGATGGTCACCAAGGTGTGATGGGTCCAATCTGTAAATTCAAGTCAAGAGTTGCATTAACTGACATTTCAGAGGGAAAAGAAATAGTACTTGACTTTTGCAGTTAGATAGTCACTGAGATGTGATGGGTCTGATCTGGAAATTCAAGTCAGAGTTGCACAGTTGACTTTACAGAAGGAAATAATAAGCTAATGTATAAGAATATAGAAGAACATAGAAGCATTGTTATAAAGAGAAAACGGTGGGTATGGAGAAAGGCAATCAAAATCAACATAGTGAAATAAGTCTTACTTATTTCACTACAACTGCGCACACTGTTCATTTATTCTGTAATTACCTGCTTAAGCCAATCCAGAGTCATGGACAATCTATTCAGTCATTTTGTTTAACTGGATGTGTGCCAGAGGATTGGAAATGATCATCTCTTTTACCAATTCCAAGGAAGGTAACACTAATTAGCTTAAATAGCTACAGATATATCAGCCTAAAATGTAGTATAATTTTGCAAACATTGCATTATCCATCTACTAAAAAGGTCCCACATGCATAAAGAAATTAGGCTTGTCACAGTACAAGTTCATGAAAGGCTTACACGATTGGCCAGGCTGTAGATGTCAGCATTCCCAATACTGCTGCTTCTCCACCACAGGAGGTTTAAGGCACTGGTGATGCTGCTTTCCCAGTACTTTAGCATTACCAGTACCTTAAACCTCCTGTAGTGGAGCTCCATGGGTTTTATGCAAATCACGCCTTAAGGACATACCAGTGCTTCAGCTACATGGCTTCTGTATGCCCGTGCCTTTTTACTTTTTAATCTTTACTTATACATTTAGGGCAATAAGGCCAATCCCCCCCCACAAGATTTTCTTTCTATCTTTTTAAATATTATAATTGTATAAATACTATGTTTAGCCTTCAAAATCTGCTGTTTTTATCACATTTTACCCTTTAGTTTTGGATGCTATTTGGGATATTTTCCAGGTGCCCTAATGTTTATGGATATCAAGCTTGGTTTTAAGCACTTTAGCACCTTTCCTGTGAATATGTCTAACAATATACTCATGAGGTACTGATAAGCTCAGAAAAAGGGATGAAACATGGCATATTCACAATTAGAGTTGAGTTGTTGCTCTTCCAGGACTTTCCGGAACATTGTCATGTGAGTTATGTGAGTTATGTAGTTTAATGCCTGAAGGGTAAAATTTCCTGAGGCCTGAGGCATTAGCATATTTCCTCATGCACCCATCATCCTAGATTCCTTATTAGGAAGATGGACTGTGAAGTTTTACTCTGGCTGCTGCCAAAATAACAGACTGAAAAAGAGGTTCCATGTTACAGTGCAGTCCAGCCTTGGGTGAGTGTAAATTTTGTCAGGTTTATGTTTATGGGTTCAACAATATCACACTCTTGACAAGCCTTATCCACAACCGGTTCATTTGTTTGGTTAGCTGGGGGAACCAGGGAGGAAGAAGAGGGGCAGAATGTGTTGAATAATATTTCTTCATCCAGGAAAGGGGTATCTGAGAGCCAGGTTCCCCTCTGTGGCATAATTTCCAAAATTTCCCCAAACATGGGCTCTTCAGCAGGGAGTGGAGGGAGCCTTCCGCTTCATCAAGGTCAGTGTCATGTGTATAAGATTCTGTGCATGAATTTATATGTCTCCTCTTATACCTACACTTTCTGGGAACTTGGAGGGGAAGTCCCAGAAGTGACTTGGGTCCCTTATTGAATGGAGATTTTGAGGCATTTAGTGTTGCTGTGTCTTTTGGATCACTAAAGAGTATTCAATGACTCACATAAACCAGTGCCCAAGGGAAAAGCTGAGACAGAAGGTGCATCCCTTCCTGCTTTGAAGGACAGGTGATTATCATTTCAAGAAATTCGAACACCAGTGTAGAATGAAAAGCAAACCCCCACCTGAACCAACTCCATTCTTGAGGAGGAGGCAGATGCCTGACATTGATAGAGAATCTTAAGTTGTGGTAATGGCTAGTGAAGCAACATTCTTTCTGGACATCTGTAGAAAACTACTGGCTGTGGGTACACTAATTATTAAGTTAACGTACTAACGGACAGTTTTCTTTTAAGGATAATAGGGAGACATCCAGCAGTGATGCTTTCTTATCGGTATGACTGCAGCAAATCTGCATATACTGTTTTTAGTACATTATAATAAAATCTGGTTATTGCTAAATAAGTAAGCAGTAACTGCTAGTGGGTATCCAAATAGAGTTAGTAGTACTGCTTCCCAAGTGCTGGTGATTAAATTTGTTAATAAGCATGAAAAATAACTTTAAGGAAGGATGGTCCAAAACAGGATTCAAACTTGATATACAACTACAATAGTTTATTCAGCACTTTTGTCCCTAGACATGGGACTTCATCAGAACAAAAAACACTGAATGCACACTTCCTTTTAAATGCACTACAATAAAGTCATTGGATAATAGGATAATTAATGCAAGATTATTAAAGCAATCAAACATAAAAATAACTTCAATACAAAGTAATAAAATTAAAAGTATATGTACACATTGAATAGTATAAAATACATGTCTACATTAAATAATATAAAATAAAATAAAATCTTTTGCAAGGGCATAAATAACTATAATTTAATTGCTTTCAGATGAAGTAAAGGTTGGATGGATGGATGTTCATTTAAACCTGGGGGAGCGTTGGCATACAGCCTGAGCTACCAAAGTAATTCTCTGAATTCCAACATAACCTTCTGTTCACCTCCTCTGGGGTTTATAAAAACCTGTTCTAAGATAGCAAAAGAAAATTTCTTATACCGTTGTCATATATGGCAAGTGAAAAAACACAGGCACTTGCCTACAGTGATAACAATCGCCTTACATGAGTACTGTGAAAGAACTATTTTGATTCCAGCCATGAAGATTTCATGGCTGCATACCTCAACATGTATGTAATCAGATTCCAATTTCTCCACAATCATGCCAGCAGGTAAAACTTTAGTCATGATTCCTTTGAAATAAGGTTTAAGGAGTTAGGTAGGCTCTGCAGAAAATATTAATCTGAATGGCTTCGTTTCTCAAACATTATAAAAAATTACGTTGTTCTACATTTCTTGCTAATTCTTTATAAGTGTGTGATATGCATAGATTCTCATGTCACTGGAAAAGCATAGAAGGTAATGAAATTGATGAGGAATTAATAATTGAACATAAAATATAGACAATGCTTCATAGAACCCTGTTACATATAGTTATTAGAGTAACAGATCCTAAAATGTATTGGTGTGTAGTTTAGTTTGCCTAATATGGATTTAAAACAGTAGTAGCCTATAATGGATATGAACCCATTAAAAATAAAAGATGTGAGACAAGCCTTGGAACGTCTTCATGTAAGAAAGTACAGATCTGTTTTTATTCATATTGGTACAAATGATCTCATTCACAAGTTCTCTCTGACTGTTAGTAGGAAACTTATAGCCCTCTTAGATAGTATAGCTTGTATTGGTGTTAGCACATATTTTTCACAAATCAGATATAGAAAGGATAGTCAGGTCACTGTGAATAAAAAAGATTTTTGGGTTAAATACCTACATGGAAAAAAAGTCCCATTTAAAAAAATGGAAATGTGTAGAGCATCAAAGACTAGTTTTGGGCACACATGTTCAGACATGATAGCATGCATTTGTCAAGGTCAGGGTAGAGAATTTTTGCTGCAGATATTTTGCAATATTTGCCACGCAAAGCAGGATTTTTGCCTGGTTGAATATGTAACAGTACACAGATAGCAACATTTGCTGCATCTCTAGTGGTTGTTAATCCTAGGAGCATTAATAATAAAGGTTTTTATTTTTGGAAAATTTGCTATATTCCCACAATATAGATGCTGTTATTGTTTGTGAAACATGGTTAAAGAACAATGACTGGAAACCAATTCTGTCAGGTATAAATGTTTCTACAGTAGCAGACATTCTAACAAAAAAATCAGGTGGAGGTGTTATAATAGGGATTAAAGGTTGTTATGAGACCTGTGATTATTACAGCTTCAATGATAGCACCAATACTACAGATTGTGCAACTGTGACAAAAAAGACAACCCTGGAACATATAACAATTGTTGGAGTGTATAGACCACCAAAGTCAAGTGCCAATGACCTAGATGAAGTCATACATTTCTTGCATGAAACACAGGAGGGAAAAATAATATTAGCTGGGACTTAAACTTACCAGAAGCAGACTGGAATAATATTGATTCAACAAAATTAGTAATTAAATTATTCACAAAATATCTTCAGGAACAACAGATGTTCTTCATGTTTAACTGTTGCAGTCATCACATTTGGGTTATCCCTGCCAGGGTAGCCCTTGGCCAGCCCAAATACCAGAGGCTTAGTATTTCTGTGTCGGTTGCTGTCACTTCAGGACTGACATCAGGTCATCAGTAGTATAAAGAAAGGCAGCCGACGCCATTACATCAGTCTTTCTTGCCATGGAGCCCAAAGCAGAAACAGTTTGCACGAGTGCCAGTTGGCTGCTACCTGAGTTTCGTCTACCGAATTGAAGTTGAAGTCTCCTAAAGCTAAGTAACCCATTGGGGATCCTTTTTTCTTGCACTAACAGATGTCAGAAAAAGTTAATAATTGTCTCGCCTGTGGAAAGCAAATACCCACGATGTCCCCAATTGTCGTTTCTGCGCTTTGGTCAACACCAGAACTATCCATTGTCAGGCCCTTATTGTAGCTAGATATTTTTGCTTACATTCCTCGAATTCTAATATGGCTTCAGTAAGCCATCCGACAGCAGATCTTCTGAAAAAACGTAAAGATAAAGACAGAGACAGACTGCACAGGTCCAAACCTACAGGCAACGCTTCCATTAAGCTAGTCATCAGTTCTCTGGTGCTCAGTGAGGTGCTTTCACAGCCCCTGATGCCTGCTTCTGTGGATTCGCAGGCCACAACCGAGACCCTTTCAGAGTCCGGTATGCCGTAAAACTCTTCATCGACTAAGGATCCTGCAGTTGTATCTACCTTGGATGGGTCCGGAGCTGCTGAGCAGGCACTGGCTTCCGAGGAAGTCCTTTGCACTACCGATTCTCAACACAAACCGACGTCTTCTTTCACGACTACCATTCTTTTGAAAATTACAGAGTTTCTTCAGCCCAGGGTACGAACCACACCCAAGAAACCAATGACCCAATCTCAGGCACCTGCTTCCTTGAGTCAGTCTCAAATGCTTAAAATGATGGAAGACCTTATCATGCTAATCAGGGGAAGCCAAGCTACCCCCTCCAAAAGGAAAAGAGATTTGTCCCCTGTAGTTTTGTCTGAACAAGAGTCAGATGACTCTGATGCATCTGGATATGAAGACATGCAACCCCTCTCTACTTATGAGGATTCTGATGCAGAGGATTTCATCCCTTCAGCCTCTCCCCAGAAGATTTTTCCTTTGGGGAAACCCTTCACACCTTAAGGGAGCATTTCAAATGGGAGAGTCAAGACTACCCTCAGTCTAAAAAGAACCTCAGGGAATTCTTAGATCTTCCACAGCACAGACCCTTGGCCATCACCCCAGTCCTGGATGTTGAGGAGGATGTTTTCCTGGAATCCAGCTTGACTCCTGACACCCTCCCTCCTGCATCCAGAAAACCAGACAGGTAATATGGAGTCCCTGACTCACACACATTTCTTTTTAAAAATCCTACTGTTAACCCTGAGGTAATTTTCTCAAGGGCCTAAAGGGATTAAAGCAACCTCTGCTAAGAATCTCACCCCCTCAGATAGGGATTTCCCGAGCATTAGACAGATGGGGTAAAAAAGTATACACCTCAGCTACTCTTGCTATCAGGGCACTAAATTGTCAGTTCCATGTGCTAAAATTTCAGCAACATACCCTGTAATTCCTCAAACAAAAAATGTCTTCCTTTCCTGCTTGTGCAGAATCTAATGAGTTACAAGAGTTAATGCATTCTGCAAGTCAAGTAACTAAACACACCTTGCACTGTTGTGTTGATGCCCTAGAAGGTTCTTGCAGGGCAGCAGTCACTGGATCTGTCATTAGAAGGCATGCATGGCTTAAGGAACAGCCCCTGCCAGACCATGTAAAATCTAAATGGTTGGATACCCCCTTGCACAAAGACAACTTATTTGGCACTAAGGCAGAAGAGGTCTTAAAAAATATGGAAGAAAAAGCAAAATCTATGCAGACAGTTAAGGATTTCTTACAGGTCCAGCCACCCAGGTACAGCAGGCATTGTCCCATAAAGCACTGGTCCTTTCCTGCTCCCACTAAGCCAGTCCAGCCCAGGCCCCGGGGAACCAGACCCCCCAGACAGCAGCCATAGGGAATGCAGAGATATAAGCAGCGGACTTCCTCTGCTTCAAAACCAGGGAGTTCTACGCCACCCCCTTATGGTAAGAACTCACAATGACTCACTTCCCCCACCCCGTCCCTCTTCCCACTTCACTTAAGGAGGAAAACTCTCCTTTCTCGCAAGCACCTAGGCCACCATTACCAACGACCACTGGGTTCTCAACATAGTGTCTCAGGGATACAAATTTTCCATCCACACCCTTCCAACCCCAAAAGAGTTCCCAGATCTACCTCCAAACCAGTGGGCAGAGGCTCAAAAGCAAATCCTTTCCCTGCTTTCTATGAGGGCAGTAGAGCACGTTCCAGAAGAACAGATAGGCCAATGTTTCTACTCCAGACTTTTTCTTTTGCCCAGAAAAGAGGGCACATGGCACCCCATCCTTGATCTATCCATTCTGAACACCTTCCTGGTGATCCCAAAATTCAAAATGCTCACCCTCCAGCAGCTGATACCGATGCTCTCCAAGGACGCTTGGCTAGCCACCCTAGACTAAAAGAGGCCTACCTCCACATTCCTATCAGGGAATCATGCAGGAAATATCTCATTTTAGGGCAGGATCTCAACACTTTCAGTTCCCTGCGCTTCCATTTGGCTTATCTACTACTCCCAGAGTTTTCACAAAATGTCATGCTCCGGCCATTGCCTTTTGCAGACAAAGGAATGTCCAGATTTCCCCATACTTGGACAACTGCCTTATTCAGGTAGACAGTCAGGAAAAGCTGCTCAAGCACCTGGCCTTTGTAAAGACCCTATTAACCTCCCTAGCATACACAATCAAAGAAAAGAAATCCAAACAGGTGCCCACCCAAAGGACTGTCTTCCTGGGAGCAAGCCTGTACACAACATCCCAGATGGCATTCCTTACACCAGAAAAACAAATTTTCCTGATGGCCTACTTCTCTCAACTAACCACCAAACCCCGGTTATCTGCAAGGAAGATCCTGCAAGGTGTGAGGTTCATAGCATCTTGCATACTACTCATTCCTTATGCCAGACTGCATATGAGGAAACTTCAATGGTACCTAGAAAGCCTTTGGTGTCACCACTCTCAAAACCTGGACTCTTATACCTATAATTCCTTTCCTCAGTAAAGATTTTCTTTGGTGAGCAACAACATGCTCCCACAACAAGGGACTACCTTTCTCACCACCACCACCCCCCCCCCGCCACCCAGACCTTCACCACAGATGCATCAGACTATGCTTGAGGTGCACACTTGGATGGCAGGTGCATACAGGGCCAATGGAGCCTGCAGCAAATCCCACTGCACATCAGCCAAAAAGAGATGATAGCTGTCCAGCATGCAGCTTTCAAGCCCCTTCCCTCCCCAGGGGCTCTCCTGATCAAAAGAGACAACACCACTGTGATGTGGTATATCAACAAGCAGGGAGGCACTCACTTCTACCCTCTATGCAGGCTGGCCATGACTGTTTGGCATACAGCCTCTGCCATGCAACTGCACCTGTTAGCACAATTCCTACCAGGTTCTCTCAACACTCTGGCAAGCCAGTTAAGCAGAAATCTTCTGGACTCACATAAGTGGCAGCTCAACAGAAGAACCTTCACCCTAACAACTCAGAAATGGGGCACCCCGAAGTTTGACCTCTTTGCCTCCCACACCAACCATCAACTCAGCAAATTCTGCACCAGGGAGCATCACTGCATGGCTTGGAAAGTGGATGCCCTGTCCTTCCCCTGGGTCAGTCTGTCGGTCTATGCCTCTCCTCCACTACCTCTCATCCCCAGGGTACTGCTCAAAATAAAGGAGGAAAAACCAAGGACAATTCTTATAGCTCCAGACTGGCCTCACCAGCACTGGTACCCCTTGCTGTGCAGCCTGTCCTCACTCCCACCTTGGCATCTTCCTCAGATTCCAAATCTCCTGACCCAGAGGGAAGGGGAATTCATGCATCCCCAATTGCAGACGCTCAGTTTGGCAGCTTGATTTATTCCCTAACCTCAGATTAATCAGCCAACATCAGTAAACAGGTTCTAGATGTTATACGTGAGGCCAGATGCCCTAGCACTAGAAAGTCTTATGCTGACAAATGGAAAAGGTTCTACACCTGGATCTAGGCTAAGGGAGCCAATATGGCACAACCCTCCCTCTCATCCTGGATTACTTAGCTCATCTACTACACAGTGACCTCTTTTTCTCCTCTATAAAAATTCATGCCTCTGCTATCTCTGCTCATTTCCCCACTGAGCAGCCCTTTTCTCACACACTTTGATCAAACAGTTCCTAAGAGGGTCTAGCAACTTGTGGCCACCAGAAGAGCACCCACCACAGCTTGGGACCTTACCTTTGTGCTGGAAAAGCTCACCCTGCCCCCTTTTGAACCAGATTTTTCTGCAGAGCTAAATTTTCTCTCCTGGAAGACAGCTTTCCTTCTGGCCATCACTTCAGTCAGAAGAGTCTCCAAGCTGTAAGCGCTCATGGCTGTGGAACCCTTCATCATCTTCCATGCTGACAGGGTATCCCTCAGAACTAACCCAGCCTTCATGCCCAAGGTGGTGTCCAGTGTGGCTCTCAACCAATCCATTCATTCATTTGCCCACCTTTTTTTCCAAATCCCCAGAATGAGGGGGAAAGGACCCTGCCCCCTTTTGAACCAGCTTCTTCTGCAGAGCTAAATTTTCTCTCCTGGAAAACAGATTTCCTTCTGGCCATCACTTCAGTCAGAAGAGTCTCCAAGCTGCAAGCGCTCATGGCTGTGGAACCCTTCATCATCTTCCATGCTGACAGGGTATCCCTCAGAACTAACCCAGCCTTCATGCCCAAGGTGGTGTCCAGTGTGGCCCTCAACCAATCCATTCATTCATTTACACACCTTTTTTTCCTAATCCCCAGAACAAGGGGGAAAGGATCCTGCATGCTGTAGATGTGCACAGACAGCTCAGATTCTATCTAGACAGGACTAAATGCTTCATAGAGTCTGATCTATTGCTGTTTAGCTTTTCTACAGGGGCAGAAAGCAAAGCCATCTCCAAACAAACCATTTCCAAATGGATAGCACACTGCATCCATTTCTGCTACAAACAACATGGAAAGCCTCCTCTCAAGGGGGTCAGAACTCACTCCAAGAGAGCAGCCTCCACCTCTGCAGCTTTCCTCAGAGGAGTCCCCACCAGAGACATCCTGGAGGCTGCCACCTGGACATCTGTTCACACTTTTAACAATCATTACCACCTGCCTCTCATCTCCAAATCCAGGACATGGTTTGCCTCTGCAGTTTTGCAGGGCATCCTAGCCAGCCCCTAGTTTCCTCAGCTTTGGGAATCAACTCAAATATGATGAGTGCAACAGTGAAACATGAAGAACATAGTACAGTTGTGTACACTCACCATAAATGTAGCTGTTCAAGTGTATCCACTGTTGGTTTCCCTCCCTCCATCCCCCTTTCTTCTCTTTCCTTACAAGTGACATATTGGTATTTACTTTCTGTTGGTGGGGTTCTTCTACCAGAACATGGCTCCTACTTGGGGGATCCTGACAGGTTAGGGCAAGAAAACTGATGTAATGGTGTGGGCTGCCTTACTTTATACTACTGACAACCTGATGTCAGTCCTGAAGCAATATCAGCTGACTCAGAAATACCAAGCCTCTGGTATTCAGGCTGGCCGAGAGCTACTCTGGCAGGGATAACCAAAATGTGATGACTGCAACAGTGAATACACTCGAACATCTACATTTATGGTAAGTGTACACAATTGTACTTTACTTCAGATTGTAAATAAACTATCAGGAAACGGAACGTTCTAGGTATTGTTTGCGTTCCTAAAGAAATTACTGTTACTTCAAGTCAAGTTTCACCACCGTTGATGTGCAGTGTTCATGGGGTTATAAAGGTTAATTTGTTGTGAGATAATTCTGCCAAACTGAAATCTAAACCGATGCACAGAAGATTAATTGCAAATTATATAGAAGCAAAACAGTCACTATGTAAAACTAACTGGAGTGTTGTGTTCAATGGAAAACTGCAGATGGAATGTGAAACGTTTTGAAAAAGAAATTGTTTGAGTGCAAAAAATCAAAAAAAAGTTTAACATCAGGCTCTAGGCATACAACATCAGGGTGATATATTTCCATGAGAACAAGATACCTGTTTAAGATGAGAGACAGAAAATATAAGAAATGAAAGAGAGGTCGAACTACAACTTTGAAAACTGAAATAAACAAGCTGGACAAACAAATTAAGATTAGCATGAGACAAGATTAAGAAAAATTTGAAGAAAATTTATAGAAAGATGTTGAGCATCATAGCAAACATTTTTATAGATACATAAGAAATGGAAGGAGTAAAGACATACAAAGTGATAACCTGTGTGTAGATTTTACCATTTATTCTCAGACACAACAGATTATAGATATATTTACAAAATCTTATGTAAAACAGTTTGGCTCCACAAAGGGGGTGATAAGTTGTCCTACTGACATCCAGGTAACCTCAGATACTTGAATCAGATTACATTGAAAACGAACTGTCCAAACTGGATCCAAACAAAGCATAGAGAGGAGGCAGAATTAGTAATAATGACCTGAAAACAGTTCAGCATAAACTTATGGTACCATTATATCAATTATTTACTAGGTCATATAAGTATGGGGAGATTACTCAAGATTAGACACATGCACTTATTAAACCTGTCTTTAATGGAAAGGGAAGTAGGACAAACGTAGAGTCATACAGGCCCTTAAATCTATTTTCTTGTTGTGGAAAAATAATGGAGAAGGTAATGTTGGATAAGTTATTATCAGAATTGGATAAGCTGGGACTTGAAACCATATATCAGCATGCATATGTTGAAAATAGATCTGTTACCACCTGTAACATGATGTTCTATAACAATATAATTACAGGTATGAATGAAAAACTGTACTGTGATGTAATTTGTACAGGTTTAACTTCAGCGTTTGACAGGGTCATACACAGAACACTGATCAATAAATTAAAACAACTAGGTATCAATGTACTATTAATAAATAGATAGCTGCATGGCTTACAAATAGGACAGGGTGGTGTAAGGTATTGCCAGCTATGCGAGGAGAAGTAGGGCAGTGGATGTGTAACATATACCAGCATATAGTAGAAAAAGTAGTTCTGTCTCCCAAAGGTTACCTCCAAAATTAAGCAAATTGACGTCCAAGATGAAATGTATAAGAGGCAAACCACCACGATAAAATTATTATTTTATTGAGAGAATGTGATGAGCGCTTTCGCATGCTGCTAAAAGGCATGCTTCTTCAGTTCTAATACATAAAATTCACCAAAGCCTTTTATAGTGATCTTCAATTGGATAATTCATATACTAAACAATCAATCAATTAATTAAACAGTTATGGTCAATTAAATTAAAATCAAGTAAAAAGAGTTAACTACAAACATAAAAAGAATTAAATATCAGCTGAATAAATTCCATAAAAATTAACATTAATATAAAGTGCTTAAATCCTTTAAAGTGCATTTCTAATAAAAATGTAAACTTCAAAACAGATCAATATGCATAAATCATAAAACACATAAAAGCTTAGAGATATCATTTTGTCAAAAATATATCATTCATAATATCAAAAGCTGATAAAACAATCAACTAAAAAACTGTATGTATGAGTGTATATGAATATATATATATATATAGAAACATAAAGTGAAAAACACATGTGAATTTATGGATAAAAGTTGTATAAAAGCAGATGTCACTATAGTGCAAACAAACCTTGTAGGTATGGAAAGTAAAACATGTGGATGTATATGCAAATGTATAGGTGAAGCCAAAATGACATAAATTCATAAAATGAATTAAACCATGGATCATGAAAAAATGAAAATACATGTATATGTATGTCACAGTCAAGATAAATTACTTGATACTATGTTTAAATTTCCGTTTCTTCAGAACTGACCTAATACTGATGTAAGAATTAAGCCCCGGAGGATATTGAGCTTTAAATCTCAATATCCCATTGAGCTCTAAGTTTTCTAAACTATTAAAGTTATCACCCCTCCTTATACTAGGAGTTCTTTTTTGTAATATTCTAAAATGGAACTTATGTTCAGGAAATTCTAAAATGTGTATGGCTAGGGCATTTTTCAAATCCATTTTCTTAATATCATAGAGATGCTCCTGTATTCTATCTCTTAGGCGTCTAGTGGTCATGCCTATATAAAAAGCTGGGCATGACTCACAATCGGCCAAATATATTATATTAGTGTCATTACATGTCGCTGAAAACCTAGGTTCAAACTTGAGACCTGTTTCTGGATGTTCAAAATTGGAGCATTTCGATATCCAAGGACACATATTACATCTCCCACAAGCATGTGTTCCAATAACCTTCCTATTTAAGATGTTACTATTAAATTGTACTGTCTGACATTCAATACATAAAATCCTTTTCAAATTTTTCATATTTTTGTAAGTGAATATAGGTTTTGTTCCTACTATATGCTTAATCTCTACATCAGTTGTCAAAATATGCAAGTTTTTCATTATTATATTTACTATGTATTTATTATCACTAGTGAAACTAGTTAAATAATAAAGTGAGGAAGCATCAGGCTTGGTGTAACTTTGTTTATGGGGTCTATAACCTATATATCCTGTCCTCAGAGAACTATCTGACATCTCAGGTTTATATAAGGGCAAGAAAGAATCCTTAATCCTATGTACCATGTCAGCATTATATCCCCTATCCAAAAATAGTCTCTCTAGTTTATTAAATTCATTTGTCCATTCATCAGAGTCCTGACAAAGTTTATTTATCCTCAAAAATTGCCCTTTCACTATATTACTAAACATGAATCTGGGATGCATGCTATCATAGTGCAACAATGTATTCTTCCAGCTAGGCTTTCTATAAAGTGAGGTTGTCAGCCCTCCAATTCCATCTTTTTTAATAGTGAGATCTAAAAAATTTACACTAAATTGGGAGTATTCAATAGTAAACTTTAGAAATTCCGTTGTATCTTCTAACTCAGACACAAAACTCATTAATTCATCCACAGTGCCATCCCAAACCAGTAGGATGTCATCAACAAATCTCCTATATAGGGAGACTTTTTTAAAACCTGTATGGGTAAACAGAGATGAAACGTCCCAACTATAAACTACAAGGGTTGCATAAGTATTGGCGCAGGGGGTGCCCATGGCAACCCCCCACTATTGTATGTAAAAATGACCATTAAACATTAGTACATTGTTAGTTAATACTAATTCCAATAAAGCATTAAGTAAAATCTGCTCATTACAACTAAATTTTTGACTTTGATTCAACAAATTTCTGATAGCTTCAAGACCATAAAAATTGGGGATGGCAGTGAATAGATTTTTTACATCCATTGTGACTAGCAAGCTAGAACTTGATATCACATTATCCAAATTCCTAAAATCTTCCAAAAGCTGATAAGAATCTCTAAGCACAGTGGGAATGTTGGATATAAGTGGTCTTAATTTCTTTTCAATAAAGATGGAGATATTTTCAGTGACCCATCCATTCCCTACAACTATAGGGCGGAGCGGTGGCAGTATCAAACCCTTGTGCATCTTCAGAAGCCCTTTAATGTAAGGTATAACAGGATGTTCAATTAGCAGGAAGAGATAAAAATCATGGTCTATCTGTCTACACATCATTAAATCATAAAGCTCATGATGCACTTCATAAATCATTTTCTCAACTGTTACCAGATCAATGAGTTTGTAGGTGGCATTGTCATCTAATAATACATTCATAGAACTGATATAATCAGTACTATTCATTATAACTAACCCGCCACCCTTATCTGCTGGTCTAACAGTAATCTCTGGATTCCTCGTCAACGCATTTATTGATGCCCATTCATCCTTACTTGTATTAAAGTACAACGAAGACTTCCTTTTTTCAAGATCAGCAAAATGATTATAAAAATCATTTTCACAAGCTTTAACAAAACATTCAATATATGGGTGCAATACTGGTGTAAATAAACTTTTCCTTTTATAACTAATTGGTTCGATAACATTCTTAGTTGGTAACTGACTTTTGTTAAAATGTAACTTTAAAGCAACCTTTTGTGTAAACATTCTCAAGTCAATAAGCATATCAGAAATATTGCTAACCTGTGCTGGAATAAAGGATAATCCCTTATTTAAAATCAGGTAGTCCATATCTGAAAGTGATAGTCTTGATAAAATACTCAATGTACTCTTTATAAATAGATAGCTGCATGGCTTACAAATAGGACAGGGTGGTGTGAGGTATTGCCAGCTATGCGAGGAGAAGTAGGGCAGTGGATGTGTAACATATACCAGCATAGTTTGCTGGAGATTTGTAAAGAATTATATGCCATTTGTATATCAAACTGACTTGTACAGATGCTTGTGTTGAAAATGTATTCGTAAAGCTGCTTGTGTTAAAGATGTACCAAGAGTGGGTCCTGCTGGACAGAAAAGAAATTCACCTGTATGTCAGATACTGGAATAGAAGAGGTTAATCTCAATCCATCTAACTTTGAAAAATAGTCTGAAATTAAATTACCTGGTTTAGGCCATAAAGATTGCATCTTACAGGTCTGATTGCAGCCAGAGACAAAATGTCTGTGAAAACCAGGACAAGGAATCATACTGTATTCTCTTTAGGGGTGAACTAATTGCTACCCTGGAAGGGTGGAAGTTTTTGAAATGATTTTATAGCTTCCAGATGTTGTAACACATGTTAGCAAAGCTCTATGTGTGTGCATGGTAACACATGTTTGCAAGATTCTGGCTCAGTTTCTAATAAAGGAGGTAGTGTAAGAACTAGAAGTCAGGTGACCATATGTATGTGATGTCATTCTGTAATCCAGCACTGAAATGATGTGTTAATAGTAGATGAGACAGAAGTCTAAGGACAGTCTGTTTTTGAAACCTGACAAAGAAGGACCACTCACCTACATCATCTTGCCTTGCTTTAGTAAGTAACCAGGGAATAGTACTTCTTTAGATCAGTCAGGAAACTATAGTGAGATTAGTTAAGTATTCTTTTTCTCTATCTGTGTGAATCTTTCCAGGTGTGTTATTTTTAATATTTCCTATGCCTGAAACGCTGGTGTTTATTGTAAGTAGATATTCAGTGTTTTCATGTTCTTATATTATTATTAAATATATTTAAACTTTTCATTGTGTCTGTTATTTAGAGAATATTTTAACCTTTAAGAGTACTTATATTTATTTGGTAACACTGTGGCCACTCCTGAAAGTCTTGCTGCATTGGTTAAACACTACCATTTGTATTATGGGTACCCTTTTAAGAGCATTAAAGTAGTTGGCTGCTGGTAGTGAATCTACTTTATAGTCTGGGCAGAGAGGGGGCATAGCTGGTAAATCTGTGCCAGCCTTCCCCAGGTGTGTGTGTGTGTGTGTGTGTGTGTGTGTGTGTGTGTGTGTGTGTGTGTGTGTGTGTGTGTGTGTGTGTGTGTGTGTGTGTGTGTGTGTGTGTGTGTGTGTCTGTATGAAAATCAAATCTCAAAGATGGTGTGTGTCAGCTACTTGGAGCAGGGACACCAAGCACTGGTTTCACAAAGAGGTTGGTGGAGGACGTAGCTTGGAGCACTTGGCTGATGACTCACCTCTACAGCTGTGGTCAGTGTGGGGTCTTATTTGGGGACCTGGAAAGAGAGAGGGAAATCTATCCCCAGGATGGGAGTCTGTTCTCTGTGTGCTCTTAAGGGAAATTGTTCTTTGTGCAGAGAGCAGCATCTGAAAAGACTGTGTGTATCCATTTTTATTCCAAGTGAGCATCCCTCACCGGTGTCTCTGGTGAGGATTGAAACTCCTTGATCACTGGCCCAGAGAAGGGATGTCACAGCAAGTATCATACAGCAGCTGGACAGGTGAAATTCTTGTTTACAGTAAGTGTGTTCCACAAGGCTCTACCCTAGGCCCTTATCTGCTGAGATTGTATCTTTCAGACCTAACTTTTTCATCTGAGGTGTTCTACAGTCTGTATGCAGATGACCTGAAATTGTTACAGTCTCAGATAAGGCATGTCTGCAAATGAACTTGACTAAACTGACCATTTGGTACCAGGAGAGTAATATGCTGATAAATACATCAAAACTAAGCTTATGGGATCTAGGAGACATAAACTGAAAGGTGAATGTTTGATACAGCACATGGTGATTGAAACTGTAGATTCATTTAATGATCTGGTTATAAGGGTAGATCCTGCTTTGATTTTTTTCTAATCATATCAACCAATTGGTTAATGACAGTTATAGAACTATAGGTTGTATAAAAAGATTTATAAGTCCAAGAAATCAGAAATGATGAACTCATTGTTTGTTAGTTACATTAGACCTAAACTTGAGTATGGAATAACAATGTGGAAACCTTATAAAAAAAAAAACAAGCATGAGTAAACTGGAAAGCTGAAATATACCAAGGGCATATGTGGATGTGAAAATGTAAGCTATTATGAAAGACTAAAATATCTGAACTTGTACAATGTCTCCTGTAGATGTTTAAGATGATATCTTATTCAGGTATATAGGGCATTTAGAGACAACTACCTCTGGGAATGTTTAGAGTTATCAAAAAGTAGTAGAGACTCATCAGACAACCTATGTAGAAGGTTTTTTAGGAATGAGAAGTGTACTAATTGGTTCTCGGACAGGGCAGCTTTTGCATGGACCAGACTGCCAAATTACATTAAAGCAAGTACTAGTTTAGATATTTTTTATGAACAGCCTGGACACTTATGTGTTCTAGTATAGTTGCAGGCTAGAAGGGGATTAGTGCCCGTGCCTGAAATTTTCGTATGTATGTATGTATATATGTAACCCAATGTAACCCAAAATCACATAGTTCATTGCACCTAAGGAGTACTTTATTATTAAAAAATGAAATTATATGAAACCATTATACTTTTATTAATACCTTGAATTTAACAACAGCATAATTTGAGAAGGCTGGATGCAGTAAGGTCCTCAAAAATTTGCTTTGCTTGCATCATGTAATAAACCAAAACAGACTGTTCAGTTTTGTTTTTATTGAGGAATTTTTAAAATGATGAAAAAACAATCTGGACAAGAAAAAGAAGGGGAATTTAAGACTGTCTCCAAATTCTGAACTCGGACACCATTCCATTTTCTAATACTGCCTAATAATCGAGAGATGCTGTTCCATTTCCCAAAATCACATAACTGAGCCACCACACACAGTTATTGGCTCAGAAGCTTAACACCTAAATAAGATGGCAATGATACTAAATTATGTTAAGGGACACATGAATAACCTCTGTTTACAAAAATATTACACTAAATACTCATTGATTTGTTAGTAGCTAGTGAAAGTTGGAACAGCTTCATGCATTACAAAAATAACCATGTTTGTGATACTGATCCGACATTTTAAAGAAAGAAAGACAACATGTTTAGCCAATCTAAAATTTTAGTTGAACTAATATGAGCAGCTATTAAACAGTCTGTGTGATACTGACACTCTAAATATTTGAAATAATAAGAGTGAAATAAACCAAACAATCCAAAAACCAGAAACGGACTTGTTCGACAAAAGTTTAATGAAAGGCAAAAATCTGTGGATTTTTGCCTTTCATTAAACTTTCGTCGAACAAGTCCGTTTCTGGTTTTTGGATATTTGAAATAATCTATAGTACAGATGTGTGTAAGTTAGGTTTGGGGTTAGAGAGGTAGAATAAGTTAGATTTTTAGTTAATTTTATATTTTGTCAGATTCTAAATCCTGCTAGTTAAATCTAAAAGCCTTTAAAAGAGACAAAGAAGAATGAGCATTAAATACAAAGTTGAGCTAGCTAGCTTATAACAGGACAGAACATAGTTCTGTCTGTATACCTTCCTGTTGTCACCACAGTGAAGCTTCACATATGATTGTATGTCAAGAATTACCTAGTTAACTAAAGTTCATCCAAGTAACAGTGATGCAGTGTTTCTGTTTACATATTGCATGTAGCTCCAAGGAAATAATTTAATTAAGTGAAAACTCAATGCCAGCAATGAAAATGGGGGCTTATGTCAAATAGGCTTCATCTCTTAAACACTGACTACATATATCTAAAGTTACCCATCTTAAAGACTAGATCTGAGTTTAAGCAACATACAAATAATAAAGGAAGCTCAGTATTGAATCAACATGTTAGATACTAGATCTCTACAAGATTGATCTTGGTAACAAACATAGGTCTTGATGCAGTTGTGGGGAGTAGCACATATATTGCCCATTGTACAGAATCCTTATTTGAAAATACCTGTTGTACCTGCACTCAAATAGACTGATGACGTATTGCAGTGGGAGTCATTTCAGCATGTTATTTCTTGAAGTACCTAAAGCACAAAAAAAATAAAAAAAAACATAGTTAGAATAGATGGCAGTACCCTGTTTCTAAAGCATAACGGAATATATTAGCCCAAGGTCTGAATTATTCCTGTTTCCTGATTTGTAAAAGTCTATATTATGTTTTTTTTTTCATCAGCACATTTTGCTATAATTAATGCCTTTGTGCAGAAAAAAAATATGAAGGCATGGACTGGTGTACAGTATATGTGCTCCTTTGTGATATATTTGAAGAAAGCATATTGTTTAATACAAATGAACACGAGTTCAAGAATGCACTATTTCTTGAGAAAACTCTTTTAAGACAGGCTTGAACCAAGATGAAGGGATTTCTTGGAGGAATGCAAGTCTTAGTTCCAACGTATTTCAAGTGACAGTTTACTATGACATGCAAAATATGGGTGAAAGGAAGTTATTTGAGTTGAAGCTTCAGCAAATGGATTTTCAGTTGAAAAGGCATTAGGTGAATGAAGCTTCAGCAAATGGATTTTCATTTGAAAAAGTAAAGTCCATTTGTTTGACATTGCAATAGTGGATTTTTATTTTTTATTTTTGGTTTTGCAGAAGGCAAAGTACCCCTAGCTAAAGCTCAATACCATTGGCTGTACCCAGTAGGTCCTGGTAGTTAACTCCAGGACTGCTGCACTTGTGGTATAGAGAAACACACACATCCTGTGGCCCGCCCCTTTTGAGTAACCTACTTCTAGATGAACTGCCAGATTTATATGCTGTTGATGTTTTAATATGTTGGAGCTTGCTTTGTCACAAAAATTAAAAATGAAACCTTATTTAATTAATTGTATAGTTATATAATTATATAAATGATCATGTGCTTTAGTCCTGTAACATATATAAGATTTTCTTTTTGTATGTTTTTTACTCCTTGAAGGCTTCTGAGCCAAGGCGCTAGAGGTTTTTATTGTGGTTCATGGCAAGTTAGTTGTTCTTATCTACATTTGTCATTTTTTGTTGTTGTGGTTAAAAACGAAAGGTCTTGTTTTCCAAAAGATTTCCATTTTCTCTGCTTGTGTGAACCTGGAGGTGGTACATATAGAGACTGTGGTTATGGAAGCATCACACCACATACACACATTGTTTTGTAGTGTTTTATCTGGTTTTGTTTTGCATTGTAATGTTGTGTGTTGGATGTCCTTCAAGGATGCATCTGCAGTCCTTACAAATGGGTTGTCCTGTCGTCAGGCAGCCCTTCAGTCGGCCGGATTCCAAAGTCTGGGTCTGGCTTCGGCTGGTGTCGCACTTCACCCGACGTCATTGCGGCAGTTATTCGGGTATAAAGGCATCAGCCGATGCCATTTTCCTCAGTCTTTCTTGCCGCGTGGCGCCCGAAGCAGAAGCTGTTCGCAAGTGCCGGTCGGTCAGATCCAGAGATTACTACTACCGAATACTACTTCGAAGACTTCTATAAAGCTAAGTACCCCGTTGGGGACTTTCTTGCCTCAGCCGATGTCAGAGAAAGTTAATAACTGTTTATCTTGTGGGAAACAAATACCTCATAAAGATTTCCACTCCTATTGCATACATTGTTTAGGCCCAGACCATGACGTAGCAGCTTGTCTAGCCTGTGTTTCTTTTAACCGGCGGATGCTTAGACGTCGCTCGGACTTTGCTGAACAGATTTTCGTCTCCGATTTTGCCTACATTATGCCGTCGGATCCTCCGACTACGCAAATAACTAAAAAACGCAAAGAAAAGGACCGACACTCACGGTCCGCGGTTTCGGCTGAAACCGCGGTTAAGCAATCCACGAGTGTCTCGGTTTCGGCTGAAACCGAGCAAGCGGTTCTTTCTTCAGCCGATAACTTGCCTTCTACCGAGGCCTCTTCTATTCTGGTAGAAACGGCTTCTGAAATCCAGCCTTCTGTTGCGATTTCACAGGATTTATCAGACACCATTCCACTAGATATTTCTACTCCTGCACGTGGAGCTGCTAGGCCTCCTCCAGCTATGTCTATTAAGGCCTTTGCCAGGGCTAAAGCAGCCAAAACTTCCAAACCTGTGCCTGCCAAGGCCCCTCTCACAGGCCCAGCACCAGCTCCCATATGCTTTCTTTGGCACAGGATCTCATCACTTTAATCCGTGGATCCCAGCCTCATCCAGACAGGGCCTCTCTCCCCCTCCAGAAAAGAGGCCTAGAGCAGAGCCCCTGAGCCAGTAGCCACAGATGATTCTTCTGATGATTCAGAACATTCAGATCCTCCTGAGGCTTCTTATTCTCCTTACGAAGACTCCGATGCTGAGGAGTCCATCCCTTCAGCCTCTCTTCCTGAGGAATTTTCCTTTGGGGAAACCTTGCATGCTATGAGGGAACAATTTCAGTGGCAGGGCCAAGATTTCTCAGACTCAAGAAAAAGGCTTAGGACCTTTCTACACTTACCACAGCATAGGCCTTTAGCTATTCCTCCAGTTCTATCTGTTGTTGATGATGCATTTAATGATGCTTGCACTTCTCCTGATACTTTACCTCCGGCTCCTGCTAAACCAGATAGGTACTACAGGGTCCCGGACACTCATCACCACTTATATAAGGCCCCTTTTGCAGATCCAGAGACTATCTCCCAGGGCCCTAAAGCTGTAGCAGCTACTTCTTCTAAAAACCCCCTCCCCTCTGAAAGGGAATCCAGGTCCTTAGAGATGGGGTAAAAAGTTTACACCTCTGCTACTTTGTCAGCTAGAGCTTTGAACTGCCAATTTCATATGATTCAATATCAAGAGTTTATGCTTGACCAGTTGACTAAAAGCTGTCCTCTGAAGAATCTTTAGATAAAAAGTATGTTCAAGAAATGTTACATAACATACAGCAGGTCAGTAACCATTCTTTAAAATGTGGCTATGATGCACTGGAGGCTTCCTTTAGATCAGCCATGACTGGCACAGTTATCAGGAGGCATGCATGGTTGAAAGAACAGGCATTACCAGACCATGTCAAATCTAAGCTTTTGGATGCACCTATGGACAAGGTCAATTTATTTGGTGCCCCGCACAGCAGGTTCTGAAAAGATGGAAGAGAAAGCAAAATCTGTGCAAACAGTAAAAGATTTCTTACAAGTTCAACCTCCAAGGTTTAGCAGGAATTGGCCCTCCAAGAATTGGTCCTTTCCGGAGTCCTCTAAGGCACAAAGAGGCAGGAATAGGCGCTCTAGAGGCAGAAACCAATCCAGAGGTGCCTACAGGGGTCGCCAGTGGCAGGGTAACAACCAACGAGGCACGGATACAGCCACCACCACTACAACAACTCAATCACAGTGACTTGGCGGTGGCACCGCCTACCAGGGAACAACTAGAAGCACCCTTAGGCAGAAAGCTAACCTTATTTTCAAGAAACTGGCACTGCATTACAAGAGAAAAATGGATTTTGCAAACTATAGACCAAGGTTACAGGTTCCATTTCCATACTCTACCAGGAAAGAGAGGAATGCCAAACCTACCACCTAAAACCAAATGCAAGGAGATGTGAAAGTGAACTGCCGTCACTAAAACCACACAAAAGGTTCACTCCGGAGACCAAATAAGGGTATGAGACCCAAACTGAATAGATCAGAGTTAATTCAATGAAATAAACTCAAAATAAACGTAAGATGATAAAAACTGGTTTAACCTACCACCTACTCAAAGGGCAAAAGCTCTAAAGCAAATATCTCAATTATTAAGAATGAGAGCTGTGGAAAAGGTACCATCTATGGAGCAAGGGAAGGGATTTTACTCCAGGCTCTTCCTGGTACCAAGAAAAGAAAACAAATGGAGGCCTATTCTAGATCTGTCCGCTCTAAACACATTCCTCATTGTTCCAAAATTCAAAATGCTGACTCTACAGCAGCTTCTTCCCATGCTGGGCAAGGAGTCTTGGCTGGTAACTCTAGATCTCAAGGAGGCATACCTGCACGTCCCCATAAGACCAATTTGCAGAAGATACCTCAGATTTCTTGCAGGATCAGAGCATTATCAATTCTCAGCATTGCCCTTTGGCTTATCTACTGCACCCAGAGTGTTCACGAAATGCCTGGCATCAGTAATCGCTCATTGCAGACTTCAGGGAATTCAAATCTATCCCTACCTGGACGACTGCCTGATACAAGCGGACAACAAAACAAATTAACAGAAGACTTACAAAGAGTCATCTACCTGCTACAAGCCCTGGGATACACAGTCAATACAAAAAAGTCAAGGCTGATTCCATCCCAAATAATAACCTTTCTGGGTGCAGAACTGGACACATCAAAACAAATGGCATTTCTAACTGCAGAAAAGAAAGAACAACTTCCTCTCTATTTCTTGGCATTAACAAAGCAGAGCCATCTAACTGCAAGAAAAGTGCTACAAGCTCTAGGTTTCATGGCATCCTGCATAATTCTAGAGTGTCCATGAGAACAAATCCTACATTTATGCCTAAGGTGGTATCCAGAGTCTCTTTAAATCAGGCTATCCACCTTCCTACATTCTTCCCCAATCCACAGAACAGGGGGGAAAAGCTCTTACATACCTTGGATGCACACAGGCAATTACACTACTACCTGGACAGGACAAAAAACAATAGAAAAACTGACCAGCTTCTGGTAGCTTATGCAACAGGAAAAGAAGGAAAACCAATTTCTAAACAGACAATCTCCAAATGGATAGGAAATTGCATTAGACTTTGTTACTCCTACCATGGAAAGAAAACTCCAGAGAACATCAGGCCTCACTCCACAAGGGCCACAGCCACTACCACAGCTTTCTTACGAGGAGTGGCTACCAAGGACATTATAGAGGCTGCTACTTGGACCTCCGTGCATACATTTGCCAAACATTATAACTTACCTCTATACTCTAGATCCCGTGCTGGCTTTGCCACTGCTGTTTTGCAAGGGATCCTGACTACACCATAATCTATTCTCATTTCCTCCTCCCTAGTTTAGCTATGGTATTCTACCCATTTGTAAGGACTGCAGATGCATCCTTGAAGGACATAGTACAGTTTTGTACCTACCATAAATGTAGATGTCCGAGAGGAATGCATCTGCAGTCAGGATTACCCACCCTCCTTCCCCTCTGAGGTACTCCTAGGGTACTTACCAATCTTCAGCTAGCTTGGGGGGGATCTATTACGGTGTATTTGTTTGTATATATGTGCATACATGTTTATTTTGTGTGTTTGCTCTCTACTATTTGGAAACTTTGGCATTTATCCAAATTTAGCCTACCAAGAGGGCACCTGGCATCTGGGGCAAGAAACACTGAGGAAAATGGCATCGGCTGATGCCTTTATACCCGAATAACTGCCGCAATGACGTCGGGTGAAGTGCGACACCAGCCGAAGCCAGACCCAGACTTTGGAATCCGGCCGACCGAAGGGCTGCCTAACGACAGGACAACCCATTTGTAAGGACTGCAGATGCATTCCTCTCGGACATCTACATTTATGGTAGGTACAAAACTGTACTTTATTTTCATTGCATTGTTTGGAATCTCAGCTAAGAGAGGGGGGGTGTTTTATATTAAGTCTGCCATATAACATACAGTATCAAGCATCAGTGAATACTTATTTCTGTGTATACCAGTTCAGCAGTAAGCTGAACATATTTCTTTAAAAGGACCTGTATGAGTTGCCTTGTTTAAGTCTACAATAAAATTGTTAACTGAACTTTCACTGTTTCAAGAATTTAAGTTACAGTCATCTAAGTAAGGAGGAAAAAACGATTTCAGGAATAATAGGGGATGAAGCCAAAAATTAAAAAAAAAATGTTTCTATAATGGAAACTATGCATTAAAAATGAGAGTCTTTTGTAGTATCCAAGCCGTGGGCTGATTTAGTTCACTTATAAAATGTTTCTAAAAGCATTTTATTTTATTGTGCGTGTGTGTGTGTGTGTGTGTGTGTGTGTGTGTGTGTGTGTGTGTGTGTGTGTGTGTGTGTGTGCGTACATGAGTGCTTGTGTGTGTATGTGCATTTACTTATTTTCTTGCTTTATTAACCAGTTCTGTGCAATCAATTTTAAACATAGTGATCAATTAACTATGCAAAGAAACAAACGTATAGCAGTTAAAATAAATGTAGCATATAAAAATAATTACATTAGGCAAGTGCCATAATGAAACTCCATGACAACTTGGACATTGTTTCAGATTACATTTGCCAGTGGTTCATAGGTTCATAGGTTCATACTAGGCTATCTGCCCTAGGGCATTTATAAGCCTAGCCAGAGTGTGTGTGGCTTTCACCACCCCTTAGGATGAGAATACTATACCCATTAGTTTGCTGTGCCTCTGTCCAGCAGTGATACAGAGATGATTCCCGGGGTAAACCTATGATCTCCCATCCACTCGTCAAGATTTCTCTTGAACAGAGTCAGTGAGGGGCTCTGCCTCACATGGACTGGGATTCTGTTCCATAGTGTAGGGAGTCTCTGGGTGATGAATCTGTCCCTCCAGCACGTCCTATTTATATCTGTGTTGAGATTTAAGTCTCTTGCTCTTGTGGCTCTGGTGGATTTGGATTTTTTGAGGTGGAGCATGTCCATTAATTCCGGGTTGGACATGGCCTTGTATGTCAGGCACAGATCACCTCTGAGCAGACGGTATGTGACTGAATAGAGCTGGAGTTTCTTCAGTCGGGCATCGTATGACATATGTTTGAGCCCCTTTATCCTTTTGGTGAGGAACTTTTGGGGTCTTTCCAACTGCTGCAGGTGTCGGGTAAGGTACATTCCGAATGGGGCGTTGTACTCAATCATTGGTCTGATAAGTGAAGAGTACAGGGGTACAATGACCTCTCCTAATCTGGATGTGAATCCCTTCATGATCAGGTGGGCAATGTAGAAGGTCTTCCTAACCACTTTGGCAATGTGAGTGTCAAAAGAGAGGTTACTGTCAACTTGGGTCCCCAGGTCCCTGATAACTTCTTCCGTGTTTATTGGATTACCACCTATGTGGTAATTAGGGGTTACCTTGTTTTTCCCAAAGGGTATGACTATACATTTTTTGGCATTTAGCTTAAGGCCATGGCTCTGGCACCAGTTATTAATTTCTATGAGACCTTTCTGGAGGATGTCTGTGTCTGATGGAGTGTCAATTATGGTGCCCAGTTTGCAGTCATCTGCAAATTTTGTCAGCCACAATCCCCCTATGTTTGCCTGCACTTCAGAAAAATAAATGCCGAACAAGAGGGGGCGCAGGACTGAGCCCTGTGGGACACCGCTCGTGACCGGCTTAGAGTCTGACATGGCACCAGCAACTCTAACCCTGTGTGTTCTGTCCTTGAGCCAGTTTGCAACCCGTCTTGTGACATATGGGTTTACATCTAAGCTGGTGAGCTTTTCTATGATGCCCGAGTGGGGTATTGTGTCGAACGCTTTTGCTAGGTCAAGGTAGGCTGTGTGAACTGCCTTACCCTCATCAATGGCCTTAGTGACTGTCCGAAAAAGTCGACCAAGTTCAAGAGGCAGGATCTGCCCTTGACAAAGCCAAATTGGGTAGGATCCAGTGTCTGTAGGTCCCCAATGTCTTTATTTATGAGTTCCATTATGATCCTCTCCATAGCTTTGCAGACAAGGCTCGTCAAGCTTATGGGGCGGTAATTTCCAGGGTCTGTAGAAGCACCGCCTTTGTGGAGTGGGACCACAGTTGCCGTACGCCATTCTTTGGGTACGTATCCTGTAGTAAGGCTAAGATTAAACAGCAGCCTTATGTGTGGGTTTAGTTCCTCATTGAGTTCGTGTAGCACACAGCCGGGGACACCGTCCGGTCCCATTGATGCTGTGTTTTTCGCTTTAGAGAGAGCAGCTCTCACCTGGGCATCTGAGATGTTTGGGAGGCTAGACTCTGGTGGGATAGATATTTCTCCTTTTGGGGAGGGAGGGAGAAATTTGCACTGAACCTGTCTGCCAGTATGTTCGCAATGTCTGTGGGTTCAGTGATTGTTTTCTTTATCATTTTGGACTAATTCTGAGCATATCTGGGAGTTTCCACCCAGGTTTCTAACATAGCTAAAGAAGGCTTTATGATTGTCTTTTGTGTCATTAGCGATTTTTCTCTCAAAGTTGGCCTTGGATGATTTTATGAGTGACCGTATGTTTTTGCTAGTATTGATCAGAGATACCTCCCCTTTTAGGGATTTTGCTCTGTCATGTAGTAGCTTTCTCCTCTTGTTGTAGAGTTTGTTTATGGCTGGAGTCCACCAGACCGGCGCCTGCCTTTGGTGGAAAGGGTCTTGATTTTATTAGGGATTGCTTGATCCATACATTCCTGGAGGTGCTCATAGAAGGCATTTGTAAGGGTTTCAGCAGCGTGGGTTGTGGTTTCCACTGGCTCGGGGGCCTTGAAGGATACCACTCCAGTCTTAAGAAATGTGAAGTTTGCTTTTGAGAAGTTCTTCACTGTGGTCTTTTTTGCTGGCTGTGGGGGCGGGATGTGGATCTCCAGTGAGATTAATTTATGGTCTGATCTCACCAATGAGGGATATACTTCCGGTGTGGAGCATTTTGTCCCCATGTTTGTGATGATCAGGTCTAGCATATTTTCTCCACTTGTGGGAATGGTGACTAGTTGTTCCATAGCATTTGAGTTTATGAACTCAAGGAACCTTTGGGCTAGGGTGTTGGGGCTTGAGTAATGTTCCCAGTCTATGTTTGGGTAGTTGAAGTCACCCAATATGATGGTGTTTGGAGAGACATTCATACTCTCCAGTGTCTTCAGGAAGGCTGTGTGGGTTTCCTGAGTTTGAGAAGGTGGCCTGTAGCATGTTACAAACTGTAGGGCAGTTTTACCTATGGTTAATTGCACCTGGATGGTCTCCGATGCTTCGTGCGTTGCCACTAACCTGGAGGTGTGGGTATCCTTTATGAATATGGATACTCTCCCTCCTTTTGTGGTTCGGTCCGGATTTTGGGGCCGGAACGCATGATATGAGGTATAACCTGATAGTGCTGGGGTGCTCTCAGGAGCCTTGAACCAGGTTTCAGTCACAGCACAGACATCGATGTTCTCCATACTGAGGAGGGCTTCGAGGGCGTGCATCTTGAGGTTTAGACTTCTGGCATTGAGCAGTATTACCCTTAGTTTTTTCCATTTTTGTTTTCTAGGGCGGTAGGTTTATCATTTGAGCCTTGCCTAAAAAGGCACTATGGGGTGGCAAGAGCCTTTGCCAATATCCGGAAGCCCAGGGTGACAGGTGCAAGCCGTCCCTTGTAAGCAGCGTGGCTTGTCAAGCATGTCATCCCAGGCAGACAGACATTGGATCCCCTTAGAATGACACCAGTAATTAAGCCAATTATTAAAGCTGATCATTTTGTCTCTGTATTGTGGCATCATTCTTGGTGAGGGTAGGATACTGCTCAGGGTCAGGGTCATACCGGCCTGGGCTACATAATCTGAGAGCTCCTCTATGTCTCTTTTCATGTAGTCCAGGGAGGTACGTCTCAGGTCGTTCACACCAGCATGGACAATGACTGAGTCATACTTGTACTTGCTGTGGAGTGACCTGAGTGCTTGTGTTATGTGGCAGATTAGCTATGTTCTAAGTTAATTGGTGCTCATATAACTAGTTACTTGACTGTAAAATATTATAGACCTAAAGAAGACAATAAACACATGAAAGCATATTTACTGGGAAAATCAGTTTTGTTGTTATGCAGACTGCTTTCCCAATCCTGTCGTTTAGTCAATGGAATGAGACTCTTCTACAGTCCTTACCAACATAATCAGTTACTTTCTGGTGCAGTGACTTAGAGAGAATGATGGCTAAACACTTAGAAAACAGTACTAAGTAAAATTAGCTGCTAATCTACTGCTCACATTGACAGTAGTTTCTTAAAGGAAAAAAATGTAAACTACAGAGCAGTGAAAATACAAAATGAGTTTGTAACTGCTGCTTGGTTAGTCTCAGTGGGTTTACTATGAATAATGACACCTTGTTTAATCAACACATGATTAATCAGATTCATGTTATGGGATCAACAGCAATCCTAGCAAAGGCTGTAAGGACAATATTAATTTGTTGAAATTAGTCTCCCTGTACCACCTTAGTAATGTGTGCTAACTCTGCCCCTGCCCTCAATTCTAACCTCACACCTTACTGTAGAAAAATCCTTTCCATAACGCTACTGCTATTCTGAAAAATGAGGTCTGAATGTTGTAGTAGGGTCATAGTTTGTAGCTTGCAAAAATAATTTGTTTTCTTTTTGTGATCTTTTGAATTCTCTGTGATTTGTGTGGTTAGTAATGTGAATGTTCAAAATATTTTTGATGATTTTATGTGTGTCAACATTTGATAATAATTATATACACGCACACACACACACACATATATATATGTTTACTATCAATGTCTCGAACGTCAAAATAATTTGCATAGAACATAACAAAACTAAACCTCAAAAGTGAAAAAAACGAAGAAGTCACAATGTCGAATCCACTGATCAAATTCAGCAGATTCAACATTATTTCCCTTACACATCACATGATGTCTGTATAGAAGCTCACATAAAGTAAACTCCTGTACCTAATATCATAGTTTTGCAGGGGGGCTCCCCCTGCGGGAGGCTGCACCCCCCCCACATCCCCTGCTAACTATATATTCCAACTCCGAGATCGCACTACAGTGAGGGAGGTATGAATTTCCCAAACCACACTGTACCATGATCTCTGTACAGTTCTTCAAATTTATATTAGTGAATGCACAGTGCATTCGCTAATATAAACTTTCGAACATTGAAATGTTCAACCAGATGAAAATTCAAATCTGTGTTTTGAATTTTCCATCTGCAGACATCTCAATCTCAAAATTTTAATAGTAAACCTCATTCTCTCCCTCTCTCTCTCTCTCTCTATATATATATATATATATACAGATAGCTAGATAGCTACACATTCACTCACACACACACACACACACACACACACACACATATATATATATATATATATATATATATATATATATATATATATATATAAAGTATAGATATATACACATTCACACACACACACACACACACACACACACACACACACACACACACACACACACACACACACACACACACATAGGTTCATAACCAGAGGACTGTGAAGTCTGGGGAAAGATGGGCAAAGGCTGCCAGCCTAGTCAAATAGAATTTGATACATAATTCTATCATTTGTACAAATAAATGTAAAATACAGGCTTGTGTTCTTAAATGAAAGAAAACACTGTAAAATGTGAACTTCAAGATTGTTTCAACATTGCCATCTGCTGTAAGGAAAACCAAGCCAAGCATTTCAAATGTTCTTTGAAGTTACAATTATCTAAAAAGTGGTGATGAAGCGGCTGGCAGAACACATTCTTTCTGTTGTCTTAACTTAAGGAATCATTGTTAGAGTATACATGTGAAATGTCTTTTATTGTTGTAGTTTCCTGAGCAGGTGTTAGCTTGCTAAATAATGCAGTTTGTTTGCCTGGGAACTCCAGACTAAGTGTCAAAATTATGTAATGTGAATACTGGGAAAACCTAAGTGTCAAAATGATGTAATTTGGGAGGGCCTTAGCAGAGCTGTTTGTTAGTGAGTTTAAAAACTATTGTTGAGAGAGAGACTGAAGCATTTTGCCTTGGACCATCAACCCCAGCACTGCTTATGCTCTTTATGTATGTAAATAGGATTATAGCACTGTGTTTTCTCCTAAGAATAGCTAAAGATTAAAAAGTTAGATTGTGTTTTTCTTTGACATCAGACTTGTCCTACTGTATTATTTTAAGTTTCTGTGTGATCTCTGAACTCTTAGATATCTCTGTTGTGTAGTAGTAGTGTCTTGTGTTTTAATTATTTATTATTAAATATTTTAAAAATACCTGTGGCTGGTTTGTGTATAGATAGTAGGCTCTAGAGTACATTGCATATTTATAGAGTTGATTGTAATACGCCACTCTAATAAGACTAAAACTGAATAGTCACATTACCAATTGGATAATAATATTTCACAGTAATAATTGGACACCCTTTCAAAGGCCTTTGGGTAGCTGACAATTGTTAGCTGGTGGTGGCAGAAATTACTACCGTATAGTCTGGGTAAAGGGGCACAGCTAGAGAATCTGTGTCAGCCTTTCCCAGGAGTGTCTGTGAAGTTGTATAAATACTTATCTCAAAGTGTGTGCGGTATGTCAGCTAAGTGGGCAGAGGCACAAAGCACTGGTGGGACAGAGAGGGTACTGGAGGTTAGCTTGCCAGCTAGGCTGAGATCTGGACCCTATAGCTGTGCCAATGGGGAGTCTTATTGGGGACCTGAAGAGCAAGGGAGCAACCAGCCCCAGACTGACTGTGATATCTGTGTGCACTTTTGAGAAATTATACTTTACTGTGTGTATTTGTTATCCTTTCCTCTTCTATGAGATGACCTCCCTGGTGTTAGTGGTGAGGATTGAGGCCCCTTGATTGCTGGGCCAGGGCACAGCCATCACAAGGACCATTAGTGATCTAGTCAAATACACATACATTAGGTACTCATTGACATAACTAATTATATTTAGTTTCGACCCCTTTTAGTGAGGACTTAAGTGGCTATACTCAGGGTGTATTTACAATTACCCATGCAGTCATCCAGATTACACTTAAAGAGGAAGAGAGAGAGAGAGAGCAAATTTGCTTTACGTCCAATACCTCTCAACTGTACAGATTTTCGCAAAATGTTCAGATTATTGTCTCATATTTTTGTCCATTTTTCATACAGTTGTGGGTTTTTTTTGGCAAATTAGTAGCAAATCATTAAAGATTGAAGTTAGAAAATAATTCTAGACTTTTGAGTTTCAAAATTCATACCCTTCAGAAAATTCACGCTAATGCAAAACCTGTTATTCTGTAACTTTCTAAGTTTGTAAGAGCAATATTTAAAAATTGCCCCTATTTTTGGGCCTTTGTCCCACTTATTTATGCCTTTGTCCAGATTTCTTGCTCTAAGAGGTTGAGAGGTATGCATCCAGTAGAAGTCTAGTCCATAAAAGAGGGATTCTTTTGGATATATTTCAGCAGCAGGTTCTATTTCTGTTTTGATGGAAGTTAAGCTCTCATGAGTGAGTGTTGAGGGTGTTATTAGTTTTGCAGATATGCAAAAGATTGCACAGGTCTAGATCCTTTGGGGATTTGTTGGCAAGACTAAGCTCAGAGTCTGGGTAGTTCAAAGAAGTCGTGCCCTTTATTATCTGATTATGAAAATGCTACAGCCCCTCAAGCTGAGTCATGTATTTAGTTAGGTACATGCCATAGAACTTGTTATGATAACTTCCTTAAATGTGGAAGAAGTACCCCTGGTAATTAATCAGGCCAGATAAAATGATTTCCTAACAACAGTAGATGTATGGTAATCAAAGGATATTTCATTGTCAGTGAAAGTGCCCAGGTCCTTAATGGCTGAGTCAACTTTGAAAGGGGTGTCACATATGCAGTAGGTGTATGGATGCACATTTTTGACTAAGGCCACAAATGTTGCACTTCTTGGCATAGTTTTAGCCCACGGTCTAGGCACCACTTATTGATGTGTGTTAGTACTTCCTGAACAATTCAGAAGTCAGTTGGTAGTTAATGACAGCCCCAACTATGTAGTTTCTGCAAACTTGGACAGCCACAGGCCCTAGATGTCAGCTTTGACATCAGAGAAGCAAATACCACAGAGAATGGTCCTAGATACATTTCCTGGGGGACATCACTGGTAACTACTCTTTTCAAATAGAGCAGACCTCCCATACTAATACATTGGATTCTGTCAGTTAGCCACTTTGCTATCTAGTGGGTAATATTGGGATTTACACTTAGTTTGATTAGCCAGTGAATAATGTCAGAATGTGGGATGGTATCAAATGCACTGGTTGTGTCCAGGTTGGTAGTATGAACCAACTTTCCCAAGTCTAATGCATTAGTAACATGTTCAAAAAAGACCACCAGGTTCAGAAGGCAGGATCTGCCTTTAACAAGGCTAAACTGGCTTGAGTCCAGGGCGTGTGGACTGCGTATGCCCTTGTTAGTATGCTCCATAATGATGTGTTCCATTGTTTTGCAGATAAGGCTGGTGAGGCTTATAGCGCTATAGTTTTCTGGATCAGTACTGGATCCCCCGTGTAAGCAGAATTATTACCACAGTTCTCCGTTCCTCTGACATGAATCCAGTAGACAGGCTGAGGTTGGATAGTCTTAGTACCTAGCCTACCAGACATCATCTGATGCTAACAAGAAGGCAGCCTGGTATATTATCATGACAAGTGCTTTTACCCTTGGAGAGAGCATTCAGGACCTGCTCAGAGGTGTTCAGAGGGGATGGTGTGCATGTGCTAATAGGTTGTAAGATGTTAAGGGAAGATAGGTGGGTAAAGTTGGAGATTTATTTCTCCACTAAGATGTTGGCTATATCCTCACAGGATGAGTAAGTGCTATTGTTACATATTAGCTCTGAGAATTACCAAGCATTACTTCTAAGCTTTCTGACATAGCTAAAGAAGGATTTGTGGTTGTCCTTAGCAGAGGTAGCATTTCTCAATTAGTACTTACTCATGGAGAATTACATTTTGTTTCTGAGTTCTTTGTTATTTATTTATTTTTTAGTTCATCTCTAAATAAAGGGGTATTTTGTTTTTTATGGACTATGAATTTCTTCCTCTTATTGTTTAGTTTGTTTATACTAGGGTTCCACCATAAGGGTTTATACCTGAATTTGGCATTTTGTTTATGTCTTATGGGGCAGATCCCTCCAAGCATGCTTTGAGGTTGGCACAGAAATTATTCACAAATGTGGCAATGTGCGAGATGTGCTAAAGAGGTGAGGAGGGCGCTTACTTAGAATTGGGTCATCATATAGCTGGATTAGGTTTCCCTTAGAGTAGTCTCTAAAGATGGAAGGGTTATGTGGTGAGTCAGGTTCTACCCTCATGGTGAGTGTTACCAAACTGTGGTCAAATTTGACCAGTGACATGGTAACTGTAGGTGTTCAGCATAGGCTGGCAATACTGCCAAGAATTAGGTCCAGTATTTTGGAACCCCTAGTTGGGACTTGAAACAGTTGGTCTAGTGAGTTAGCATTAACAATGCCACAGAATCCTTGTGTGTATTTATTTGAGGTGGTTTAGGTTTCTCAGTTAATGGAGGGATAAGTTGAAGTCTCCCAAAAGAATAGTGTTAGGATCGATAGGGAGGGATGTAAGTTTCTTTAGGTATGCCTTGTGGGTTGCATGGTAGTTAGTTATGATAGGAAACATAGTTCTATTTACAGTTAAAAGGATATGGAAGAGTTCAAAATCATAGTCCTGGCTTAAGAGTCTGGAGGTGGGATTAATACAGACGCACCCTCTCCAATAACACCATCATTTTCCCCATTAGGTCTAAAGGAATGGTAGGCACTGAACCCCAGGACTGCGGGGTTGCTGTCACTGTTCTGAAACTATGTTTCAGTAACTACCTGCCTATAATTTCAAGAGTTAAGAATGCCTTTAAGGGGTGAAACGTCTTGGTTAGGCTTATAAAATTGAGCAGTGATACCTTTGTAAGGCTCATGCCACAACTGGAACATCTGCAAAGGTTCCTTACAAAAAGAATACAGGGCAGGAACACAATGTCCTATGTAGATCACCTCAAAGCCCTATCTCTATACTTGGTCTCCTACAGACTACTGAGAGGCAATCTATGCCTGGCATATAAGGCATCCCTGGACCTCACTCTGATAAACCTTTTGCACATCTTCAAAACAAAGAGCATCAGAACTCATTAGATCTAAAGACCTAAATTTCACTTGCAACATAAATAGAACATGTAGGAGAGACAGACATGTATCTCAAAGAATTCCCTTTCTCTTGAATAGGCTTTTTATCCAGGTTAAACAAAGTCCCTCTCTAACACTTTTTAAGCATAACTTGTACCATTGGATGAGGCGGTTTACTATTAAAATTTCAAGGCTTAGATGTCTGCAGATGGAAAATTTGAAACACAGATGTTCGAATTTTCATCTATTTGAACATCTCAATGTTTGAAAGTTTATATTAGCGAATGCACTGTGCATTCGCTAATATAAATTCGAAGAACTGTACAGAGATCGCTGTACGGTGTGGGTTGGGAAATTCATCCCTTTCCTCACTGTAGTGCGATCTTGGAGTTGGAATATATAGTTAGCAGGAGGTGTAGGGGGCCAGCCCCCCATAGGGGGGTGCAGGGGGGCTTTCCCCCTTGCAAAACCGTGATGTTAGGTGTAGGAGTTTACTTTACATGAGCTCCTATACGGACATCATGTGATGTGTTTGGAAACAATGTCGAATTTTCTGAATTTGATCAGCAGATTCGACATTGTGACTTCTTTTTTTCACTTTTGAGGTTTAGTTTCGATATGTCGTATGCAAATTATTTTGACGTTTGACGTATTGATAGTAAACCAGATGGGACATCAAAAATTTACCCCGGTCCAACATTCACCCCATATAAATGTCTAAAACATATAATTTCTGGGACACATTTGGGTTACATGGCTAGGCTCATAAAGGCCCTAGTGGTTGCTAGCCTAGTATACACCTATGAACCTTATAGTTTTGATTTTGATTAGCTATGTAGGTAATTTCAGGAGACTGACCTTACCTAAAAAAGGCAGTATCTGGGAAGAAAATGCCTTGGCCAATACACGGAAGCCATGAGGAGGGGGGGCAGGCCATTGCTAGCATTCCCTTAGAATGTCACTAATAGCTAAGCAAGTAATTAAAGTCAGTCATCTTTTGTTTGTATTGTGGCTTCATTCTTGGTGATGGTAAGATACTGCTCAATACAAGTTTCACACCAATTTCAGATGCATATTCTCAGAGCTCTATCATTTTCCTCTTCATATGATCCAAGGAGAAATGTTTCAGTTCATTTACTCCCAAGTACACAGTGGACTTGTCATTTGTGTACTTCCTGTGAAGGTACTTGAGCGCCCTAGGGAGATTGCAGATTCTGGTATCTGAGAAGCAAGTAACCAGCATTCTATCTGCTCATCCTGGTGAGTTCTCAATCTGTGTGTATAGCTATGGAGTCAACTATGACTAAGATATTACCAGATGTACTGTCTTAGCCTTGGTGCCTTAAGGGCTTTGACCTGTCGGCGTCCTGACTCTTTAGTAGCTGTGTTTTTTGTAGTGTCTGTGTATGCTGTTTGCCTTTTATTGTGATGCTGATCGTCTTGTATAGTAGTTCTTCACATAGGAGACCTTTGCGGCTTAGGCAGGCAGGGACTTTTAAGTATCACAACCTAAAAAGGCTTGCTTGTTTGGGACATGGTGGGCATGATTGAGTGAGATTGGTCTCTAAACTAACAATATGCTGCATATAGTCTACAGCTGATGAAGAGAGGTTGGCCTCCAAGGTTAGTAAATACTTGCATCTCTCACATGTGGAATAGTTGGGTTCATATTAAAAACACACCTAAACGCTAACACGTCTTCATCGAACCGCGAAAATGTAGATCGGCCTGAAGCACAAAATCCAAAATGTCGAATCGTCATGGTTGGCCCTTCTGCGGTATAGCTCCATAAGGTAAGTGTGCGATAATTACAGACCTTAGGGTTAGGGTGTGGGTTAAGGTAAGTGCATAGATGGTAATGTATGTTAGATTTAGTGTAGGGTTAGAAGTAGGGTTTTATTAAATGTATGTGTGTGGATTATTTAGTTTGTTTGGGTATAGCTTTTTAAGGTAAATGTCTGATAGTTACGGACCTTAGGGTTAGGGTGCGGGTTAAGTTAAGTGCATACATGGTGATATATGCAAGATTTAGTGTAGGGTAAGAAATAGGGTTTAGTTTAGGGTTAGAAGTAGGGTTTTGGTTAGTGTATGTATGTGGTTTATTTAGTCAGTTTGTGTAGGTAGTATGCAGCGGGCAGTGGGATGGGACAAGTATGACATTTCGAGTTTTTGAATTTCGTGGTTTAGGGCGTTCAGTGTATTTGTGGTTTGTGGAATATGTGTCGGCGTTTAGGTGTTCGGGTAAGTAAACGTTCGTGTTTTTAATATGAACTCGAATAGTTTACAGGAGGAGTCAAACAGTTGTCAGTGAGTATGAAGCAGTTTTTTCATTGCCTTAATGTTCCTATTGCAAAAGACACTTCATCATATTCAGTGCCTGGAGGAAAAAAAGGTATTAATGAGTGCTAGTAAAGTGTAGGAAGGGTCTATATACTAGAACACTAGAATGAGCAGATTTTAAAGAAATATAATAAAAAAAGGGTTAGAACTTTTAGGTAATGCAGTGTGCACTAAGCAGACAGAAATATAAGAAGAAGGTAACTGGAGTTTTAGCAGTTTATACTGTTGGTCCTTAGTTTAACAAGTGGACCCACAAGTAGGACATTTACCAGACCTGTCAACTGTACAGATATTCGCAGAATGTCCAGATTTTTGCCTCATATTTTTAGTATGTTCTTCCTAAAATCTGTACCTTTCTGGCAAATAGATGAGGATTGAAGTAATTAAATAATGACACACATTTGAGTTTAAGACTCCGTATCCTTCAGAAAATTCATGCTAATAAAAAATCTATTTTTCTATCAACTTTCTAAGTTTGTAAGAGTAATATTTAAAATCTATCCCTGCCCCCCCCCCCCCCATTTTAAGCTTTGTCCAGGTTTTTTGATCTAAGAGGTTGAGAGGTATGGCATCTATAATGGGTAAGGGTATCAAAGGGTTCTTAAATTTTGGGTTAGGTGTTGTCTTTTGATACTGTGGACAAGTCGCACAGCAGTTATCTATGTCCTTCATAACCCTAAGCCAATAAAATCTGACAAAAAATTTGCCTTTCATTTTCTCCATTTCTAAATGAGCACCCAAAATGTTGCTGTAAGCCAACTTCATTACAACTGCCGTAAAAGTGTTGAAACTAACAACTAGTTCAGTATCCATTTTTTGTCTTTGTCTACCCTGTACAGCAAATAATTTCTTAGTTCAAAGTAAGGGTATAAATTCTGTTCCTTAAGTCTCTCCTCTACTCTTCCCTATGTTTTTCTCTAATTCTGCTTACTGTTTTGTCTTCCCACTGAGCTTTCTTGAAATTGATGTGGCTTATCTGTAGGTCAGCCAAGTCAGCATTAGTCTTATCAGTACTTGTACATGAAGGGAAAGTCATGGATTCTTCTACTAATACAAGTAGAGGCCTTTCCTCTTGTTCCAGTTCACCCCCTGTAAAAGGCCACTCAGCAAAGTAATTTTCTTCCACTAGGGATACTGGCAGTTTCCCTTTCTTGTCTTTAGTAGTATTTTCTTTATTTTTATTTATCCTTAGGTCCTATTTCTTTGCCATACTGGCTATCTGCTTTGGTGCAGCCAGGATAAGTTTAGGACTCTGTTCGGGTTCCTTTTTCCTTTTTCCTCAGCATCAGATTCATCTGTTTTTCTTCCTCAGTTTCTGCAGCCACTTCTCGTAATGTTTTCATTACTACAGGTCCATTTGTGTTAGTTTACATAATGACTTCTTTTATTACTTTAAAATATGGAGTCTTTTGGCAAGACTCATCTTGACTGTCAGTCCCTGCACTGACATCCTTCTTTATTTAACAGCATGAATCTTTTGACCAGATTCGGTATTAGATTTATCTAATCCCTCCACCTAGAGACAAATTTTAGCTCCTTTTGTATTTTGTAATTCCATTCCCTTTTCTTTACCAGTGTAATGCTTCTTCAGGTAATATGTCTGGCATTTCTGGCAGTATGTCTGTTTGAACCT
The DNA here is from genome assembly GCF_019279795.1 of Protopterus annectens. Classification (NCBI taxonomy): domain Eukaryota; kingdom Metazoa; phylum Chordata; order Ceratodontiformes; family Protopteridae; genus Protopterus; species Protopterus annectens. The sequence goes on along the minus strand of NC_056746.1, from coordinate 995,397,832 downwards.
TCCTCCCATAATTTCCATACCTCTTTAAAGTGAGGAAAGTATTGGCTAATTCTCACATCATGTGTTAATGACAGGTTTTTGAGCTACAGGGTATAACACTTTACCAAAGTCAGCCTGTATTTTTACTTGTGCTATAGGGTACACCCTCTTTATCTCTATGTACACATATCACCTCAATTTTCTGCTTACGATTTGTTTTATACTTCTAGATGTACTATAATTTATTTAATGTAACAATTCTCCCCAAATCTAGCAATGTCTGCATTTATTTTCCTTCTACCAAAATATTGCATTTGACAAGTTTGGCAACAGCACAGTGACACAATAAATATTCTGTATTTCTAGCAACTAAAAATTCAGCATTACACAGTCCTTATGTTCACATTTCATAGACAAGAATTTTGGTGCAGTTTATTGGCTAGCATTAGCAGCTTTTACAGACATACTGCTATTGTCAGTAACTATGCAGTACTTGACCGTATGCATTTTCTAGTGTTTGTAATACAAATCAGCTCAGATAGTGATATTTTTTCATGTTTGTAGGTAAAACAACATATTTAGGTAGATAGCTCACATCATCTTACCTCAAGAATTGGGGACAAAGCCAAAAAATAAAGGGGATAAAGGCCCAAAATCAGTGACAGATTTAAATGCTGTTCTTATATACCTATAAAGTTCCTGGAATAAAAAGTTTTGTATTAGCATGCATTTTCTGAAGGATATGACATCTGAAATAAAAATGTCTGTCATTATTTATACTGACCACAGTTCACAGCAATTTTCTAGAAACCACAAATTGTATAAGGAAAATACCAAAAATGTGAAGAAAACCCAGGAACATTTATTTATTTACTGGGAAAGTCCGACTAGGGCAGAAGCCCATTTTCAGCCGAGACCCGGGGAGAAAAGCCCCACAGAAATACAAGCAATATACAATAATTAGATAGCACAATAGTAAACATACAGTAAGATACAGAATACATATCTTCTAGTTAGTCTATACAAAGTAGTATTCAATACAGTTTTCTAGTAGATACAGGTTCAAAAAGAAAAACAAGCATTTCAGTGAAGATTGCGTGAGATACAATAAAGTTAATAGTGTGTACATATTAAATAATAATTATGAACAAATGAGATTTCCTTTATATGTATTTATTTTTGAGTAGTAATAAACACTGAGGAGAGGGAGAAAATGAGGTAAGGAGTGGACAGTGTGTTGAGAGAGTTATAGATATCTTGTCAGTCAGGTTTGGCACAGGGGCAATGCCAGTTCTTGGATAGATATTCAAATAGTAGCTGTTTGAAACTGATAGAGACAGGTGTGTTTTGGAGAGTGTGTGGTACAGAGTTCCATAATTTGGCTATTTGATTTGAGAATAGGGCTTTACCGTAAGTGTTGTTAGCTTTGTTTACTGTGAGAATGTCTCTGTCTGCAGATCTTAGACTTCGTGGGCAGTAGTAGGAACATGTTCCTTGAGGGATGGGCAACTGTTATGATGGAAGATAATATTGTGTGTGAATTTAAATTGGTAGAGATGAAGAAGGTTAGGTAGCTCAAGCCAATTTAATTTATGTAGAGCAATGGGGAAGGTTGGCTGCGAAATGGGCTATTTTGTTGTAGCAAGTTTCCAATTTGGTTAAGTCTGATTTTTTTAACTTGGTAAAGATGGTGAAAGTATATAAGTGCATAGAGAGGAGGAAGGTTCTGGATATGGCTAGTGTGGTATTGTCAGTGAGGAATGGCTTGCTTATGTACAGTGAGCCAAGTTTGATGTGAACTTTCTTAATTGTGATGGCTATGTGTCGGTCAAATCTGAGTCTGTTATCGATTGTCATTCCAAGAAGTTTTGTATGCTCAACTGGTTGGATGACTGTGTTGTTTGCTGAGAGAATGGTGAAAGGAGGGGTGGTCGGTGATTGTTTGCTATTGGTAAATAGCATTAACTGTGTCTTTTTGGGGGTGAGGATTAGTTGTGATTTACTTAGATATGTTTCTATATCATTAAAAGCTTGTTGGGCTACTATTTGGAGGTCTGGTAAGGTGTCTGCTGAGCAGGTTAAAGTTGAATCGTCCACATAATGAACTACTTTAGCATGTGTTGTGGATGAGGCTAGATCATTAGATTAGAGAAGATGGTGAAAAGAAGGGGTCCTAGTATGGACCTTGGGGGACTCCAACTGAGATGGGCAAAAGTGGTGAGAGTTTGGATTTCCATCGTACTGCTTGTTGTCTGTCAGAAAGATAGCTTAGGAACCAGGAGAGGGAAGTCTTTGATATGTTCCACAGAGTTAGAGATGGTTGAGAGCTATGCATGAAGACTTATTATGATGGTTGCAAGTCTAATTTAGGGTTTGTATGATCATTTAACAATATATGTTCAACAAAACAAATAGCTGTTCAGATGACCTAAGGTCACTCTGGAATACTTACTTTCTTAAATTAATAGGGAGTACTCTAAAACTCTTCCATTTACAATATTTCTAAAATTTTACTTACATTGTCCATATAAGGTTCTAGCTGTAATCATTGTCAATGATTTTCATTTCACATTTTGGTACTGCTTGGCATTTGTGTCTTCAAAATCCGTACAGATCTTCAGTGAGTCCAGAGTAAAGTGTTTTGACAAAATCCTGGCTAATTCAGCTTCTGGCCACTGCTATCAAGCTGTGCCTTTTGAAGCTTACCAGCATACCTCTCAGCTGTATATATTTTGCCACATATTTTTGGTCTGTTCCTCATAAAAATCTCTAGTTTTATGGCAAATCACTTAGGATTTAAGTCAATAATAATTTATTATTACTGAAATAATAATGACATCTATTTGAGTTTCAGACTTCACACCCTTCAAAAAATGCATCCTAACAAAAATCATGTAATTCTAGCAACTTTCTAAGTTTTTAAGTCCAACATTTAAAATCTCTCCCTATTTTTGGGCCTTTGTCCAGATTTTTTGTGATAAGAGGCTGATTTGTATGCTCACCAGACAGGCTGTCATGTCATCTTCTTTGTGTAGTTTCTTTTGAGGGAAACTGGCTTTGGTTCACCCAGTGAGGTAAGCTATTGGTGAACAATTGTGGCAGCCTGTTGCAGAATTACATTATGCATTTTTTTAAATATATATATTAACATTTTCAAGTGTAGAACATTGAAATCAAAATGGTTTCAATTTCACAATTGTGGATTACAATTCAATGCAATTCAGGAATGTGGAGTACAGTGAATGGATTTACAATAATACACAGGGGGTATCCAAAGTTGCTTAGCACCTCTGCAAAACACCAGGTACCACAAGCTGGCTTTTCATTATTTTCATCCAGTTTCATGGAATATACCTAGATCTGCATCGCAAATATATATCCAGATGCATAACTACTCCCTTAAGCCACATTCGATGAAACCAAAAGCAAAAAAACTCACCAGCACACAGTACTCCATGCTTTCTAAATACCCCTACAAAGTCACTTACTCTGTCAGGGTATGTGCAGATAACTACAAATGTCTAGGGTTTGGATTTAGTTTAAAAATAAATCAGCTAAATAGGTCAAGGTGACAGTCAAGATTGCTACCACTGTAGCTGTCATGCTCAGTACCTTTATATTTTACATTTAGAACCTGTGCTAGAGGAATATTCTAAAATGAAGTTGCCTTTATCTGATAGCTGTAAAACTTCACATAAGGTATAGTAAACTAAAGAACTGTGAGCGCATATATTTGCATGGCCTCGGCTTATTTGGGCAAATTTGTATACCTGAAATTATACAACTGCGAGCAGTTAAACATGATACTTTGTTATTAGGAGTACTTAACCATTTCCTACTATACTCACCTCTTCCAAAAGAATGACCTGCATAGTAGGAACTTTCCTTTCTGAGTTACTTGATTTGCTTTCTCTTTACTTGGTCTTGACCCACCCATCAAGTATTCAGCTACTTTGTGTTTTAAAATTACTGTTAATCAGTAAATGACATTTCTTACCCTTACTATGTGCTTAAAATTAGGTAAAAGTTTTCTTCAAGGAACATCTGTATTGTTTTTGTCTTTATACTCAAAAGTCTATTTTTTACATTAACAGATATCAAGACCCCATTTGAGGTCGTACACTGTTACCCATTTCCATTCATATAGTTTCAAAAGGGAATAATCACATTATGTAAAAGCAGCTTACTTTCTTGCCTGTAGAATTAATCCAGAGGTTACTTTTACATTTGGTTATGTAACCTTACCAGTACACAGTTATAAGTAGTCCTATTCACCTAACTTCACTATCTTTTTAGATTAAAATTTAGACATGTAGTATGTAAGTCCACTGAGCAACACCATTTGTTTGGTATAAACAAACTTCCTTGTTCAAATGACAGGTCTGTAGGGTCTGGGACCCCTCAGTCTAGCTATATAGCAGTATATTCATAACAGCTGTCAGCATTAATGTAACATCCACAAGCTGATAACAACAAGTTATGGCACATTACGTTTACAACTGCTAAGAGTATAAAACCCTATTAGTTTCCCTATATATGAGAGAAGACAGCCTTCTTAAACAGTTATAGCAAGAACAATATTGTCATATCACATATCATATCCTGCAGTGCAACAGCCCCAACCCAATATCTCTACATTACAAATAGAGAACAGTGTTAATTTATCCACTCCTACGTATCAGTCAAAGATATGATATGCGCTACTTCCTACATCAAATTAAGATAATCAAGCATTTTATTTAAAACCTGCATCCGTCAGCATTTGTTACATTATAAAATTATTGCAACAACATGTTGTCTATTTGCAAATAACCAGCTATTTACACTGCAGTCTTATACTACCTAATCAGTGAAGAAATAAAGTATTACACCTTAACTCATGCAGTCTCTGAAGTAAGACAGCTGGATTTCAGCTGTGCCTCTCTAATCCTTCAAGTGCGCATGTGTGCATGTATTCATATGTGTGTGTGTGTGTGTGTGTGTGTGTGTGTGTGTGTGTGTGTGTGTGTGTGTGGGCATGTGTGTGGGCATGTGTGTGTGCGTGTGTGTGTATGTGTGTGCGTGTGTGTGTGTGTGTGTGTGTGTGTGTGTGTGTGTGTGTGTGTGTGTGTGTGTGTGTGTGTGTGTGTGTGTGTGTGTGTGTGTGTGTGTGTGTGTGTGTGTGTGTGTGTGTGTGTGTGTGTGTACACCTATGTATCTGTGTGTGGGAGTGTGTTTTTTTTTCAGTAGTATGTTGATGTGAAGTATTGCCAGCTATGCCAGAAGAAGTAGGGCAGTGGGTGTACAGCATATGCCAGCATAGCTAGCTGGAGTTTTGTAAAGAATTATATGTCATTTGTGTATCAAGCTGATTTGTATTTGTAAAGCCACTTGTGTTAAAAATGTACCAACAGTGGGTGCTGCTGGACAGAAAAGAAATACACCTGGATGTCAGACTGTATTGTACCTGTTGAAATTAATATATTGTAACAGATGATACTGGAAGAGAAGAGCTTAATCTCAGTCCAGCAAACTTTGAAAAATTCTCTGAAGTTAAATTACCTGGTTTAGGACATAAAGATTGTATCTTACAGTTCTTATTGCAGCCAGAGACGAAACATCTGTGAAAACCAGGACTAGGAATCCTACTGTATTGTCCTTAGGGGTGAACAAATTGCTATCCTGGAAGGGTAGAAGTTCTGAAATGGTTTTATAGCTTCCAGATGCTATAACACATTTCAGCAAATTTCTATATGTGTGCATATGTGTATGGTAACACATATGTGCTAGATTTTGTTCAGTTTCAATTAAAGGGGGTAGTGTGGGAACCAGAGTCAGAAGACCAGATGTATGTTATGTCATTCTGTAGTCCAGCACTGAAATGAGGTTTTAATACTAGATGAGACAGAAGTCTCAGAGCAGTCTATTTGTGAAACTTGACAAAGAAGGACCACTCACCCACGTCATCTTGCCTTGCTTTAGTAAGTAACCAGGGAAAAGTAATTCTTTAGATCAGTCAGGAAAATGTAGTGAAATTAGTTAAGTACTATTTTTTATGTATCTGAATGAATCTATCCATTTATGTTATTTTAATATTTCCTGTGATTGAAAATCTGCTGTTTAATGTAAATAGATATTTAGCATTTTCATGTTTTTTTATTATTTATTATTAAACATATTTAAACGTTCCATTGTAGCTGGTCTTTTAGAGAATATTTTAACCTTTGAGAGTACTTATATTCATTTCAGGACACTGTGCCCCCTCCTAAAAGTCTTGCTGCATTGCTCAAACACTACCATTTGTATTAGTATTAATTTTACTCGGCATAATTGGGTACCGTTGTAAGAGCCTTAAAGTAGCTGGATGGTGGCAAATGAATCTACCTTATAGTCTGGGCAGAGAAGGGGCATAGCTAGTAAATCTGTGTCAGCCTTCCCCAGGTGTGTGTGTGTGTGTGTGTGTGTGTGTGTGTGTGTGTGTGTGTGTGTGTGTGTGTGTGTGTGTGTGTAGCAGGGACACAGAGCACTGGTTTCACAGGGAGGGTGGTGGAAGAATTGGCTTGGACACTTGTCTGAGGACTCAACTCTACAACTGTATCAGTGGGGAGTCTTATTAGGGGTCTGGAGGGAGATAGGGAAACCCATCCCCTCGATTGAGTCTGTTCCCTGTGTTCTCTTAAGGAAAGGGGGGATATGACTGAGACAAAAAAGCTAGAGTTTTTTTCTCACTTCAGACCAGAAGAGACAGAGGGCACATGAAACTGGTACACAGGATTGCATCAGGGAGATATGAAGGCATTATCCTGAACAGTAAGAGCAAATGGGAGTCGGAAGAAAGCATAGGCAGCAAACCAGTAGGAATTACTATGTCCTGGAGCTCCAAAAGTACTTAACAATAACCTTCTAGACTTAGATATTAGGCAAAATTAATAATACATGGAGAACTGATACATGAAAGGTACTAAAAAAGACTTATGAGATGCCAGAGAGGATGAGGAGGAGAATATTACTTGAAGGATTAATACATTATCTGAAAACAACAAAATGGAGGAAATAAAGGTAGAAGCATGTCCACAATTAGTGGTATGGATAAACAAGGTGAAGGGAGGATGCACAAACAACAGGAGATTAATGTCTCAGGCAGCAAAAGACTTGGAAGAATTATAAATAAGTGGAGTAAGGAAGGGAAAAGAGGAATGGGGAAAAATCCTGGGTATAAATATATCAGATAAATATTGGTAGAAAGTGAATGGACTCCATGTAGTGGCAGTTAAAGCAATGACGTTTAGAATATTCAGGTGGAAGTGCCAGTAAGAGAGGTGTACATATCCAATAGACTGAGTAAAATACATGTTATGATCCAAACTGCTAGAGATATTAATGTGGAGAGAGTGGAACATGGGAGCATATTTGTTATACCTGTATATCATTAAGAGAGTACAACATGAAGATAGAGGACTTGGTGAGAAAACTAAGTGGACAAGCACTTCCCTCACAAAAGAACTATTCTTTACACAGGTGGGAAATGAGAAGAAATTCTCCCCCCAGGTAGAAGGCTTGATATGGCTAGTAACTCTCATGGCAAAGAAAGGAATAGTAAGGAGATGGAAAAGCCAAACATCCTCAAATATTCCAGAGTAAAGTTAATGGAAACCTTGAGGGAGGAGGACTGAAGATTTCATAGCGGTAAAGTAAAAGTTATATAAAAAAGTGGCATCTATGGACAGAGATTCTAGAGGATTATGTGAAGAAAAGAAGTAGAGTGCCCCTAAAGGGGGATTTTATGGGAGAAATCAGGTGTTCCACACCTGCTCTGGTTGTAAAGGTGGATGGACATAGATGAGCAATTTTTAAAGAAGGTGAATGTTAAAGGAAAAAGAGAAATAAAGAATAAGAGGGGTGATATAATGAATAAAGAAGGTTATGTTGCTGCTATGACTAGTCTGTCAATACTATGTAAATAATAATCTGATTACATATTATTGAGAAAACGCTCAAATCGGATATCATAAATCACACAGTGAGATGGTAATTTGCTCTGCTAATATGTGAAGTTATAAAATAAAGACCGTTTACTTAAAAACAAAGAGAGAGTGGCAATGGAATCTACACAGGCATTCAAGAATGCATGGGACAGGTGTAAAAATGGTGAAGGGGAAAGTAGGGATAAAAAGGGGGTAGAATGTTAAATTCACTTACAAGATAAGAATAAAAAGGTGTATTGTCTCTTTCTGTCATCAAGCAAATGTAATGTAATCTAGACGATGTTTGTTTTCTCACATAAACGCCCAAAGAATGAAATGTGCTATTTTATTTAATTATATAGTTGTTGTTAACTGGGTAAAACCCACTACGCACAAGTGCCCTTTTCCATGGATAAACTAGAAGAACTTTTTTCAATAAAAATTCATGCTCAGACATAGATCAAGTTAATCAAACTCAGTCATAGCCTTAACCATATTTGCTATATTGTCAGTGTTATTTTGAACAGCAGTGATCTGTAGCAGTAACTGCAACAGACATCAAAAAATGCTGCTCAACAACAAGGTGCTTCTTTACTTCATCCCAACATTTCTTTTTAAAACTTGGTGTTAATGTATTTTATTCATTGATAACGATGCATTCTTATCTCAGACTCAGATATGTATGTCTATATTAGCTGTGTTATATTATAGGTTCCTAGGTGGAGTAGAATACCTGTACAATAAATCCCTTTTATAGCTGGAATACTGACAATAATGTAATACAGAACTTTATAAAACCACTCTGCTATGCTGTTATTATTGTCTCCCTTTTGAAGTTGCAGGAACTGATTTGATAAAAGTAAAGCTTTCCCAGGCATTTATTTTAAACAGTGAAGACTACCCATGCTGCACTGGGCATTATTCCCATGGCAATAAACAGGACCATATAAATTACTCATTCAAGAAGAAATGCTGCATAGCTGTGTATTACTGCCAACAGATGCTGTAGTCAGATATTACATACTGGTTTTACTGATGGCTAGTGCAGGAGTGGTTACTGTGTGATTATACTGTCCAGTTATACTACAGCAGTCTTGTGTGACCACAGTATAATTAAGCCAGTATTAACAACTAGTAATGCCTTCATTTGCGGCATCAAATGGTAGTGCATCCACAATTATGAATGCAATGGAAATGCATGGTAGATAAATTGTAAGTTAGACATAGAAATTTTAATTCACAGTACCTTACTTAAAACCAATTTGTTCACTCAAGATGCATAACTCCTAAGCCCCTGTAGACTTCATTCAAAACCCTTGCAATTGTCTTGCCTTCATGCAACTACATTATGATAAAACAGTTTTTTTGTAACCACTTACAACTATATTCATCTTAATGACATATTTCTTTTTATACATCTTGAAAGAGCTTTGCTATACTCCTGATTGACACTGTATAAGACTGTATTGCTACTAATGCTTTGTAATAATCCTGTAACATCGCTGTTTAATGCTAAATTAATTTATAATGAAAAGTGTATAATATGTTGGAGCGTTTCTCCCCGGGCCTCTGCTGAAAAAGGGATCTTCAGCTCAGTTGGACAAACCCGGTCAACAAATGTAAAATAAATAAGTACAAAAAGGAATAAATAAATTGCCTGAGAGGAGTTTGAGGCATCTGAGTGTAGTATCATTTTCATGACTGCAAGGATTTTTGAAAGTCATATTGGGGTTTTCCTGTTCAATCCTTGTCTGTACTTTCCAACCAGAAACAATGCAGCAGGTGTGATGATCTTGGCAAATTCTTTAAATTCAGATACATGTGTAGTTATTGGGTCATTGTACTAAACCATTTGCTTACCTTCAATATTTATTTATGTTTTTATTAGTATGTTACTTAACCTGTTACTGATTTTTATAAAGACTGTGAACCTGCTGTTACACTACATGGCTAATGCTGTTTTGTCCACATTATACATACTGCCAGTTTAATTTATCCCAAGTCTTTCTTGACGGAAAATGACCCCATTCCTAAGGCAATTAGAGTTCATGAAATTATTGTTGTTTCAGTCTTTCATGTTAGCTAAGAGTGCTGTTCTCAGACCTCACAATGTGCCCAGAATTGCCTCCTTCTGTAATTCATGTGAGGTAGCATGTATCAGTAGCATACCAAAGTACGGCTGTCAATTCTTTTTTATGAGATCTATTGCTCCTACTATTATTGGAACTGTCTGGATATCTTGCTTTCACATTTCTCTTGTTTCTGCTACATATCCTGAAATTTTATGACTTTGTGTCTCTCTGTATGTAAGGCAATGTATTCACTGGATGTTACAATTTCACTATGTAATATGGCCTGTGTACGTAATACTTGCCTAACTTGTAATGATGTTTATGTAGTTTATAATGTCATACTGTACCATGTTTCTATTTAGTTATCTATTATCATTTAAAACTGGCCAATTACTATGGTCCATGGAACCGTTTCAGCCAGAACCTGAGCTCATTATATCATTTAGTGAATTCAGCTCTCACTTCTCACCATAGCTCTCAACCTCTTAGCACAAAAAACCTGGACAAAGCCAATAATGGGGTAATACAGCCCTAAAACAGGGACAAATTTCAAATACTGATCCTATGAACTTAGAAAATTGCTAGAATAAAAGGTTTTGTTACCATTTATTTTCTGAAGAATATGAAGTCTGAAATTCAAATGCCTGTCATTATTTAATGAAAAAAATCCTGAAAACCACAGATTTTATGAGGAACAGATCAAAAATATGAGGCAGAAATTTACAAGTGGTGGCGGCTAGGGACTTTAGGTTCTTTTTACCTTGTACCCAATGTACAGGGTTTGAGCCAGAGTACCTCTAGCCACCAGGTGTATTAAAATGGTGGCAATTTTCTCTCCTCAAGTCCGTTTGAAATACAATAAAGGTTTCATTACGTTTTGATGAAATAAAATCCAAAAACTTGCCGCATGTAGTCCAAAGTTTATGAGGAACAAACCTGAATAACAAGATGGAAATCCAGACATTCTGTGTGAAACTCCAGACAGTCAAGAGATATACATGCATTGCAAGGTTGAAATAAACTTCTAGGTGATGACCACCACAAATTCAGGTAGTATATTGCAACCTGCACCCTCCTCAGATCTGCACACAGTTACTTATGACAAATGCAAAAATAATGAAGGAATAAAACCCTAAAAGCAAAAACAAACTTAAAATACCCCTCCCACAAACTCAGAATGCTGCCGGAATAAAAAGCCCTGTGTTGCCATACACTTTCTGAAAGATGTAAGGTCTGAAACCCAAAGGACCGTCACTGTCCTATGACTCTAATCCTCACTGACTTGTCACATCAGTCTTAGAAGACCCTAAATTTCATGAGGAATATAGGACAAAACTCCAGACATTCTGCAAAATTCCAGATAGCCGAGAGGTATGCATATATTGCTAGTTACTCTGTGCTAAACTTTTCAATGATGAACATCGCAAATTCAAAAACTGTACCACACCCCTCTCGGATCTACACACAATTAAGGAGCGATGAAGATAGACACTTCAGAAAACGTCGAGACAATAAAATCAAATTTACCTAATTAAGATCCACAACTCTGCGATCTTCAGTAAACAACTTCTGTGCTGCCAGTCACACCAAAAGTGGAGCTAGACATGTCCGTAGCTCAGATCGCTCAAAAATACATTTTCTGCGATGTCAGTACAGTCACCTGAGAAAAGTATTGCTTGTGTGCAGTATCTCTTAAAGGTGACTAAAAAGATGGTGACATGAAATACAATAAAGGTTTCCTCACCCTTCCGTTTGAAATACAATAAAGGTTTCCTCACCCTTCATGAATAAAATCCAAAATCCTTTCTATGTGTTAAGTCTGCTGGTTGGTCTACTTGCATCGACCAGCCAAGCCGTTCCCACTCGCAAAGCATTTGAACCAGCTGGAAATGCAAGCACCTTGAGCTCAATTCCGACAGGCTGCTAGCCCAGACGGAGCTGATGTCATCATGCGTGTGATGACGTCAGCTCACAAAGCACAAAAAATAAAATAACAAAGAAAAAACTCGGAAATGAAGGGGTGCCACTCGGGAATCATGGCACCCCATTATTTGAACCCCAAAACTCGGTAAAAACTGAGTAATTTGGTACAGTTGGGAGGTATGATATCACCCCTAATGAGAATAACTGAGATCACACCATAATTAATATGAGGTGACACTTGCATGGATTGATGCATTTAGGAGCTGCCTCTGTCCATTAATAGTACAGTCAGCAGTCCTGGGGTAAAGTCTGTATTTCTCATCTGTAGATCTAAGTTGTGCTTGAATAGGGACAGGGATTAACTTTGTATTATGTGGATGAGGAGTCTGTTCCAGAGCAGTTGTATCCTCTGTGAGATATACCTGTCCCTCCAAATTGTTCTACTAATGTTGCAAAAGAGGTTTGGATTCCTAGACTGAGTATTTTTGATGCCATTTGCCTTGCTGATGTGCAGTAAATCCACCAGTATTGTGTCAGAGGATGCCTTGTATGCCACACACAGGTCACCTTTTAGCAGTTTGTTGAGTACTGAGTACAGTGACAGGGCTTTGAGTTGGTCCATGTAGGACATGTTGTTTGGGTCTTGTATCCTTTTAGTAGGTGTCTCTGTGGGCATTCCAGTTGTTGCATGTGTCTGGAAAGATAAATGCCAAAGGGGACATTATATTCAATGACTGGCTTTACGAGGGCTGAGTAAAGGGGAACAATGACATACCAGATCTAAATAAAATCCCTTTGTTTATAAGCTGTGCAATATAGAAGGACTTTCTTACAGCAATGGACACATGTCAGTCAAAAGTTAGGTCACTGTCCACATAAATTCCCAAATCCCAAACAGCTGGGTCAACTCTTAGGAGCATATCATTAATGTGGTAGTTTCCTAGGGTAGATGGCTTCTCAAAGGGTACAAAAATGCATTTCTGGCATTTAGTTTCAGTCCATGATTTTGGTGCCAGTTATTTATTTGGGACACACCATCCTACAGGATGGCCAAGTCATTTGGGGTTTCAGTGACTTCTCCTAGCTTGCAGGCATCTGAAAAGTTAATTAGCCACAGCTCTTTAGTTGTTGTTTGTCTTTCGGCTTTTTCCCGGTAAGGGGTCGCCACAGTGGAACTCCGGTCCGCTAATGATTGGCAGTAGATTTTTATGAAACGCCAAGGTGCTAGCTCGATGCCCAACCTTCAACAAAGGCATGCCCATTTATGTACACATGTCTTTTGAATGCTACCCAACCATGGGGAGGACATGCAGACTCCACACAGAAGACACTCCCAATTCAAGCCAAGAATCGAACGTGAGAACCTCTTGCTGTGAGGTAACAACGCTACCGCCATACCACCGCAGCTTCAGCCACAGCCACAGCTGTTTAGTACTGGGCTTTAATTCAGAAAAGTATATGCCAAACAGGAGAGGTCCCAGCACAACATGAGGAGAGTCCACTGGTAACTAGTCTCTTTGTGGAGTTGACTTCACCTGTTTTGATTTCCTGCATCCTATTTATGTACCATTTGTCAATCCACAAGTGACATAGGGTTTTATTCCCAGTTTATTTAGCTTTTCTACTATGCTTGAGTGGGGAATTTTGTCAAAAGCTTTCGCCAGGTTAAGGCTTGCAGTATGTGCCATTTTGCCTTCATCCATTGCTTTAGTTACCTTTACAAACAAAAAAAAAAATCCACCAGGTTAAGTAAGCATGAACTTCCCTTGATAAATCCAAACTGAGATGGGTCCAGTGTTTGGAGCTTCCCTATGCCCTGATTGATGAGTTCCATATTAAGTCTTTCCATGGCTTTGCAAATGAGGCTCTTAAGACTTATGGGTCTGTAATTACCTGGGTCTGTGGAAGGTTGTCCCTCATGCAGAGGAACAAGTGTAGCTGCTCTCCATTTGCTTTGTACAAAACCTGTATGGAAGCTGAGATTGAACAGTGTTGTCAGAGGTGTGGCTAACTCATGCTTCATGCTATTTAAGATGCATCCAGCGCTACTGTCAGGACCCAACTGTGCAGTATTTTTAGCTTTTGTTACCACTTTTAGGACATGGTCTTGTGTGATAGCTGGAGGCGAACCAGATGTTCTTCGTGTTTCACTGTTGCAGTCATCACATTTAGCTTGCAGGTAGCCCTCAGCTGGCCTGAATACCAGAGTCATGGGATTTCTGTGTCGGATGCTGTTGCTTCTTCCATGACGTCAGGTCATCAGGAGTGTAAAACATCAGCCGATGTCATTACATCAGACTTTCTTGCCGTGCAGTGCCCGAAGCAGAAGCAGTTCACAAGTGCCAGTCGGCCGATTCCAGAAATTTTAGTTTTTCGTGTTTCAGACTTGAAGTCTTCTAAAAGATAAGTACCCCGTTGGGGATTCTTTTTTCTTGCTCTAACCGATGTCAGAAAAAATGAATAATTGTCTTGCCTATGGAAAGCAAATACCTCAGAGAGATTTTCATTCTTACTGTGTCACCTGTTTAGGCCCAGACCATGACGTCCCTCGCTGTCGGTTTTGTGCCTTGTTCAACACCCAAACTATTCATCATCAGGCTATTTTTGTAGCTAAATTCTTTCGCTCTCGATCTCCATACTCCGAAATGTCTTCGGTAAGCCATCCAACTACCGATCTTCCAAAAAAATGAAAGGATAAAGACAGAGGCAGACTGCATAGGTCCAAGGCTGCCGACGACACTACCATTAAGCTAGTCACCAGTCCGCCAGTACTCAGTGAGGCGCTTTCGCAGCCTCTGATACCCACTTCTAAAGATGCACAGGCCTCTACTGAGACCCATTCGGAGTCCAGTATGCCGCGAGATGCTTCTTCAACTATGGAACCTGCGGATGTCTCTACCTTGGATGGGTCCGGAGCTGCTGTGCAGGCACCGGCTTCTGAGGGGGTATTCAGGCCTACTGATTTCCATATTAAACCGACTACTTCATTTCAAGCCAAAAATACTGAATTTCTCAGGCCTAAAGTTCACTCTATACCTAGGAAACTGACGACCAAAGCACATTCTCAGGCCCACAGGCCTCAAAAAAATTATTAGAATGGCTGAAGACCTTATTACCTTAATTAGGGGAAGCCAGCCTTCCCCCTCAAAGAGACCTAGAACTGATTTTCCTTCTGATCAGGAATCTGATATCACTGTTCTTTCTGACTACCAGGACATACCCTTATTTACCTATGAGGATTCTGATGCAGAGGATTCCATTCCCTCTGCTTCCCCTCGAGAAGATTTTTCTTTTGGTGAAACCCTGCATTCCCTTAGGGAGCATTTCCACTGGGAAAGCCAGGACTGCTCTCAGTCCAAAAAGAGACTCAGGGAATTTTTAAACCTGCCTCAGCACAGGCCTCTAGCTATCCCTCCTGTTCTGGAGATTGTCGATGATGTCCTCTTGGAATCCAGCCTTACCCCGGATACTTTGCCTCCAGCTCCCAGGAAAGCTGACAGGTACTACAGAGTACCTGACTCTCACAAATTCCTTTTCAAGAATCCTACTGCGGATCCAGATACCATTTCCCAAGGACTAAAAGCCATTAAGGCTACTACTGCCAAGAATCCTACCCCTTCTGACAGGGATTCTAGGGCTTTAGACAGATGGGGTAAGAAGGTATACACCTCTGCTACTTTGGCCATTAGGGCTTTAAATTGTCAGTTTCATATGTTAAAGTATCAGCAGCATGTTATGGGGCTAATTAAACAGAAAATTATGTTGATTCCTGACTGTGCAGAACACAAAGATTTACAAGAGTTAATGAATTCTTCTGACCAAGTTGGTAAACATACTTTACAGTGTGGTTTTGATGCTTTAGAAGCATCTTGTAGGGCTGCTGTCACTGGGTCTGTTCTTAGAAGGCATGCTTGGCTTAAGGAACAAAACTTGCCAGATCATGTCAAAGCAAAATTACTGGATACATTCTTAAACCAAGAGCGCCTATTTGGCAGCAAAGCAGAAGAAGTTCTCAAAAGGATGGAGGAGAAAGCTAAATCTATGCAAACTGTTAAAGATTTCTTACAAGTACAGCCACCTAGATTCAGTAGGCATTGGCCTTCAAAGAACTGGTCCTTTCCAGTCCCTTCCAGGCCTTCTCAGTCCAAAGCCAGGGGCAGCAGACCCCCAAGACTTCAGTCTCAGATTATGCACAGATCTAAGCAGTGGGGTGCTCCCACATCCAAAACAGGGAATAGTAAGCCACCCCTCTATGGTAAACTTGCACAATGACTTACCCTTAACTCCCTCAAGCCTTGCTCAAGTACTTGCACCTATAGGAGGAAAACTCGCCCTGCATGCAAAAAACTGGGAAAACATTACCCAAGACAAATGGGTTTTAAACATTGTTTCCCTAGGATACAGATTCCACTTCCACTCACTCCCAACCCTAAGTGGATGGCCAGACCTCCCCCCAAACCAGCCCAAAAGCAAGTACTTTCTCTCCACAGCATCAAGGCTATTCAACCTGTCCCAGAAGAACAAAGGGGACAGGGCTTTTATTCAAGACTGTTCCTGGATCCCAGAAAAGAAAACTTCTGGTGTCCTATCCTGGATTTATCTATTCTCAACACCTTTCTGGTGGTTCCAAATTTCAAAATGCCAACTCTCCAACAGCTGCTTTCTATGTTAGCCAAGGATGCCTGGCTAGCAACCCTAGACTTAAAAGAAGCTTACCTGCACATCCCCATCAGGGAATCTTGCAGAAAATACCTTCGCTTCAGGGCAGACTCTATGCACTATCAGTTCTCTGCACTTTCCTTTGGCTTATCTACTGCGCCCAGGGTATTCACAAAGTGCCTAGCTCCAGCCATTGCTTTTTGCAGGCAGAGCAGTATTCAGATTTACCCATACTTGAACGATTGCCTTATTCAGGTGGAAAGTCAGGACTTGCTACTACAGCACCTGGCATTTGTAAAGAGACTTCTAACTTCACTGGAATAGAACATCAACGAAAAGAAGTCACACCTAGTACCCTGCCAACAGATTGTACTCCTGGGAGCAAGCTTGAACACAACTTCCCAGATGGCATTCCTTACTCCAGAGAAACAAATTTATTTGACAATTTACTTCATCCTACTGGCCACCAAAACACAGCTATCTGCAAGGAAAATACTGCAAGCTCTGGGGTTCATGGCCTCTTGCATTCTGTTAATTCCATATGCAAGACTGCATATGAGGAAACTTCAATGGTATCTAAAAAGTCTATGGTGTCAACATTCTCAGGACCTGGAAACAATAATTCCCATCATTCCGCGTCTAAGGGCAGAGTTCTTTTGGTGGGCAGAGGCCTGCAACCACAACAAGGGACTCTCTTTCACTCTACCCCCTACTGCCTAAACCCTAACAACAGACGCATCAGACTATGCATGGGGGGCTCACATGACAGGGCAGTGCATTCAGGGCAAATGGAACCCAAAGCAGATGCACCTGCATATCAATCAAAAAGAAATGTTAGCTGTACAGAATTCCCTGACAGCCTTCAAAGGCCTTATTCTTCCAGGACAACTATTGGTAAAGACAGACAACACCACAGTTATGTGATACATAAACAAGCAGGAGGGAACACATTCCTACCCACTCTGCAGACTAGCCATGGCTCTGTGGAACACAGCCTTGAGCAATGAAGTGGACCTACAAGCTCAATTCCTGCCAGGTAAACAAAATTCACTGGCAAATGATTTGAGCAGAAATCTCATAGACCCACATGAATGGAAACTGGAACCCAAAATATTCAGACTTTTGGGGAACAGATGGGGGACACCAGAGGTGGACCTGTTTACTTTCCCTCAGAACTATCAACTGAACAAATACTGCACCAGAACTCCCCACAGCCAAGCTTGGAAGGTGGATGCCCTATCTTTTTCCTGGGAAAGCCTCTCAGTCTATGCATTTCCCCCCTCTGCCTCTCCTCTCAAAGGTTCTACTAAAGATCAAACAGGACAAGCCAAGGACTATCCTGATTACACCAGACTGGCCACGCCAGCACTGATGTCCTCTTTAGCACAGTCTGACAGTGCTACAACCTTGGCACCTGCCTCAAACCCCTTCCCTGCTGTCCCAGCAGGGGGGCCAAATTCTGCAGCCTTGACCCTGAACCTTGCAGCCTGGCTAGTCCCCTGAACTCACCTCTAGCAACCCTCAGCAAGCAGGTGCTGGATGTCATTCTTGAGGCAAGGAGGCCTAGTACTAGAAAATCCTATTCAGAAAAGTGGAAAAGATACTGTTCCTGGAGCCAGTCTCAAGGGATGGCCACAACTGTGCCCAGCTTACCTCATATACTAGATTACTTAACAGAAATGCTGCACAAGGGCCTATCCTTCTCTTCAATTAAGATTCATGCCTCTGCCATCTCAGCTCATTATAATACTGAGCCACCCCTCTTCTCTCATCCTCTGGTAAAACAGTTCCTTAGAGGGGCCAAAAATTTAAGACCCCCCAGGAGAGCTCCCACTCCAGCCTGGGACCATAACTTTGTATTGGAAAAACTTACACTTCCCCCCTTTGAACCAGCTGCTACAGCAGAGATGAAATTCCTCTCATGGAAAACAGCTTTACTTCTAGCCATCACGTCAGCAAGAAGAGTGTCTGAACTGCAGGCCCTTATGGCAGTGGAACCCTTCATTATCTTCCATGCGGACAGGGTTTCCCTCAGGACTAACCCATCTTTTATGCCCAAGGTGGTGTCTAGTGTGGCTTTAAACCAGTCCATTCATTTGCCTACTTTTTTCCCTAATCCTCAAAATAAAGGGGAAAGGATACTACATTCTCTAGATATGCACAGACAGCTTAGATTCTATTTGAACAGGACTAAGCCTCTCAGAAATTCTGACCAGCTGCTAGTCAGCTTTGCTGCAGAGGTAGAAGGGAAGGCCATTTCAAAGCAAACCATATCTAAATGGATAGCACACTGCATCCATTTCTGCTACAAGCACCATGGAAAACCTACCCCACAGGGGATAAGAACACATTCCACTAGGGCTACATCTACCTCTACTGCATTTCTCAGACGAGTCCCTACCAGGGACATTCTGGAAGCTGCAACCTGGATCTCGGTACACACTTTCACCAAACATTACCACTTGCCTGTCTTTTCTAAACCCAGAGCTGGATTTGCCACAGCAGTCTTACAGGGCCTGATTGCCAGGCCTAATGCTTCTTAATCTACTCCACCCTTCCTTAGCTTTGGGAATCAACCCAAATGTGATGACTGCAACAGTGAAACACGAAGAACATAGTACAGTTGTGTGCACGTACCATAAATGTAGATGTTCGAGTGTATTCACTGCTGCAGTCCTGGTTACCCTCCCTTCAGCCCCCTGATTGACTTTGCTTTCAACTATCCTTTTTGGTTTGGCATGTCTTATACTATGTGTATTTGCTTTTTGCTGGGGTGTTCCACATCATATAATTGCTTCATTTTGGGGGCACCTGACATCTGGGGCAAAAAAAACTGATGTAATGGCATTGGCTGCATGTTTTATACCCCTGACGACCTGACATCATGGAAGAAGCGACAGCATCCGATGCAGAAATCCCGAGACTCTGGTATTCAGGTCGTCTGAGGGCTACCTGCAGGCAGATAACCCAAATGTGATGACTGCAATAGTGAATACACTTGAACGTCTACATTTATGGTAAGTGTACACAACTGTACTTTCTGTCTTGCTCATATAATGTCACAGCTTCATGATCTTTCCTGTGGTCTAGGCTGTCTTAAAACATTAGTGTTTTCTTTCTCCTTCTATTCTTCTATCATCCCCGCTGGTTTAAAAGTTTAGTAACAATTTAAGGCATTCACTGTGGGCATAGGTATTGCTGCTATGAACTTAGAAAGTTGGTAGAAAAACAGGTTTTGCATTAGCATGCATTTTTAAAGGGTATGAAGTCTGAAACTCAAATGTCTTTCAATATTTAGTGACTTCCATCATCAATGATTTGCCAGAAAACCATATATTTTTGAGAAACAGACCAAAAATATGAGGCAAAAATCTGGACAGCTGTGACATATAGCTCAGTTCCCCTTTGCAGGTAAATGAAGGTAATCTCGTCCAGCACAGTCTTTACATTTTTGAAAAAAAGCCACCAAAATTACATTTGTCATGTTAATACAAACATATTTTGTCTAACTAAAATGCTAAAATACAGACATACTGTAACAAGTAAGTCCAACAGCAGACATATTGAACAGCACAAAAAAAAAGAAAAAATGTACAGCTGGATCTCAGATAAAAAAAAAAACATTTGTCTCAAACAAAAATATAGCACCTTTAATTATTTTTTTCTCAGTCTCTATACACATCTCTTAATGACACTGCCCTGCATTACTGGAATATGTACAACTTTTTTCTGTAAGTTTCCTAACTTGGTTCATCATTATATCATATAGTACAATTGCATAATGAAGCAAATTAAGAAGATGATGATACCGCAGGTAACAGCAGTGAATGAAGAGCATATGCCTTTTTTTCTTTACAATATTAAGTGAGGAGATAAAGAAAATAATCAGAATATATGGTTTGAATGTGGATACTGCCAAAACTCTGAGTGAAATGTATGTTCACAAGGTGAATCAAAGGCTTAGAAGGGATTCAATTTAGCTGGATAAAACAAAAATAGTTAATCATTACATATGAAGTGATTGCACTGAGTACATGTTGTCAGCAGGAACAAGGTGATGAACTCAGCATTTGGCATAAACAAATTCAAGCTGTGCATGCAAGAGATAAGTTTTTTAGAGGGATGACTTCAGTGAACTGTGGAAAAATCCTAGTAATTTGGATGGTAGCTATTTGATACTGGTACTATTGATAAATCATATGTAACGGCCATATGGGAAATAAAACTTTTTGCAACACTTTTTGTAATATGTATTCATTATTCATAATAAGGTAAAGATTTGTATGTATATGACTGCTTGAAGACATTTACTATAGCTGTTATGATCAGGTTTGGCTCCACTGGAAGAATCTGCCTCAGTCTCAGCTCAAAATCGTTGTTTCTAAGCCTTCACCCAAAGAGGTGGCAGTAATTGTATGTGGACTGAATGCTAATTACAGTGGAGCTTCTTCAGCACTAAATTAGTTGGGCTACATTTAGTAAAGTAGTAGCTCTATCTTCATCTATCTATATATGTATATACACTATGTGAGTCTAACCAAGTCAGTACTTGTTAACAGGCCCAGGAAAAGAAAGTTAGTATTGGGTCTTTGGCTTAACCTGGTTTTAACAAATGAAATAAAAAAGCATGATAATAATAATAATAATAATAATAATAATAATAATAATAATAATAATAATAACAATAATAATACATGTATGTATGCATGTGTTTATTTATATGAATTTGTTTACTTTTTTCAGTGGAGGATCAGGTGGAAAAGCTCTATTAACAATATTATACAGTAACTAGATTTATAAGTAACACAGAAAACAACTTTTAGGGAAAGAAAATACATTACAAAGAATGTGTAGTTACAATAAAAAATAAATGGTATTAATTAGGCAAAACAGAAAAATATTTAAACACTTTGTAGTTAGTCATTTAACATGCCCAAAGTTCTCATTTCACCACTTAAAATGAGCTATTGTATCTTAATTTTACACACACACACACACACACACACACACACACACACACACACACACACACACACACACACACACACATACACACACACACATTCACACACATTCACACACACACACACACACACACACACACACACACACACACACACACACACACACACACACACACAAACACACACACACACCTAACCTGTTCTCCAGATTTGCTTGTCATCTCTTTAATCCATTCTGTTCTCCAGGTTTGTTCATTCATCTGGTACTTCTCTGTGCTTAAACATCCTGCACTCACCTAGTTTCATTGTTTAAATGTACATGCATCTTTAGTATGACACATGCACAGATGCTACTAAAGGCACACACACATAGTGCATCCTTAAAGAAGAAATGTAACAAATGCTTTAAAGAAAAAAATTAAGTTTTGTGGCAGGGCGCCCCCCCCCCCCCAAGCCAGTGGGCTTTAGGCAACTGCATAGGTCACCTAGTGCTGCGTCTCTGGATGTACATTATTTCCACACTGTCACCCTTAACTTGGGCTTCAGTTAAATTTACAAGAAAGAGACGTCTCACTTGTAGGCTGGAAACTACTAAGGATGTTAGGCTTGTGTGGCAGCCACATGACTGTTTTTGCTCTATATAGACAAAATTTTTTTCAGACCTGTGTAAATGTGTTGAGATGCCCCAAAGTGAGAAATAATTCATATCCCATTCAAAGATTTGCAGATGACTTGGCCATTTATACAACACCAAAGGAAACATTAAAGAGGCAGAGTGTCAGGTGGAGAGATTACTATACTTACATAAGTTAACAATTAACTCAAGCAAATCCAGACTTACAATTTATAGTTTAAGAAAATAGAAGCATGCAACAATTAAAATGTTAAATAAATAAATAGATAAAGCTGGAAATTGTAACTATTTATTTTTATACTTCTAGGGGAAATTTGGACAGGGCATCAGGCAACTTCCCCTACCCCTTTCAGTAGGTGCTTTGGGATCTTTTACATCCACCTGAACCACCACCAACTTAAGAAGATGAATACTTGATCTAACATCTCATCCAGATTCTGCACACTTATCTCAGAATAGAGTTTTCAGTACAAAGGAGGATCCATTCCACATTAAATATTTGGAATATATAATTCAAATAATTTGTCAAGCATTTTTATGGGTAGATACTTCAATAGGAGGAATGATCATCACACCCTTGCTGAAATCCATATGTGCCAAAATGTTCCTTTTGTTTGCTTATGGCATAGAGGTATGGTGGTAGCTTCCCTAAGTTTGTTCAGACTAATACAGTATATAAAATACTCAAAAAGGCATAATGTCTACCCAAAACATTATAGAGTTATACCAGAGGTCTAAATTGAATATTATCTACAATCAAGCAATTATTATCTGTACTTTGATTGCCAGATGACATAAGTTAATATGTCTAATTAATTAGCTGGTGGGTAATTAGCTGGTGGGCAAATTGTGAAAATAACGGAATAACTGGCATAAATGAGGAGCATGGATGTGCAGTTTTCTGAAATGTGTATAGGTACAATGTGCAGGCATGATGGTTTTGAATATTTGCAAAAATACTCCACAAATAATGAAATAACAGTATATATCTTAAAGAATCTAGAATTAACAGTTCAACATGAAAGCAATATTTCTTTAATAAAGAATTAAAAAAAAAAATATTTGCAAGAGAATTGTAAATGGGAAACAGTGTTGAATATCTGGCCATTTTCTAGTAAAGAATAGTGACAAATACTTTATATGAAATATAAGTTGAAATCCAAGAGGACAGTTTGCAGAACCATAGAATTAGGAAAGGAAATGAGTACCAGGAATGTCTCTGTGGACTGAATCACAATGAGGGGCTGATTCACATGCTAGCTTGATATCCATTTTACACTCATTTAAGAAAACAATTATTGAATAAAGTTTTTGGAACAAGCAGGATGAATTAGTATGACTCTGCGGGAGCATTGTTTCCCATAAACGAAGAGCATGTGGTAAAACATGTTGCTTTAACATTATGAAAAATACAAAGGACCAGGAGGAAACTGCTAAAATAAATTAAATTCTAGAATTTAATAAATTATTTTCACATTTTAAATGTTTTAAAGGAGTCAAAAATCTTAATTGTTTATTGATGCAATAATCACAACTACTAAAATGTTAAAATAGGGAAATAAATTAAGCACGAACATAAAAATAGTAAGCTACACTACTGCAGTTAAATTCTAAAGAGTAAAAGTGTGGAATATGTTACAGAAGGAAGAAGATCAGGCCACCCATTTCTGTTTAATAGTTACAGTATCATAATGCCTGGTTAATAAAAAAAAGTTTGGGGAATTATTTAAACGTGACTGCACAGCTATGCTTATCTACACCTGCAGCCTTACAGCCCTGCCAGATCTATGAAGTTGTGTTAAATTGGGTTTTCCTACTGCCAAAGTGTGAGACCACTAATGAGCACAGACTCAGAAAGGACAAGCATGATCTTATTAAGTCTGAGATTACAGTATCAGAGTAAATTTTCCTTACTCCAAGGTACAGTGATCTTTAAGTTAGTATAATGTATAACAAGTCTGAGATTATGGTATCAAGGTAAATTCTCCTTAGTCCAAAATATAATGATCTTTAAGTTAGTGTACTATATAACTAGCAGTGCTGTGTGGGATGCAGTTCCCCATGCTGGGATGACAAAAACACTCTACATGGAATTGCAGTGAGTTTCATCATTTGTTCTTTGATTTACAGTCACAAATTTATGTTCAAGGTTTTGAGGATTATAGTTGTTTGAGCTTCTGTCATGCACCCAATTAATGGTGAAAAGGTGTCTAAATAAAAATCAGTTTAATTATTGACAGTAAAACATTACATATCTTTAATTTAAAAAAAATTAGGTGTTATTTTTGCTGTAGTTATATATTTTAAGTATTGGGATCCTAAAATTAAATATAATGATTTCAGTTAAAAGGAATAATGTTAATGTTTTCATAAATTCTTTAATCGACTGTTCAATGGATTTGCAGGCAGAAATGAGAGCAATTTGGAAGGAAGATACCCAGACAGTTCCAATAGTAGTAGGAGCAATGGGTCTTATAAAAATGAATCTACAATCGTATTTAGATATGCTACCAATATATGTAACCCCATACGAATTACAGAAGGAGTCATTATTGGGCACATTGCGGGTGCTGCAAAAGCACTCATGGCTGACATCAAAGATGGAATCAAAACTAATTTCATGAATTTTAATCGTACTTTGACTTAGGAATACGCTCCATTCCTGTCATGGTATTAGAAACCCAAATGATTTGGAAAAATTAAAAAAAAAAAGAGAAAGACATAATGACACAGACAGACAGATGAACTGATCACTTTGTAGTTACCCATCCAAAAAGAATACCTTTTGACCCTAAAAGACTTGTTCAAGACAATACAGTATGCAAGCTGAGGTTCTGAAGATACCATAACCTTAACGGGTCTTGCAAGCAAACATATTTAATCTACTTCAGGAAGACATGCAAGTTTTCCTCTTTCATAACTGAAAAAAATAACAAACCTTTATGAATGTATACATTTATTTCAATAAATACATGCATACACACACACACACACACACACACACACACACTCACACACACTCACACACACACTCACACACACACACACACACACACACACACACACACACACACACACTGCTCCCCATATAATCAGCACTTCTTTTCCTTGTACCGTACAGCACATGCAGTAGCTCCCAACTTATTTACTGAAGAATCAAGAAGAAAATATTACTCTATTTCACAAAATTAACAAAACAACAGATTCAGTATCAATGTACATTTTTTGTGGAATAAGGAGTGTAAAGCTTTAATGTCTGGCATTATTAACTGACTGTTTTCTTAAATTACTGAAAAAAAAAATATGAGAGAAAAAATAAACATGTGAGGAAAAAATCAAGAACTTTCTGCAAAATTAGAGACATATGAGAGCTATGCATGAGACATGCAGCAGAAAAAAGTATGCATGAACATATATACGGCTTGTCTTGCTGTCTTGTGTGTGTGAGTTTGTGCATATGTGTCTATGTGTGACATGTGTTTGCCTGTCTGTCTGTCTGCTTGTCGGTGTGGATAAACTATGTAAGCGTACAAACTATAACTACACATAGCACATGATAGACACAAGCACAATGTGATTCAATACAATGGGCTTAATAATGATGAAAAGATAAATACTTGGGTATAAAACTTTGTAATGTATCACAGTCTCACCCATGTAATTTTAAATGAGAGAAAAAAACTATTCAATAGATTTATAATAAAATGATAAATGTAAAAGATGAAAACCAACAAAATAAATTATATAGCCCTAAAACACAAACTGTCATCTATGGTACTTTGATTTCTATACCCTCTCTTCACATTGCTGTTTTCATGTAATGATAAAAACACATAGTGAAATAATGCCACCTGAGACATATATTTCAATTATGTTATAAGTTAGTACTGCTTGATGCCTTCTCACTGTCTCTCTTTTTCTCTTCAGCTCATTCTGAGATTCAGTGTCTCTGTGTTCATGTAAATTTGCCGAAAAGCACTATTTTTCTGCTTCTACAACCACCACAGGAAAAACATTAAAACCGGCAAAGATGCATATAATTTTATAGGACAGTACTAGGCTAAGGGCCCTTGTGTGACATTTTAAATGTAGCCAATTATCTGATTTGAAAATCAAACTGTGTACTTAGTGTCTGTATGGTAAACATTTTAACCGTTATTCCAATCCCCAACCCAAAAGGCCATTTCCTTCAAAGATAAGAATCAAACTCTGTATCTTGTGCTTGTGAGGTAAACAACTTAAACATCGTGCCAAACCTTTATAGTCTTCTTTTTATAATAAATTTACTGCCCAAAGTATACCAGTGTCAAGTCCTTTCCAGGACTGATTGCATTTTAGTGGCTATGTTGCTGATTTAATGTGAGATAAGTTGAAATAATGCATTTTTATTTTATTAAAATGTTATGAAGTCAAGTACAGTAAAAACTGGTGCATTACCATAATACAACATACTCAAAGCACCGTCTAGAAGTTAAAAAGACAGGCATTCTATAATTCTTAGTTCTGTCAGTTTCAGAAAGGCCACAGTACCAGACTGCCTTCCTTCATGCATGTGTGTCACCTCTCAGGCTCTCACTCTAGATTTCACTATACCTACAAGCAGGTAAAGTTTTGGGAACAATAACCTAAGGTTCCTAAAGCATCTGATTCCGTACTAAGCCTAGCTATACCAGGGTCTGCCGTACATATTTGCTGAAGCAAAGTGTTTCCATTAATTTCTCCCACTAGCATAGGGTTTCAAGAAAAACATCAAATCCACATACTTGTCACAGATCCCACTACAACTGCCCATATGCTCATCTGTGCTACAATGTATAGGATGCTACCGTGCCATGGAGATACATAGCCTTCCCTCACCAATGAATGGTAGAATTGTCTGAGTAAGAGCTGTGCGCCTTACCTTAGCTTGCACCCTTTCAACCATGTCCATTTTTTAATAAATCTAGGGTATCACTGTGTGAACCACTGGCTCTACTGGATTTTTGAAATTTACTTTATGTAAAGCATATTATTACTGGCACAGCTACAAATCTAATCATACCTCTCAACCTCTTAGAACAAGAAATGTGAACAAAGCCATAAAGAAAACTGGGACGAAGGCCCAAAAATAGGGACAATTTTTAAATATTGCTCTTACAAACTTAGAAAGTTGATAGAGTAACAGGTTTTGCATTAGCATGAATTTTCTGAAGGACATGAAGTCTGAAAGTCAAATGTCTGTCATTATTTTCTAACTTCAGAATGTAATGATTTACCACTAATTTGCCAGAAAACCATAAGTATATGAAAAACGGACCAAAAATATGAGGCCAAAATTTGGACATTCAGTGAAAATATGTACAGTTGAGAGGTATCACAGTACACTATATACTAAGAAGGCTGAGTGTTGGTCTTTAAGTGGGTTATATTCCACAGTATGCTCCCAGCAGGACATCACACCTTTCCCAGGCTTCTTGATGTGAATCCAGTAATACCCTGATGAGATTCCATGACCATGCTAAGAACCTACTGCCAATCGTCATGCAGAATGACTTAAAATTACTTTTTTAAATAATTAGGTTCCACTTGAGCAAAGTATTACAGAAAGCCATGACTACAATAAAAATCCAGGCCTTGATGAGCAGTAATTTCTGCAGTAAGGTTGTCTTTCAAAAAATTTGTCATTACTCAAACCTTAAAAATAAAGTCATACCTATCACAGTATTAATCTACAAACAGAAGACATGCAGAAACACTATGTGTTCATTAATGCAGATTGCTATTCTTGAAAAATGTACAGTAAACATTTTAATCATATTTAAAAATTGAACTGCTCCTTGTAAATATCTACAAGGCATGGAAAGAAACAGTATAGGAAAACATTAAGAAATAGCCCAAAGCATTATCCACTGCATTTGTAAATGTAATAATAATACTGTATTAATTTTACATGCTTTATGATATTTTTTCCTCTTATCATAAGATATTTAATACTTTCTGGGCTCAGTATTACAAAATAAGCAAATTCCTAAGGCATTTTACTCATGGGAAACAAAACCGGCATTCCTTATTGGCTCACCTTGCCCCTTCTTTGACCTTAAATATATTCTGGCAGAAAAAATAAGCTGTTTTCCTTTCACTATATCTTTAAAGACAAAATTGGCAACTGTGATATTAGAGCTCATCTCTAATCAGACCTAAATGAGCATCACCAAAAGAAAAAAGCTAGTTGCATTTTTTTCATCTACAGTACTGCTTCATATAAACAATGCACATTTTGTAACACAATGTAGCTGCATTATAGCCACACGTAGCTGTCACCCCCTGAACCCGCACTGCCGCACATACACACACACACATTTAACAAATCTCTTATCACTGATGTACATGTTTAGTGGCTGTAAACCTACCTCTTTCAGTGAAGACTCAGTTCTTAAGTTATCAGTGACAGGGTTTCCCAGCTTGTACAGAGACACCACACATAGAAGCTTCTCTTTTTAAAAAAGAACCATGAACAGAGAGCTTCTTCTACCAAATAAACTGAATTCTACACCAGTGAAGCACTCATGCTTTAACTCACTCTGCAGTGAACCTGCTGAGACTGGAGAATGTATAAATAGGCAGCTGTCTGAAATGGAGTTTGGTCAGTGGTCGGAGATCTATATTCTAAAGTAGACAGGACTTTGTCCACAAACTGGAGTTTGAAATTTAGAAGGAAAAGAAAACAAGAAAAGTTACATCAGTTTCTAGCAGTAACTTGGCATTCATTGCTTTTTGACTTTGTTCTATGATTCTTGTTAATATGCAATTAGCTGGCGGGCTGCTTGAAACAAAACTTGCACATTAAGGTTCACAAGGTCTTAAAGAGTAACGCAAGGAAAGGCAATTGTATTTCTGAGATGCCCTGCTTGGAAATGTAGGGCATCTCTGGAAGTTACAGTAAAATGTATAGTACAGTACAGAAAACATTGACAAATACCTTAGTAAGGATCAGCAAAGGTGTGCAAGTACAAGATTATAGGAGCTAAGAAGCACTTGAGTTCATGGCAGTATCAGCTATTAAAAAAATTAAAATGTAAATGCAGAAGCAATCCATTTTCTTTATTCTTTCATTTATTTATTTTTTAATCTGGGAAGTGGATAACTCAAAGGGTATATTTTTCAACTAAGATCTGGGCCAAGAGGCGAAGTACATACTACACTACATTATTCATACATTATTTCATGACACATTCATCTATTTTAAAAGTATATGGAGTGCAAGCATTTACTGCTATGAATGCTCATTAAACAAACTTAGTAAATGTTTTGTTGGCTAAAATTCCAGAGTGTTCTGGTAGTTGAAATGATATTATTTTTACAGCCTGTTCCCTGTATTGTTTACTATCTAAAGTACTGTATTTTAGCAGCATTTTATTTCTAGTTTAGTTTTGTTACCAGGCAGAACAAGGCAATCACAGTTTTTCTAAAACAATGATGAGCATATGATCAGCAGTGTATTGTAAGATGCAGAAATAGCAAAGCTAATAAAACAGCATAAACTGTTTTCATACAAGAACCCTTATAGTAAGGGCTTGTTGGCCATGTATTTGAAGGAGATGCATACATAAAATGCATATCCGTGTCTTGAAGTACATAGACATGGTGAGCAGTCATAGTTGGGCATCATCATTTTTATTATATTCATCTGTGCTAAATAAACAATCTAACTAAGTTCATCATTATTTTGTATAGGGTAATATACGGATGCATCTACTGTGACAGAAAGACCTTTGGCCAGGATATGGAGAAGAATAAATAGAAGGTCTTAGGAATAATAGGAGACAGAGAAAGAAAGCAGGAAGTAGCTTATATGATGATAAAGAATAATAGACAAATGAAAAAAAAACAATGTGAATATACTGTAACAAAAGCAGAAAAAGGAAAGATGTAAAGTTTCAGCAATGAATGAATTAAAAATAAGGGAGGATGAATGATGCTGTAAAGGGATACTGGACAGACATAGGGCATCGCAACCTCTTAGCATAAGAAATCTGGACAAAACCAAAAATAATTGAGGGAAAAGGCTAAAATTCAGGGACACATTATAATTATTTTTAAGCACCTTTCTTGAATTATCACTTGTGACATAAGCAAACTTACATTTATGTAAAAGCAATCAAACCATATTAACACGTTTACATTTACAAGTATTATACATCACATATATTGTTATATATCATATAATCTAAGCAACAGTATATACATTATTCAGTGACTGCCTTCTCCTAAACCTCATTTCTCCTCCAATTTTACAGCATGAGTTTTTTCCAAAAATGTCCATTTTTTTTAAACAAGAAATATCTTTATTAAATTAGTAAAAACACAAAAAAATGGATGGTGAAGCAATGAACCCAAAGGAAACCAATTTATTTAGTGCTTTCGTCCACTCAATACACAGGACTTCTTCAGAATAAAATACCACAACCCTCCACAAACTTATGTACATAAAAACAGTCTTAATAAATGCCCAATTAAAACACATTGTTGATTATTAAAGCAACAGTCCATTTCCTTACTCAAAAAAAACAAAATATATACACACACATATAAAACTGTAATATTAAACTCTACATTTAAAAAACATGATTAATAAAAATAAGTTCAAATATACATAGCAGCCTTTAATTTTAATACACTAGAAATGGAAATAAATTCATTTATACCGGGAAAGAACTTGGCACTAATTTTTACTTGCCATTTATATTCAAAAATTCTAGGAAGTCCTCCACCAGACATCCTCTCTGACCCAATCTGCCCTATCAATAACACAAAATCTGAACCTATGCCCAGCATTCTGCGTCAGGTGTTTATATAAAGCATTTCTTTCATCTTTCTTTGTAATATCATAGTTGTATTGTAAACTCTTTTCTGCAAACTTAACTTAGTTTTACCTATATAGAATGCAGGACAACATAAACACTGGGCTAAATATACCACTATTTTTCTCCCACAATAAGACCTACAATGAAGTTTAATTGTCCCATATCCTTCCACTATCACTTCTCGACGTTCAAGGATATAGGGACACTGTGAACAGTGGCCACACTTCAACATTTTACCAGGCCCTTCCACTCTCAGAGGCCTCTCAAATAGTGTTTAAAACGGGTCTACTTTGAAAACTCGAATGCTCACAACACCGAGTTGCACAAAGTCGAGACCACAATGGCGGAAACGCTAAATACCGTAATTTCACTACATCGAGCAACATGACATCGAAAGAGAAATACCACAACATCGTAACCCATAACATCGAAAAATAGCAGGCAGAAATCACACCTCCATTGTCCCAATTGTGCACACATTGACAAAAATGAGCAGACCGTCTCAAGTACTAGTAGGACACTACAGGAAACAGTATGTGCCACTTCCTTCTGAACACACTGGCAGGAAAACAATAACCCCGTGCCTCTCCAGTAAGGATAAACACACATCTAGTGTTTATCATATCCAAACATTGCCTTGTGCATAATGTGCAAACATAATCCATAATTGAAAACAAGATAGTGACATCCAAACCACAAACCGTGTATGTACCACGCTCCACTACAGGACAGACATCATTACAGCTTTAGCAGATTAGCGACAGCTCACAGGAACTCAACCTTAGAATAGCAACCCTTATTGTTAAGTACATGCTCAAACTGTGAGTGGCAGAACACTAGCTTCCTCTTTTTAGGTGATGGAGGGAATCCTGCTGCTAAACGGATTCTGTGCTCCTTAACCCTGTCTTGTTCTCATGCAAGTGTTGACAATAACATAGCCAGATCTGTTGTCCGAGTCCCAAGCAGTATCTTCAGCCTCCTATGCCACGCCTTAATACTGTTCTGTGTCCATGGCAAACATAGGGTGTTTAACTCTGATATGTTCCAGAATGTGATGGGGAACAGCGGCGGAAACCGTGCAAAAGGCATACTCCTAGCTGTAAACTTCCTAGGCTTGCCAAATAAATACCATTAGGTTCATAGATTCATAGGTAGGTACTACGCTATCTGTCCAAAGGCATTTATAAGCCTACCCAGAATGTGCTGGCTTTCGCCGCTCCTTAGATTAGTTCCCTGTGCCTCTGTCCAGCAGAGCCATTGAAGTGATCCCTGGGGTAAACTTTCTTTTTCCCATCCACTCGTCAAGGTTTCTCTTGAAGATGGTTAGCGAGGAGCTCTACCTAATGTAGATTAGAATCTTGTTCCAGAGCATGGGATGTCTCTAGGACAGGAATCTATCCCTCCAGCACGTCCTATTTATTGTTGTGGTGAGGTTTAGATCCCTGGAGCGTGTGGCTCGAGGGGATATGGTTTTCTTTAGGTGGAGCATGTCCATGTCTGGGTTGGACATGGCCTTGTATGTCATGCAGAGATCACCTCTGAGTAGGCAGTATGCAACCAAATACAGCTGGAGTTTCTTCAGTCGAGCTGCATAGGGCATCTGCTTGAGGCCAGTGATCCTCTTTGTGTGGAACTTCTGTGGTTGTTGCGGGCGTCTTGTAAGGTACATCCCAAATGGGGCATTGTACTCTATGATGGGTCTGATGAGTGATGCGTAGAGGGGCCCGATGACCTCTTTCGATCTGGATGCAAACCCTTTTGTGATTAGGTGGGCCACATAGAAGGATTTTCTAACCACTTTGGCAATGTGATTATCAAAGGAGAGGTTACTATCTACTTGGGTCCCCAGATCCCTTATTACGTCTTCCGTATTTAGGGGGCTACTACCTATGTGGTAGTTTGTGGGTACTTTGTTTTTTCTAAAGGTCATTTTCTAAGGGTCATTTCCTGTTTTTTCCAGCCACCTGCTATAAAGCACACTTTAGCGCGATTTAGCACGGAGTTGCCACAGGAGCACACAAGAGCAGCGGCAGTTAATCAAGGTTAAACTATTACGGCTACCTAAAGTCCACTCTTCAAATTTCCCCTTAAAACGGCCTTCCTTGAACTGTACTGCTGATCTAAACAGCGCATTCTATATCTAAAAAGCTCAACTCTACTTGATTCCTAAGTAGAACCAAACAAATCCACTGGAAGCACCACACAGAGATGCAAAAGCTGTAGTAAAACTTCTTTATTGCAGACAGGAACAGACACAAGCGCTTTCGCGTAGGTATACTACGCTTCTTCAGGTGTATCTCAATGTAAAACCAAACCACCATTTATACAAAATTTTTTGGCGCTCAAACTTAACTAATAAAACACTAATTGAATAATTATACCACTCATCCTGTATTAATTTAAAGAAACATCTACAAGAATGATTACAAGTGACTAAATAATGAATGAATAAACAAAAACATTAAAAATGTTAAAAGTACATGACTGTCATACTTTAACTGAGCTGAAATTACATAAAGCATGTTCATAGTACATTAAATAGACATTGCTGATGCAAAGAAGAAAGCATGATGAACTCTAACGCCAAAAGCGGCGCCAGATAACTACCTTGCTCACTGTCGACATAATCATCGAAACACTACTAAAATCATTCTGCAGGATGTACTACTTAAATATAAGTATATTTAAAACAATAATATCATAAAATAAATTAAAACATATTCAGTAACTCTCATAATCTGATTGCTGAGCTATGCTTATCACAAGACTGTTGTTAACAGAAGGCACATCCTTGGGTCTAGCACCTGCTGTCAAGAATGTTTTAGCTGCTTGCTGATTAGGAGGCGGAGTACTGGTATCATCATGAATCCTACCAGTTGTAGGTTGCTCAGAGGTAGAGAATATGGTTACTGGATTAATCAAACTGGTGACTGAAGGATGTGCAGATGGTACAAAGCTGGTTGTAATATCTGAGCTGACTGTAGATGTCAATGAGGCACCAGCATAAGTGATAGGTCCATCATTATGTCTATTCTGAATAGATGAGTTCTCAATTCTAGGCCATACAAAAATTTGTCCACTTGCAAAATCATTAGCATCTCTGGTGAGTTTTGTGTTTAATGTCTTTAAGCCTCTCACTATAAGATTGTACCTGGGTAAATAAGGAATCAATCCTCTTAATAAAATATTCAGTCGTGAAACATTCTTTCATTGTTTCATATTGTACGTCTAACTTATTTCTTAAATCAGCTTCCAATGGTGCAAAATACTCCAATAGTAAATTAATATAGCTAAAACCTAGCTGTATATTGAGGTCCTGCCATTTCCTAAGCAGTATAGGGTGGCTATTGCCATAGGAGGGCATACAAAACACACGCATCCCCCTAGGCACTATCTTGAAATGTATACATGCCTCTAGGTGCAGCCTCTGCCAGGCTAACCTCTGTAGCTGATATAAATCATCTTGGAGTACTTTAAACTGTCTGTTAAATTCAGAAACATTCTCACCGTTCGGTGTAGTGGGTGTCATAGTAGACTGGTTGTTTAACTCCAGAGCCAATAAAGGATTATCTTTACAATGCTTGAGCGAATCCCAAGTAGAAGTACCAATCATCCTCGTCTCTGGACGGAAGTCCAACTCAATGTTGCTAGACTCCATGTGTTTCACTGGCCAACAGCACAAAGTCCAAAAAATGAGAATCCAAAAACTGTAGCCAAGGAACAAAGCCTCCAGATGGAAAACAGACAGAAACAGAACCAAACAAATCCACTGGAAGCACCACACAGAGATGCAAAAGCTGTAGTAAAACTTCTTTATTGCAGACAGGAACAGACACAAGCGCTTTCGCGTAGGTATACTACGCTTCTTCAGGTGTATCTCAATGTAAAACCAAACCACCATTTATACAAAATTTTTTGGCGCTCAAACTTAACTAATAAAACACTAATTGAATAATTATACCACTCATCCGGTATTAATTTAAAGAAACATCTACAAGAATGATTACAAGTGACTAAATAATGAATGAATAAACAAAAACATTAAAAATGTTAAAAGTACATGACTGTCATACTTTAACTGAGCTGAAATTACATAAAGCATGTTCATAGTACATTAAATAGACATTGCTGATGCAAAGAAGAAAGCATGATGAACTCTAACGCCAAAAGCGGCGCCAGATAACTACCTTGCTCACTGTCGACATAATCATCGAAACACTACTAAAATCATTCTGCAGGATGTACTACTTAAATATAAGTATATTTAAAACAATAATATCATAAAATAAATTAAACATATTCAGTAACTCTCATAATCTGATCGCTGAGCTATGCTTATCACAAGCTTCTAACAACAGAAGTGTCTGAGCAAAGAAACTGTAAACACTTTTTGTGAATCTTCTAAAATACAGAACAGCTACTTAAAACAGTACCTGAACTCAGTAAGTAGTGTTTTAAGGAGTGTCGCTAAACTAGCTAGCAACCATACTTATCTATAGAGTGACCGCTCACAAGAACACACTATCCTAATTGTTATAGACACAGAGATCACTGACATCAAACCAAAACAGGATCCGCTGAAAAGTTATCGTAAATATACAAGTACTAACCTGGATGGTAACTACTGCGTACCCTATACTAGCAAACCGACTTCCCTTCCAGACGATGTCATTAAATCCCATTATATTAATTAAAACAGTAAAATCCAGTTTTATAATGCAAAAAAGAGATCAAGTCAATGCAGCCGTGTCATCAAACGCTGGTGCATCAGTATAAAATATCCTACGCTCAACAACTACTATACAATTCCTTTTGCTGTGGAACACGTCTTAAGGCAGATCTTTCTATCTGCATGACAAACAAGGTTGAACCTATGCAGATATGTTGAATGTTGAAAAACAACAAGACTATGGATGCGAATCAACGACTGTCAACAAGCTGGTGCATCAATATAAAATATCCTACGCATAACCACGATTACTAAGTAGAATATTCTCTATCTGTAAAGCCTAGCACTTGCTCCTAAAGTACTTTTTTACTTGATATAGCACTTTTATTATACATAGTACCCCACTAGCCAAAAACCCCTTTCGATCACCCACATCCCCCCATCCCCCGGAGTCTTTTAAAGTCCTTGTCTATTCCTTCTAGCATGTCGAGGGATCAGTTGCTAGTGTCCTCTCCTGCTCAGCTGGTGAATCTGGGAATATTGAGGCAATGTTACAATTGTCTCATGTACACGGACAACCCTCTCCTTCTCCCACAAAACACAAATACATGCGAGAGATGCAACTATATAGCCAAACTGGAGGCTGAGCTCTCTCAACATAGGACTGGTAAGACCAGACAGGAGGAGAAGGTAACCTCACACACCACAAACCCAGTCTCACATAGTGCTATCACAACTTCAGATCATACACATAAATACACAAAGACATATTCGGAGGCTCTGATCAAAAATCTACCAAAACAGCAGAGGCCACCAAAGCAGACACCCAAACAACTGCCACCTCAGGACACAACACATGCAACACATAGACCACATAGTCAGTGTGCCAAACAGTCACAGCCCTTAAGGCCAAACACAATGCCAGACACACTTGTCATTGGTGACTCCATAGTCAGACACACTGACATCCCGCTCACCAGATTGAACAAGGAAAAGGTCACAGTAAGCTGCCTGTCGGGCTCTAGAATCCGCCACATAACGCAAGCACTCAGGTCTCTCAACAGCAGGTACAAGTACGACTCTGTCATTGTCCACGCTGGTGTGAACGACCTGAGACGTACCTCCTTGGACTACATGAAAAGAGACATAGAGGAGCTCTCTGATTATGTAGCCCAGGCAGGTATGACCCTGACCTTGAGCAGTATCCTACCTTCACCAAGAATGATGCCACAATACAGAGACAAGATGATCAGCTTTAATAATTGGCTTAAACTCTGGTGTCATTCAAAGGGGATCCAATGTCTGTCTGCCTGGGATGACATGCTGGATAAGCCACGCTGCTTCGCAAGGGATGGCTTGCACCTGTCACCCCTGGGCTTCCAGATATTGGCAAAGGCTGTTGCCACCCCCATAGTGCCTTTTTTAGGCAAGGCTCAAATTCTAAACCTACCACCCTAGAACACAAAAAAGGAAAAAAACTAAGGGTAATGCTGCTCAATGCCAGAAGTCTCAACCGCAAGATGCACACACTCGAGGCCCTTCTCAGTATGGAGAACATCGATGTCTGTGCTGTGACTGAAACTTGGTTCAAGGCTCCTGAGAGCACCCCGGCACTATCAGGCTTTACCTCATATCATGCGTTCCGGCCCCAAAATCCGGACAACACCAAGAAAGGAGGGGGGTGTCTATATTCATCAAGAACACCCACACCTCAAGGTTGGTGGCAACGCACGATGCATCGGAGACCATCCAGGTGCAAGTAACCATAGGCAAGACTGCTCTGCAATTTGTAGCATGTTACAGGCCACCCTCTCAATCTCAGGAACCTCACATAGCTTTCCTGAAAACACTGGAGGGGATAAATGTATCTCCAAACACCATCATACTAGGTGATTTCAACTACCCGAATATAGACTGGGATCACTACTCAAGCCCCAACACTCTAGCCCAAAGGTTCCTAGAGTTCATAAACTCAAATGCCATGGAACAACTAGTCACCATCCCCACAAGAGGAGATAACATACTAGATCTCATCATCACGAACATGGGGTCACAATGTTCAACACCGGAGGTATACCCTTCACTGGTGAGATCAGACCATAAACTAATCTCACTGGAAGTCCACATCCCGCCCCCACCTGAGATAAAAAAGACCACAGTGAAGAACTTTTCAAAAGCCGACTTCACACTTCTAAAAGCTAGTGTGGTCTCTTTTAAGGCCCCCGAGACTGCGGAAACCATTACTCAAGCCGCTGAATCACTTACAAATGCCTTCTACCAGCACCTACAGAACTGCATGGATCAGGCAATCCCAAACAAAACAAAGACTCTTTGTACCAAAGGCAAGCGTCCAGTTTGGTGGACCCCAGCCATAAACAAGCTCTACAACAAAAGGAGGAAGCTACTACAAGATAGAGCAAAATCCTTAAAAGGGAAAACACCCTTGATCATTATAAGTAAAAAACTAAGATCTCTCATAAAATCATCCAAGGCAAATTTTGAGAGAAAAGTCGCTAAGGACTCAAAGGACAATCATAAGGCCTTCTTTAGCTATGTTAGAAACCTGGGAGGAAACTCCCAGATATGCTCAGAATTAGTTCAAAATGATGTAAAAATTACTGAACCTACAGACATTGCCAACATACTGGCTGACAGGTTCAGTGCAAACTCCCCCCTCCCCCAAAAGGTGAGATATCTATACCAGAGAATTATAGCCCCCCAGACATCTCTAACGCTCAGGTGAGAACTGCTCTCTCCATGGCAAAAAACACAGCATCCATGGGACCAGATGGTGTCCCCGGATGTGTGCTCCACGAACTCAATGAGGAATTAAACCCACAGTTAGGGCAGCTGTTTAATCTTAGCCTCACCTCAGGATACGTGCCTAAGGAGTGGCGTACTGCAACTGTGGTCCCACTTCACAAAGGCGGTGCCTCCACCGACCCGGGAAATTACTGTCCCATCAGCTTGACAAGCTTGATCTGCAAAGCTATGGAGAGGATCATAATGGAACTCATAAATAAAGACATAGGAGACTTGCAGACTTTGGATTCGACCCAGTTCGGCTTTGTCAAGGGCAGAGCATGCCTTTTAAACCTGGGTGACTTTTTCGAAACAGTCACCAAGGCCATTGATGAGGGAAAGGCAGTCCACACAGCCTACCTCAACCTGGCAAAGGCTTTCGACACAATACCCCACTCAGGTATCATTGAAAAACTCATCAGCTTAAATGTAAACCCGTACGTCACAAGATGGGTTGCAAATTGGCTAAGTGACAGACCACACAGGGTCAGAGTTGCTGGCGCCATGTCAGACTCAAAGCCTGTCACAAGTGGTGTCCCACAGGGCTCAGTCCTGGGCCCTCTCCTGTTCGGCATCTACTTTTCAGAAGTACAAGCAAACACAGGAGGATTATGGCTGACAAAATTTGCAGATGACTGCAAACTGGGCGCCATAGTTGAGAACACATCTGACACAGATATTCTTCAGAAGGGTCTTATAGAAATGGAAAACTGGTGCCAGAGCCATGGCCTGAAGTTAAACACCAAAAAATGCATAGTCATACCCTTCGGGAAAAACAAGGTTACCCCTAGCTACCATATAGGCGGCAACCCACTAAGCACAGAGAAGGTTATCAGGGATCTGGGTACCCAGGTTGACAGTAACCTTTTATTTGACACTCACGTTGCCAAAGTAGTTAGGAAGACCTTCTACATTGCCCACCTGATCATGAAGGGATTCACATCTAGATCAAGGGAAGTCATCGTCCCCCTGTACTCATCACTCATCAGACCAATGATTGAGTACAATGCCCCATTCGGAATGTATCTGACACGACACCTGCAGCAACTGGAAAGGCCCCAAAAGTTCCTCACCAAAAGGATAAAGGGTCTCAAAAATATGTCCTATGCTGCCCGACTGAAGGAACTTCAGCTCTACTCATTCGCTTACCGTCTGCTCAGAGGTGACCTGTGCCTGACATACAAGGCCATGTCCAACCCAGAATTGATGAACATGCTTCACCTCAGAAAATCTAGATCCCTCAGAACTACAAACTTAAACCTTGACACGGTTATTAATAGGACGTGCTGGAGGGACAGATTCATCACCCAGAGACTCCCTATGCTGTGGAACAAAATCCCGATACATGTGAGGCAGAGCACCTCGCTGGCTTTGTTCAAGAGAAATCTTGACCAATGGATGGGAGATCGCAGATATACCCCAGGGATTATCTCAGTGTCACTGCTTGACAGAGGCACAGCAAAATAATGGGCATAGTATCCTCCAAACTAAAGGGGTGGCGAAAGCCACAAAACTCTGGGCTAGGCTTATAAATGCCCTTGGGCAGATAGCCTAGTCTGAACCTATGAACCTATAAAGGGGATGACTATGCACTTTTTGGCATTTATCTTGAGACCATAGTTTTGACACCAGGTATCTGTCTCAGTGAGACCCTTTTGGAGGATGTCTGTGTTAGCCGGAGAGTCATTTATAGCCCCTAGTTTGCAGTCATCTGCGAACGTGGTGAGCCATAGTCCTCCTGTGCTTGCCTGTACCTCTGAGACGTATATGCCAAACAGGAGGGGTCCTAGGACTGAGCCCTGGGGAACACCACTTGTAACTGGTTTAGAGTCAGACCTAGCTCCTGCAGCTCTTACCATGTGGGTTCTGTCCGTGAGCCAGTTGACAACCCATCTCATGTCGTAGTGGTTTATGCTCAGGCTGGTGAGCTTGTCTATAAAACCTGAGTGGGGAATACTGCCAAAGGCCTTTGCAAGGTCTAGGTAGGCTGTGTGGACCACCTTTCCCTCGTCTATAGCCTTGGTAACTGTCTCAAAGAAGTCCACCAGGTTTAGGAGACATGATCTGCCCTTAACAAAGCCGAACTGGGTTGGGTCCAGTGTTTGGAGGTTTCCAATGTCTCTGTTAATCCATGATGATGTGCTCCATAGCTTTGCAGACCAAGCTAGTCAGGCTTATAGGGCAATAGTTCCCGGGGTCCGTAGTGGCTCCACTTTTGTGGAGTGGAATAACCGTTGCTGTGCGCCACTCTGTGGGCATGTAGCCTGTGGAGAGGCTGAGTTTAAACAATGTGTTTAGGTGAGGGGTTAGTTCATCTTTGAGCTCATGTTGGACACAGCCTGGGACACCGTCCGGTCCCATTGATGCTGTGTTTTTGGCTTTGGAGAGGGCTGTTTTAACCTGAGTGTCTGTGATTTCAGGGGCACTACATTCTTCTGGTATAGTTATGGGCTCATTTGGGGGTGAGAGGGGGGTGATGTTTGCACTGAACCTGTCTGCCAGGATGTTGGCTATATCAATCGGTTCAGTGTATTTTGTGCCATTCTGCACTAACTCCGAGCAGATCTGAGAATTGCCACTTAGATTCTTGACATAGCTAAAGAATGCCTTGTGGTTATCTTTGGAGTCCATGGCAATTTTTCTTTCAAAGCTAGCCTTGGATGATTTTATGAGGGAACATAGTTTCTTTCTGATACTGATTAGGGATGTCTTCCCTTCTTGGGATTTTACTCTTTTCTGTACTAGTTTCCTCCTTCTATTGTATAGCTTGTTTATGGCAGGGGTCCACCAGACTGGTTTCCTTTTCTTGGAGGAGTGAATCTTGGTTTTGTTTGGGATAGCATGATCCATGCATTCTTGTAGTAGCCCGTAGAGTGCATTAGTAAAGGATTTTG
The DNA here is from genome assembly GCF_019279795.1 of Protopterus annectens. NCBI lineage: Eukaryota > Metazoa > Chordata > Ceratodontiformes > Protopteridae > Protopterus > Protopterus annectens. The sequence continues at coordinate 995,356,450 of NC_056746.1, read as the reverse complement.
CAGCTTGAACAGCATTATCCTTTAGCATGGGGGCTTTGAAACTTCCCACCTCGGTCTTAAGTAATGTGAAGTTTGATTTTGAAAAGTTTTTCACGGTGGTTTCTTTGACCGCGGGTGGTGGCGGAATGTGGATATCCAGAGTGATTAGTTTATGGTCGGATCTAACCAGTGAGGGGTTGACCTCCAGTGTGGAACACTGGTTGCCCATGTTGGTGATGACCAGGTCCAATATGTTGTCACCTCTGGTGCGGGTGTTAACTGGTTGATCCAGGGCGTTTGAGTTTATAAATTCTAGGAAATGTTAGACCAGGGAGTTCGTACTTGAGTAGTTCTCCCAGTTAATGTTTGGATAATTGAAATCACCCAATATCAGGGTGTTTGGTAGGACCTTTATGTTTCCCAGTGTTTCCAGGAATGTGGAGTGGGGATCCTAGGACATTGTGGGTGATCTGTAGCAAGCTATAATTTGAATAGCAGTTTTGCTCATTGTTAGTTGCACGTGGATGATCTCTGAAGCATCATGCTGTGCCACTAACCTGGAGGTGTGGGTATCCTTGATGAATATGGATATGGATACTGAAGTACCTCAACAGATCTCTACTCTCTGCAGGGAACACTTCCCGTAAGGCATTAAAGCCTGATACCACCTCCTCCTCCTCTAGAAATGCCAATGCCACCATACATTTCACAGCAATCTGGAATTCCTGGCAAGAGTTATATAGGGAAGATAAGCCCAATGCCTGCACTTTACGCCAGATATTCTGGCCAAAGTGGAAAAAGCAGCCTTTGGGTATGACCCCTGTGAGATTGTTATGTGCACTCTTAATTACTGTTATTTCATAGTCGCACATTACATACTTCATAGATGGCTCAAAGTCATGCTCCTGTAACAGATGGAATATACACTCCCACATCACATTGTATGATCTTAATAATTTCGTGAAAATCAAACAAAACAGAACTGAAACTGAAAACTAAAAATAAGTAGAAACGACCAAAGCAGATGAGCAGATAATGCACGGACTGTTTTATTGTAAGCGCTTTCGGTCGAGGTGATACCCCAACCTTCTTCAGACATACACAATTCATACAACCACAAAGCCTTCTTTAAATATCCAAACCATAATTAAGCACTAATTAAACCCTTAATTATGTTAAAAATGTTAAAAAGAAAGGCAACTGTTTTTACTCCCAAAAATACACTGAAAATACACTACACATGCTACATTAAAATATAATGCATTCCTTACAATTTATATATTTTATATATATTATAAAATACAAATAAAGTACATATAAAATCATTACACTCTAAAACTCAAACGATTTTTTACAATATAAAATTGACTTTTCAATTTTAAATATTCATTCTATATCAAACCAAATTATACTAAACGCAACTCTCCAAAAAGACCCTTCATCCAAACACTTAGTGTACTCATAGTACACTGTGAACACAATACTTATTTAAATATATCTTAAAATATCTTAAAATATATCTAAACAACTGACTATATTAATTAAGAAAAAACTTTGATATAAAATGCATATTGTTGTGTAAAATCATGACAACTGACAAATGCATTGAAAGTAAGACATATAATTACTCTAGCCACATGTCAAATTTATAAAATTTGTAAAATTAACAAATACATTCATCTACTCAATGCCTTTAATTTCAATATACATTTTATTGATGCATACTCATTCAAACCTGGGGGGAGGTGAGCAAGTGTTCTGATTTGCCATAATAATTCTTGCTCTTCTAACCAAAGTTGCCATGGTTCCCCCCCTGGTGCTTATCCTAACTTGTTGGATAACAGAAAATAAGAAAGAATGATCGGGCTGTTCACAAACGTGCCTGGCAAGAGCATTTGTTAAATCATTTCTCCCTATGGCATAAATATGTTCGTATACCCTTTTCTTCTGATCTTAACAATTTCTTTGACATCAGACAATACAACAAGGGAACCATCTTGTTATAACCTCCATACTTAAAAATTCCGTGAATGCTGTACAACTGCCTGCATATCAATCCCTTATAAAAGAAGGTCCCATCCATGAGCCAGATACTTGCACGATTTAAATCATACAGATTACAAATAGTTGTAAGCACTTACACAGTCACTTCACTTGCAGGGTCTATATAGCGCTTCTCAATGAAATCGCCATCTTTCAATGGGAAATCACTTAAATTAACAGTCTATAATGTTATATGCATGTCAGCCTGACCCCTACTGCATTTTCTACGGATCCTACCCACTTGTTGCAGCAATGCTTTCCTGTTTGGTAAACTGGAGACAAACTGTGTGGAGGTAGACCCCATAACATCATCTACAATTAAACAAGGAGTATCCCTAGACAGTTTAGCCATCTGTCTCATTTCATAGCTCATTAAATGCCTTTCTACTTCAGCCTGGCTCCCTGTGTGATGGTGTGGTACAGATTTACAAAGCTCTTCCCCATTAGGTACTGTAATAGTGACTGCTCTACCTTTACATTTCTCTGCGTGTTTACGTTTGCAGCACCAGTACTTCTTGCTAGTCATTGTACATTCCAGGTTTATATATATATATATATATATATATATATATATATATATATATATATATATATATATATATATATATCCATCTACTATGAGTACTTCCCGGCCCTTTTGGGGCTTGGTGGTTGCGTAGACTAGTCCTACTACTCCAGGGCTTTCCAATGCGACTTCTGCCATAGTGAAGACATTGGGTACGATGTTTCCATTGGCCGATAACTATTTGTACTGGCTTCTATTTGCTGTGCACGGTTGATACGATGTTTTAAAGTGACAGCACCTATTTTGCCTATGTACCGGCAGTTGCATCTATATTTCAGCAAGTGTACCCTGTTTACATTTACTGCCATAAGCAGCTTCCTTGCACCAAAAGTGTAGCAATTATGTTGTATTTATGGTTACTGACAAAAGCAGCTGTGGTACAATACGTGCTGATTATATGCTTTGTACTTCTATTGTTAGTTAATAGTAGTTATATGTACCATTTTTGATTGACAGTAGTTATATGTACCATTTTTGATTGACAGTAGTTATATGTCCCATTTCCTGCTGCATGACTGCTTTCGATGTTCTGTTGCTCAATCTTGTGAAAGTCAATGTTATGGATGCAGTTTTTCAATGTCCTGTTGCTTGATGTAGTGAAATTACAGTATTTAGCGTTTCTGACATTGTGATCTCGACTTTGTGAATCTCGATGTTGTGAGCATTCGAGTTTTCAAAGTAGACCCCTTAAAACACACATCCTTCTTATAAACCAACACTTGTTTTTTCATCCACATATTTCACATATTCTGAATCCATCCCAAACATTTTCCAATTAGATTCAACTATTGCCCTAAACTCATAAAAATTAGCATTAAATGTAGTAACCCTAGACCTGTTAAATGTTGTGTATTGATCTTGTATATTGCTTAAGGCTACTGGAGAAGTACTGCACCTGTACCTAAAAGAGGGACAAAATTTCCTACTTCTCTTTTCACCCTCACCTCATTAAAGATGTTTAATAAAACATTCTCGGGATATCCCCTCATTTTAAACATATTAACAATTTATCATACTCTTTATTAAATTCCTCCTCCCCAGTAATCATCCTAGCCAGCCTCAAACATTGTCCTTTCACTAAGGCTTTCTTCTGGTGGCTAGGATGCATGCTATCAAAATGGAGAAAAGTATTTGAATAGGTTGATTTATGATAAATTGTAGATTCAAAACAATTCTTTGACCTGTTAATTGGAATAATAAGGTCTAGGACATGAACTGAATTAACTTGTACATCCATAGTAAACTTAAGAAAATCTGTAGTAGAATGTAAATAGTCATAAAATTAATTTAACCTCTGCTCACTGTCCTTCCAAAAGAATATCATATCATCAAGGAATCTTCCATACAGTACCCAGGAATCTTTAAACATGGAATTAACTACATAGTTTAGTTCCCAAAATGAAAGTACTGCATTTGCAAACATGGGGGCACAAACTGCCCCCACAGCTACCCCTTTCTTTTGTCTGAACAATTGGTTTTCAAATACTAAAAAGTTATTCTCTAATATTATTGTCAGAGCTCTCTCATCACATAGCCCAGGCCGGTATGACCCTGACCCTAAGTAGCATCCTGCCCTCACCAAGAATGATACCACAGTATAAAGAAAAAATATTAAATTTCAACAATTGGCTAAGTTTCTGGTGTCATTCAAAGGGGATCCAGTGTCTGTCCACCTGAGATGACATGCTCGACAAGCCACGCTGCTTCGCTAGAGACAGCTTGCACCTGTCACCCTTAGATTTCGAATACTGGCCAAAGCTCTTGCCACCCCTATAGTGCCTTTTTTAGGCAAGGCTCAAAAGACAAACCCACCGCCGTAAATAGCACAAGTAACAAAAACTAAGGGTAATGCTACTCAATGCCAGAAGTCTAAACCTCAAAATGCACGCACTCAAGGCACTCCTCAGTATGGAGAAAATCGATATATGTGCAGTAAGAGAAACCTGGTTTAAGGCTCCAGAGAGCACCCCAGCACTACCAGGCTAACCTCATACCATACATTTCGGCCACAGAACCCGGACCGAAATACAAAAGGCGGGGGCATATCCATATTCATCAAGGATACCCACACCTCCAAGTTAGTGGCACAGCACAATGCTTCAGAGATCATCCACGTGCAACTAACAACAGGCAAAACTGCAATTCAAATTATAGCTTGCTACAGATCACCCACCATATCCCAGGACCCTCATTCCGCTTTTCTGGAAACACTGGGAAACATAAAGGTCCTACCAAACACCCTAATATTTGGTGATTTCAGTTACCCAAACATTAACTGGGAGAACTACTCAAGTACTAACTCCCTTGCCCAACATTTCCTAGAATTTACAAACTCAAACACCCTGGATGAACTGGTCAACACTCCCATCAGAGGTGACAAAATATTGGACCTGGTCATCACCAACAAGGGTGACCGGTGTTCAACACCAGAGGTCAACCCCTCGCTGGTTAGATCTGACCATAAACAAATCACTTTGGATATCCACATTCCACCCCCACCCCCGGACAAGGAAACCACCATGAAAAACTTTTCAATAGCAAACTTCACATTACTTAAGACCAAAGTGGAAAGTTTCAAAGCCCCCATGCTAAAGGATAACACTGTCCAAACTGCAAAATCCTTTACTAATGCATTCTATGGGCACCTACAAGAATGCATGGATCATGCTATCCCAAGCAAAACCAAGACTCACTTCTCCAAGAAAAGGAAACCAGTCTGGTGGACCCCAGCCATAAGCAAGCTATACAATAGAAGGAGGAAGCTAGTACAGAAAAGAGTAAAATCACAAAAAGGGAGGACATCCCTGATCAGTATCAGCAAGAAACTATGACCTCATAAAGTCATCCAAGGCGAGTTTCGAAATTGCTAAGGACTCCAAAGATAACCACAAGGCATTCTTTAGCTATGTCAAGAATCTAAGTGGCAATGCTCAGATCTGCTTGGAGTTACTGCAGAATGGCACAAAATACACTGAACCAACCGATATCGCCAACATCCTGGCAGACAGGTTCCGTGCAAACTTCACCCCCTCTCACCCCCAAAAGGGCCCATAACCATACCAGAAGAATGTAGAGCTCCTGAAATCTCATACACTCAGGTTAAAACAGCCCTCTCCAAAGCAAAAAACACAGCATCAATGGGACCAGATGGTGTCCCAGGCTGCGTCCTACATGAGCTCAAAGACATACTAACCCCTCACCTAAACACACTGTTCAAACTCAGCCTCTCCACAGGCTATGTACCCATAGAGTGGCACACAGCAACAGTTATTCTGCTCCACAAAGGTGGAGCCACAACAGACCCTGGGAACTATCACCCTATAAGCTTGACTAGCTTGGTCTGTAAGGCTATGGAGCGCATCATCATGGAACTCATTAACAGAGACATTGGGAACCTCCAAACACTAGATCCTACCCAGTTCGGCTTTGTTAAGGGCAGATCATGCCTCCTAAACCTGGTGGACTTCTTTGAGACAGTTATCAAGTTTATAGACGAGGGAAAGGTGGTACTCACAGCCTACCTAGACCTCACAAAGTCCTTCAACACCATTTCCCATTCTGGTATTATAGACAAGCTCACCAGCCTGAACATAAATCCCTACGTCACAAGATGGCTTGCCAACTAGCTCATGGACAGAACCCACATGTTGAGAGTTGTGGGAGCGAGGTCCGACTCTAAACCAGTTATAAGTGGAGTTCCCCAGGGCTCAGTCCTAGGACCTCTCCTATTTGGCATATACTTCTCAGAGGTACAGGCAAATACAGGAGGACTATGGCTGACCAAGTTCACAGATGACTGCAAACTAGGGGCTATAACTGACTCTCTGGCTGACACAGACATCCTCCAAAAGGGTCTCACTGAGACGGACACCTGGTATCAAAATCATGGCTTCAAGCTAAATGCCAAAAAGTGCATAGTCATCCCCTTTGGAAAAAACAAAGTACCCACAAACTACCACATAGGTGGTAGTTCCCTAAATACGGAAAACGTAATAAGGGATGTTCTTCATGTTTCACTGTTGCAGTCATCACATTTGGGTTATCTGCCTGCAGTAGCCCTCAGTCAGCCCGATTATCAAAGTTTTGGGTCATGTGTCAGTTGCTGTCTCATCTTCTGTGACGTCAAGGTAGTCAGGGGTATAAAGCATGCAGCCGATGCCATTACATCAGTCTTTCTTGCGTGCGGTGCCCGAAGCAGAAGCAGTTCTCAAGTGCCGGTCGGCTGACTCCTGAAATTTTCGTTTTCGAGTTTCAGAACCAAAGTCTTCAACCAAAGCTAAGTACCCTGTTGGGGAAACTTTTTCTTGCTCTAAACCGATGTCAGTATTTCTTGTGGAAAGCAAATACCTCATAAAGATTTTCATTCGTACTGTATTCCTTGCCTAGGCCCTGACCACGACGTACCTCGCTGTCAGTTTTGTTCCTTATTTAAACAGTGAACTGTTCATCATCGGTACATTTTCGCTTCTAAATATTTTGGTACTTAGTTCAGTTATCCAGATATGTCTTCGGTAAGCCACCCAACTACCGACATTCTGAAAAAATGCAAAGATAAAGACAGAAAGAGGCCGCCTAGGTCCAAAGCTGCCAATGACGCTTCTCCTAAGCTAGTCACCAGTTCACCGGTACTCAGTGAGGTGCTTTCGCAGCCCGTGATACCTGCTACTTCAGATTCACAGACCTCTACTGAGACCCATTCGGAGTCCAGTATGCCACGAGATGCTTCAGCTGTGGAACCTGCGTATGTCTATACCTTGGATGGGTCTGGAGCTGCTGCGCAGGCACCGGCGTCTGAGGGTGTATTCAGGCCTACTGACTTGCATATTAAATTGACACCATCTTCTTCTTCTAGGCCTAAAACTTGAACCATGCCTAGAAAACTGATGCCCAGACCGCATGGTCAGGCCTCTATGCCTAAAAAACAAATGATAAGAATGGCTGAAGAACTTATTACTTTAATCAGGGGAAGCCAACCTTCCCCCTCTAAGAGACCTAGGACTGAATTTGCTTATGATACTTCTGACCAGGATTCTGAAATTTCTGTCTCCTCTGATGACCAGGATTTACCCTTATCTACCTACGAGGATTCTGATGTAGAGGACTCAATTCCCTCTGCTTCTTCCCCAGAGGATTTTTCTTTTGGTGAAACCTTGCATACTCTTAGGAAGCATTTCCACTGGGAAAGCCAGGATTACTCTGATTCTAAAAAGAGGCTTAGAGATTTCTTACTTCTGCCCCAACACAGGCCTTTAGCTATCCCTCCTGTGCTGGACATTGTTGACGAAGCCTTTTCGGAATCTAGCTTGGCCCCTGACTCTTTTCCTCCTGCTCCCAGAAAACCTGATAGATATTATAGGATTCCTGATTCTCACAAGTTCCTTTTTAAAAATTCTACTGTGGATACTGAGACCATTTCACAGGAACCCAAGGGCATTAAGGCTACTACTGCCAAAAATCCTACCCCCTCTGATTGAGATTCCAGAGCCCTGGATAGATGGGGTAAGAAGGTATACACCTCTGCAACCTTGGCCATCAGGGCCTTAAATTGCCAGTTTCACATGTTAAAGTATCAGCAGCATATTACTGGATTGCTTAAACAGAAAATTATGTTGATTCCAGATTGTGCTGAAAATAAGGATTTACAGGATTTAATGCATTTTGCTGAACAGGTTGGAAAACATACTTTGCAATGTGGTTTTGATTCATTAGAAGCATCTTGCAGGGCTACTGTCACTGGGTCTGTACTTAGAAGGCATGCTTGGCTTAAGGAGCAATCTTTGCCAGATCATGTTAAAACTAAATTGCTAGATGCACCCTTAAATCAGGACCGCCTATTTGGCGACAAAGCAGAAGAAGTTCTTAAAAAGATGGAGGAAAAAGCTAAATCTATGCAAACTGTTAAAGATTTCTTACAATTGCAGCCTCCTAGATTTAGTAGGCATTGGCCCTCAAAAAATGTGTCCTTTCTTGCCTCTTCCAGGCCTTCTCAGTTCAAACCCAGAACCAGCAGAACACCCAGGCTTCAGTCCCAGGGTATGCACAGGACTAAGCAGTGGGGGACTCCCACTTCCAAATCAGGGAGTAGTAAGACTCCCCCCTATGGTAAGCTGTCTCAATGACTTAACTTTAAAACTTCCAAGCACTTCATAACTGACTGCTCCTTTAGGGGGAAAGATTGCTCTTCACGCAAAAAACTAGGAACTCATTACCTAGGATAAATGGGTTTTAAACATAGTTTCCCTAGGATAAAGATTTCACTTCCACACATTAGCAACCCCAAATGGTTGGCCAGATCTACCCCCAAATCAGTGGGCAGAGGCTCAAAAGCAACTACTCTCTCTCTTAAGATTAAAGGCTTTTCAGACTGTACCCAAAGAGGAAAAGGGACAAGGTTTCTACTCAAGACTTTTCCTGGTACCAGAAAAGACAACTCATGGCGTCCTATCCTGGACCTGTCGATCCTAAACACCTTTTTGTTGATTCCAAAATTCAAGATGCTAACTCTTCACCAGTTGCTTCCCATGATAGGCAAAGATGCCTGGTTGGCAACACTGGATTTAAAGGAAACCTACCTGCACATCCCAATCAGGGAATCTTGCAGAAAATACCTACGCTTCAAAGCAGGCTGCATGCACTATCAGTTCTCTGCACTGCCCTTTGGATTATCTACTGCGCCCAGGGTATTCACAAAGTGCCTAGCTCCAGTCATTGCATTTTGCAGGCAAAGAAATATTCAAATATACCCATACCTGGACGATTGTCTAATTCAGGCAGAAAGCCAGGAAATACTTCTGAATCATCTGACATTTGTACAAAAGGTGTTAACTTGTCTGGGGTACACCATAAACGAAAAGAAATCACAGCTGGTACCCTGTCAAAAAATTATATTCCTGGGAGCAAGCTTAAACACAACTTCCTAGATGGCTTTCCTCACGCCAGAAAAACAAATTCCATTGACAACTTACTTCAAACTAGTGGCCACAAAAACCCTGCTATCTGCAAGGCAAATACTGCAAGCCTTGGGGTTCATGGCCTCGTGCATTCTACTAATTCCATATGCAAGACTGCAATGGTATCTAAAAAGCTTATGATGTCAACATTCCAGGATCTAGAAGCAATGATTCCTATCATACCTTGCCTACGGTTAGAATTCCTTTGGTGGGCAGAGGCCTGCCACCAAAACAAGGGGACTACCATTCACTCTACCCCCTGCCGCCCAAACCCTAACAACAGTTGAATCAGACTATGCATGGGGGGCTCACCTGGCAGGGAAGTGCATTCAGGGCAAATGGAACCCAAGTCAAATGCACCTGCATATCAATCAAAAAGAAATGTTAGCTGTACAGAATGCTCTGACAGCCTTCAAGGACCACATTCTTCCAGGACAATTAATGGTAAAGACGGACAACACCACTGTTATGTGGTAGATAAACAAGCAGGGGGGTACCCATTCTTACCCCCTCTGCAGACTAGCCATGGCTCTGTGGAACACAGCCTTGAGCTACCCAGTTCACCTACAGGCTCAATTCCTGCCAGGAAAACTAAATACACTGGCAGATGAACTAAGCAGAAATCTCATGGACCCATATGTGTGGAAGCAAATATTTTCAACATGTTGATTAACAAATGGGAGATCTCAGATATAAACCTGTTTGCCTTCCCCCAGAAATACCAGTTGGACAAATTCTGCACAAGGACATCCCACAAACAAGCTTGGAAAGTGGATGCTCTGTCCTTCAGCTGGAAAAATCTATCAGTTTATGCCTTTCCTCCTCTGCCTCTCCTCTCCAAAGTACTACTAAAGATCAAACAGGACAAACCAAGAATGATACTGATTGCACCAAACTGGCCACGCCAACACTGGTACCCCTCTTGCGCAGTGTGTCACAGCTGGCCCCATGGCACCTACCTCAGACCCCTACCCTGCTGTCTCAGCAGGATAGCCCAATTCTGCACCCCCAACTTCAAACCCTGAGCCTGGCAGCCTGGCTAATTACCTAATCTCTCCATTACCATCCCTTAGTAAACAGGTGTCGGATGTCATTTTGGAGGCAAGGAGGCCTAGTACTAGAAAATCTTATGCTGAAAAATGGAAAAGATTCTGTGCCTGGAACCAAACTCAACGGATGGCCACAGAAGCGTCCAATTTACCTCAGATTATTCAATACTTAACTGAGATGCTTTACAGGGGCCTTTCCTTTTCCTCCATCAAAATTCACGCCTCAGCCATTTCAGCTCATTTCAACACGGAACCAACCCTCTTTTCTCACTCACTGCTCAAGCAGTTCCTCAGAGGGGCCAAAAACTTAAGACCACCCAGAAGAGCCCCCACTCCAGCCTGGGACCTTAACCTTGCATTGGAAAAACTCACTCTTCCTCCTTTTGAGCCAGCTGCAACTGCAGAGTTAAAATTCCTATCTTGGAAAACAGCTTTCCTTTTAGCAATCACTTCAGCAAGAAGGGTATCTGAATTACAGGCTCTTATGGCAGTGGAGCCTTTCATCATCTTTCATGCGGACAGGGTGTCCCTCAGGACCAATCCCTCTTTCATGCCCAAGGTGGTATCCAGTGTGGCTCTTAATCAGTTCATTCATTTGCCAACCTTCCTTTCTAATCCACAGAACAAAGGGGAATGGATACTGCACTCCTTAGATGTGCACAGACAACTTAGATTTTACTTGGACAGGACTAAATCTCTAAGGAAATCTGAACAACTGCTGGTGGCATTTGCTGCAGGGGCAGAGGGGAAGACTATTTCAAAGCAAACCCTTTTTAACTGGATAGGCCATTGCATTCATTTCTGCTGTAAGCACCATGGAAAACCTATCCCACAGGGATTAGACCCCATTCAACCAGAGCTGCATCTACCTCTACAGTCTTTCTCAGAGGTGTCCCTACCAGAGACATCCTAAAAGCTGCTACTTGGAGTTCTGTACATACTTTCACCAAGCATTACCATTTGCCAATTTTCTCTAAATCCAGAGCTAGCTTTGCCACTGCAGTCTTGCAGGGCCTTATAGCTGGTCCTAATGCTATCTACATTCCTCCTCCCATCCTTAGCTTTGGGAATCTACTCAAATGTGATGACTGCAACAGTGAAACATGAAGAACATAGTACAGTTGTATACACTTACCATAAATGTAGATGTTCGAGTGTATTCACTATTGCAATCCTGTTTACCCTCCCTCCAGCCCCCTGACTTCTTTTGGCTATACCTCTATTCTCCTTTACTATACTTAAAAGCTTTTTGGTGTATTTGCTTTTTTGTTGGAGGTATATCCTTGTATATATATATATATATATATATATATATATATATATATATATATATATATATATATATATATATATTTAATTTCTGCCCATTTAGGGGGGCACCTGACATCTGGGGCAAGAAAAACTGATGTAATGGCGTCGGCTGCATGCTTTATACCCCTGACTACCTGATGGCACGGAAGATGAGACAGCAACCGACGCAGGACCCAAGACTTTGATAATCAGGCTGACTGAGGGCTACTTTAAGCAGATAATGCAAATGTGATGACTGCAACAGTGAATACACTCGAACATCTACATTTATGATAAGTGTAAACAACTGTACTATTTGGGAACCCAAGTAGATAGTAATATCTCCTTTGATAATCACATTGCCAAAGTGGTTAGAAAATCCTTCTATGTGGCCCACCTAATCACAAAAGGGTTCGCATCCAGATCAAAAGAGGTCATTGTGCCCCTCTACTCATCACTCATCAGACCCATCATAGAGTACAATGCCCCATTTGGGATGTACCTTACAAGACACCTGCAACAGCTGAAATGACCACAGAAGTACTTCACCAAGAGGATCACTGGCCTCAAACAGATGCCCTATGTAGCTCGACTAAAGAAACTCTAGCTGTACTCGGTTGCATACCGCCTACTCAGAGGTGATCTCTGCCTGACATACAAGGCCATGTCCAACCCAGAATTGATGGACATGCTCCACCTAAAGAAAACCTTATCCCCTCGAGCCACACACTCTAGGGATCTAAACCTCACCACAACAATAAATAGGACATGCTGGAGGGATAGATTCCTGTCCCAGAGACTTCCCATGCTTTGGAACAAGATTCCAATCTACATTAGGCAGAGTTCCTCGCTAACACTCTTCAAGAGAAACCTTGATGAGTGGATGGGAAACAGAAAGTTTACCCTGGGGATGACTTCAGTGGCTCTGCTGGACAGAGGCACAAGGAACTAATCTAAGGGGGTGGCGAAAGCTAACACATTCTGGCTAGGCTTATAAATGCCTTCAGGCAGATAGCCTAGTACCTACCTATGAACCTATGAACCTGTAAAGTTTCTCATTATCTTAGCTATATTCTTGTCAACACCTGCATGAAAGACTAAATAGTCATTAAACCAGTCCATCCCTATATTGTGTGGGATAACAGAATATAAATCCTGTATATCTATAGTAACAAATATCAAATTGTCACATAAAAAATTGCCTGATATTTCACTCAAAAAACCCACGAGTCCCTCAAAATGGAGGGGTTATTAACAAAACTATTCCTCAAAGCAATGTCCAAAAACTTGGATAAATAATTGTCTTAAATGCTTTAGCATCTACTATAGGATGCATCGGTGGATCAGTGAGACTTTTATGAATCTTAGGAATACCAAATATGGTGGGGATTTTAGGGTTATGGACCATGACATAATCGAAGGCCTCCTTAGTAATCTCACCATTAAGCAACATATCTTCTCAATAAAGGTTGATGTTCCTATATGCTTTATTCAGCTGATTAACATAAATTTCTTCATAAGCATCTGTATAAAGCAAACTCAGCATTTTATTAATGTAATCATTCAAGTCCATAACCACTAAACCCCCACCCTTATCCAGTTGTAATAATCCTAATCTGTTTATTGTTCACAATTTCATGTAACAAAAGCTTTTCTTCTTCAATAATGTTTTCAACAACAGGCACATTGCAGGAGAATTCAAAAAACTCCTGAAGTCATTCTCACATTGTTTTTCAAAAATTAAAACAATGGGATGCATTGGCGGGTTACATACACTTGGTCTTTTTCTGTTTGAAACAAGTGCCCCCCCCACCACATTAACTTTAAAATAAAAAGCACAATTCAATTTCCCGATGAATACCTTAAATTGAATCAGCAACTCATCTATTTTTTCTTTCCATGTGGGTATAAACAAAAGACCCCTCTCAAAAAGATTAGCCCAGGCACAATCCACAACAACCGTACTATAATTGTATAGTATGAAGTCATTTTTATTATTTAATACAATAGAGCAGTCTACTAATTCCTCTCCCAATGAGATATTCCTCCTCCCTCTCCAGTTGTAGGGAAGGTTGTGGGGTTGTCGATTGTCCAGACTGTGCTGTTAAAAGCCCCTGCCCCTCTGTTCCAAGAGTCTCTGTGACCTCCTCAAAGGGGGCAGTTCTAAAGGGTATTCCTCATGTTCAGAATTCATAACATGCTCAGCCTGGTTGTTAATTAATCTTTATTAAATTATCACTTATGACATAGGCGAGCATACATTTATATAAATGAAAACAAACCAAACTGGCATATTTTTAATTGCAAACATTATACATTACTTATAATATATCCAGTCATTGTCAGTCAAATATCACATAGCTCATTCAAATCCTGCCTTCTTTTAAACCTCATTCCTCCTCCAAAACATTGTTCTGCATGCACTGCTCCTATAACTCCCATTTTTTCTATGTAATTTGCTCTTACCCTTTTCTAAAGATCACAGTTTTAGATGTTTTATCTTTGTTACTATATTCACTATGTCTAGTACAGTTGGTTTAGACTTTGATTTCCATTTTCTAGTAGTTGTTTTTTGGCAACCACCGTAATTATACGTAGCAAGGCCTTACTATGTCTCAGCAATTCCAATTTTATATCATGGCTCAAAATACTAATTTCCTTAGTTATACCAATTTGCTCACCCAGTATTTCTGATAGAGTAGTCTGCAGGAAATTTTTAAAGTCTGCCAACTTATTACACTCCCCAAAAATATCTTCCCAATTACCTCTTTCTTCCCCTGCACACCTTCAACATTTGCCATCTACCTGAGGAAAAATTCTTTGGAGTCTACTTGAGGTATAAAAATACCTATGTAAACACTCTCAAAGAAAGATCCTAAATCTTCTAGACTTTGTTGCATATTTGAGAGTCACACATATATCCCCCATTGTTTCTTTGTGAATTGCTTATCCAGTCTCTGTTCCCAATCGTTTCTAACCTCCTCTGATTGATTCTTGCAGTTACCGTGCAATATTTTATATGCTCTACTAATTGTCCTTATTTAACAGCAGCTTATGTTCTAGATTCTACTAAAAACTCTACCAGTGCTGGTTTTAGCTTAAGAACCCCCTATTCCTTCCTGTTTGCTTTTACTCTGATGTCAGTCCTTGATTGGGAAGGCAATCTCTAGCCTGAAATCCAAATAAATTCTTGGCCGCTTCCCATTCTATTACCTTTCCCTGTCTTTTTATTTGCTCCCAATACTATGGTTCCTTTTTCAGTTTTCTCCAATAAATTCCAGTCACCTCTTGCCTGTTGGCTTAGTTCTTAGAATATTTTATGCTACTTTATGAATATAATATTCTGTACAGTTTTTGTCATTCTCCTTAAGTATCTGCATCCAAAATCACAGTCTCTTCTTGTTTTTGGACCCCCCCCCCCGTTTTGTCACCATCCATTTCCACTTTGAATTATAGTTTTCTGCTTGTACTGTGTATAGGAGCCTTAGCTGTGAAGCTCTGAAATACCCTTTCAAATCTGGCAATCCCAAACCACCTTGTTCTGTTGGAAGGATCATCCTGTACCACTTGACTCTTGTCATCTTCCCCTACCAGATAAATTCCTTCATCTCTTTATTAATTGCTATCTGCAACTTCTCCTCTGGTTGATAAAAATATGCCTGACCTATGTATAAACCTGAAGGGACTAAAAACATTTTGACTGCTTGTATTTGCTGTCTATATCTATAAAACAGAGCTTCCAATTTCTCAGTTTTGCATTATTTTTTGTTTAGTCTCCTCAAACATATCCTTAGTTGCCATAACAGAATCCTTTTTAATCCATACTCCTACGTACTTCATTTCATCATGTCCCTATAAATATGTCTCTTAATGAACCAATTTGTGTGTGGGTACATAGATGTTCTTCATCCCACATTGCTGCAGTCCTAACACTTGGGTAGTCCGCTGTCCCAGTCGGCCCGAATACCAAAGTATAAGGCTGACGTCGGTCAGGGCGCATTATTCTGACGTCAGGACATCAGGGTACAAATGCGCATGACCGATGTCATATCCTCAGTCTTTTTTGCCGCATGGTCCGATGCAGAAGCAGTTTTGCAAGTGCAGGTTGGCGTTCTGAGATTTTCCGAAGTCGGAGTTTCAGACCGAATCCAAGTTGGCTAAGTACCCCGTTGGGGAATATTTTGGTTTTTTCTTGCCTCAGTATTTTACCGGATGTCAGAAAAAGTGAATAACTGTATTTCTTGTGGGAAACAGATACCTCATAGGGATTACCATACCTTGTGTATACCTTGCTTAGGGCCTGAGCACAACGTTGTTGGCTGTCGCTCTTGTGCTAGATTTAACAAACGCACGATAAAGAGAAGATTAGATTGTGCCAGGTTAGTTTTTGGGAAGCGGTGTAATTATAAAATGCCGTCGGATGCTCCGGCCCGCTTCAAAAGCGCAAGGACAAAACAGCAAAGCCTAGGCTGGAAGAACCGTCCGTGCGGACGTCGGTTCTTTAGAGGGCTCGGTGGAGCCAGAGGTTCAGCCAGAAATTTCTTTGGAATCCCAGGGAGAGACTTTATTACTACAAGATGTGACCTCTCAGGAGGTAGGCCAGGCGGAAGGGGCTTCTCAGGTAGCTGTTCTTCCCTCCCTTCCAAAGGTGGTTAGGCCCTCCCCTGCTGTTTCCAAGGCTTCTCCCAGGGGCAGGCCAAGTTTTGTTTCAGGTGTTACCCCTAGTTCTTCAGGGTCTGTACCTAAGAAGCATATGCTTAAGATGGCAGAAGATTTAATTACAATGATTAGAGGTTCTATGCCCCCTCCTGATAAGAGGCCTAGGGTGGAACCTGAGCTTGGGAGTTTTGAGCAGTGTTCGGATGCTTCTGAGTCTTCGGCTGAAGACTTGCAGGAGTATTCCCCTTACTCTGATTCTGATGTGGATGATTCTACTCCTTCTGCTTCTCCTCCTGAGGATTTTTCATTTTCAGAGACACTTCATTCCATGAGGGAGCATTTTAAATGGGAAGGTCAAGATTTCTCTGATTCCAGGAAAAGGCTTAGGGAATTTTTGTTTCTACCCCAGCATAGGCCTTTAGCTATACCTCCTGTTCTAGATGTGGTGGAGGATGTTTTTGCAGAGGCTTCTCTGAACCCTGATTCTTTGCCTCCTGCTCCAGTTAAACCGGATAGATATTATAGGGTGCCTGAAGCTCATAAGTATCTTTTTAAGAGTCCTGGGGCAGACCCAGAAACTGTTTCACAGGGCCTAAAGGTGTTAAGGCTTCTGTTGTTAAAAATCCTGTTCCTCCGGATAAAGAGGCAAGGGCTTTGGATAGATGGGGAAAGAAAGTGTATACTTCTTCCACTTTGGCCATGAGAGCTTTGAATTGCCAGTTTCACATGTTGAAATATCAAAATTATCTCCTTTCACAATTAAAGTCTAAGGTAGATGCTTTGGCGGAAGGTATTGAGTGTAAAGAGTTGCAGGATTTAGTTCATGTTTCTGAACAGGTGGGTAAGCATTCTTTGCAATGTGGTTTTGATGCTGTGCAGGCCTCTTCGAGGGTGGCTGCCACTGGTTCGGTTCTTCGAGGCACGCCTGGCTGAGGGATCAGAATTTAGCTGAGCATGTGAAGACAAGGATTTTAGATGCTCCTTTACAATCTGATGTGTTGTTTGGTTCGCCTGTGGAAGCAGTTCTAAAGAAAATGGAAGACAAGGCTAAGTCTATGCAGACTGTTAAAGATTTTTGCAGGTTCAGCCTCCAAGTTTTGTAGAAATTGGCCTACCAAGGGGTGGACATATCCTGCTTATGATTCCCAGTCTAGGGGTAGGTCTAGACGTGGTAGGGGCAGAGCTCAAGGTTCTTTTAGGCCTAGAACAGGGAGTTCACCTGCTCAGTCTTCTGGTGAGGGCAGGGGTCAGTCCTTTCGTAAACAGACCCAATGACCTGCCTTTTCAGCTGCCAGAATCTTCTCGTCTGGCAGCACCTTTGGGAGGAAGGTTGGCACTCTTCAAAGAAAACTGGAGTTTAATTACCCAAGACAGATGGGTATTGGATATCATTCACCACGGTTACAGGTTTTATTTCCATACCTTGCCTCCTTTCAAAGGCATGCCAGACATTCCTCCTCAGCAAAGGAAAGAGGCTCACAGGCAAATTTCTCTGTTGCTTCATATAGGGGCCATTCAGCCGGTTCCTGTGCCAGAAAGGGGCCTAGGATTTTATTCTCGCCTGTTCCTAGTACCAAAAAAGGGGAACACGTGGAGACCAATTTTGGATCTGTCTATCCTCAACACTTATCTGGACATTCCCAAGTTCAAAATGTTGACGTTACAACAGCTTTTACCTATGCTGGGCAAAGATCACTGGATGGTAACTTTGGATCTCAAGGAAGCTTACCTTCATGTTCCTATCAGACTAATTTGCAGGAAGTATCTGCGTTTTCGAGCTGGGAATTCTCATTATCAGTTCTCTGCATTGCCCTTTGGCTTATCTACTGCGCCCAGAGTATTCACAAAGGTTCTGGCTCCAGTGATAGCTTTCTTCAGGCTAAAAGGAATACAAATCTATCCTTATTTGGACGACTGCCTGCTTCTGGCTCAAGGAAAGGACGTGCTTCTTCAGCATTTGGAATATGTGATAGCAGTGCTAAGATGCCTAGGGTATTCTGTGAACGAAATAAAGTCCAGTCTAGTACCCTCTCAAGACATGTGCTTTCTGGGCGTGAGACTGAATACAGCATCCCAGATGGCCTTTTTAACCCCGGACAAACAAAAGAATCTTTCTCTTTACTTCCATCAACTGTCTCATCAGTCCGGGCTGACTGCAAGGACAGTCCTTCAAGCCTTAGGGTTCATGGCATCTTGTATTCTGGTACTTCCCAGTGCCAAACTGCATATGAGGAAGCTACAATGGTATCTCAAAAATGTATGGATACAGCACTGCCAGGATTTGGACACTGTCATTCAAATAATACCTTGCATTCAAAAGGAATTTTTGTGGTGGGCTCAGGAATGTCACCTAAACAAGGGACTCTCTGTGACCCGGCCAGAGGCGAGTCAGATTCTAACGACAGATGCCTCAGACACAGCTTGGGGAGCTCATCTGAATGGAAAGTGGATACAAGACAAGTGGCCTGCCAGACTGCAGCATCTACATATCAACATGAAGGAGATGTTAGCAGTCCAGTTTGCATTACTGGCTTTCAAGGATTTACTTCTTCCAGGGCAGGTGTTGATTCTAACAGACAACACAACTGTCATGTGGTACATCAACAAACAAGGGGGAACACATTCTTATCCTCTATGCAGGCAAGCAATGATTTTGTGGGAGACTGCGTTAAGCTTGCAACTGAATCTTCAAGCAAGGTTTCTACCAGGAGCACAGAACTCCTTAGCAGATGTGTTAAGCAGGCAAATCATGGATCCCCACGAGTGGAAACTGGATCTTCATGTATTTCAGACATTGACAGTGTCCTGGGGAACTCCAGACATAGATCTGTTCGCTTCTCCACTAAACCACCAGCTGCCAAAGTTTTGCACGAAAAGGTTTCATCACACAGCCTGGAAAGTGGATGCTCTTTCTTTCAGTTGGGAAAATCTTCATGTGTATGCCTTTCCACCTCTGCCTCTCCTCCCAAAGGTACTCCTAAAGGTCAGACAGGACAAGCCAAGGATGATTTTAATAGCTCCAGATTGGCCTCGCAGCACTGGTACCCATTGCTGAGGAGTCTGGTAAGGAAGCCTCCATGGCCCTTACCTTTGATTCCACACCTATTGTCTCAAAAGGACGGGCATCTACTCAATGTCAAGCTTCACTCTCTTCATCTAACAGCCTGGCATATTCTGTTTTGAACCATAGCAGGTCTCAGCTTCCTCAACAAGTTTTGAATGTGATTATGGAAGCCAGAAGACCTAGTACAAGGAAAGTGTACGCAGGAAAATGGAAGAGATTTTTATTTTGGTGTGCAGCAAAGGATTTGGATGTTTCGGAGCCAAATTTGAGTGTGGCTCTTCAATATCTTACTGAGTTATTGGACAAAGGTTTGTCTTTCTCTTCCATTAAGATTCATGCTGCAGCAATTTCAGCTCACTATGATTGTGACCCACCATTGTTTTCTCATCCTTTGTTTAAGCAATTTCTTAGAGGGGCAAAGAATATAAGACCCCCACGTAGAGCTCCTGCTCCTGCTTGGGACCTCAATTTTGTGTTGGAGAAACTTACTCTACAACCTTTTGAGCCTGCGGCTACTGCTGAATTGAAATACTTGTCATGGAAGACTGCTTTTTTGTTGGCCATTACTTCTGCAAGAAGGGTTTCTGAATTGCAGGCCCTTATGGCGGTTGAGCCTTTTTTGATTTTCCATAAGGATAGGGTATCATTACGTACTAATCCTTCCTTTATGCCTAAGGTGGTCTCTAGTGTGGCTTTAAACCAAACTATTCATTTGCCCACTTTTTATGCAGATCCCCAAAATAAGGGGAAAAGATTTTGCACACTTTAGATGTACACAGGCAGTTGCGTTATTATTTAAGCAGGACTAAGGATTTTAGGCAGTCTCAGCAGTTGTTTGTTTCTTTTGCTTTGAGTTCTCAGGGCAAGCCTGTGTCAAAACAAACTATTTCTAAGTGGATTGGGTTTTGCATTGCATTTTGTTATTCCCATCATGGCAAGGAGATTCCAGCTGGGATCAGGCCTCATTCCACTAGGGCTACTGCCACTTCAACAGCATTTCTAAGGGGGGTGGCAACTAAGGATATTTTGGAGGCAGATCTTGGAGTTCAGTGCATACTTTCTCTAAGCATTACCACCTTCCTCTCTACTCTAAATCTAGGGCTGGTTTTGCCACGGCTATTTTGCAGGGCATGTTGACAGCTCCAGCTTCTTTATGATTTGCCAGCCTCCCTTACCTCTGCTTTGGGATTCTACCCAAGTGTTAGGACTGCAGCAATGTGGGATGAAGAACATAGTACAGTTTTGTACCTACCATAAATGTAGATGTTCGAAGATCCACATTGCTGCAGTCCAATTTACCCTCCCTCCTTCCCCTCTGTGTTTAGGGGTGGTTGTGTGGGTGGGGTTGTACTTTTGTAAATTGTATATATTGTATATATATATATTTGGTACAGGAGTGTTTGGTGTTTTTTGGTTTTGGCCTTATCTTTTTAGGGTCTTCTGACATCTGGGGCAAGAAAAGACTGAGGATATGACGTCGGTCATGCGCATTTGTACCCTGACATCCTGACGTCAGAATAATGCGCCCTGACCGACGTCAGCCTTATACTTTGGTATTCGGGCCGACTGGGACAGCGGACTACCCAAGTGTTAGGACTGCAGCAATGTGGATCTTCGAACATCTACATTTATGGTAGGTACAGAACTGTACTTTTACAGCTATTGCCTTTGTTTTACCATCATTAATTTTGTAGCATGAAAAGACTTGAAACTGTCTCAAAGTGTTACACATTGAAATGTCCTTTTCCGGTGTTATCAGGTATAAAGTATCATCTGCAGATAATACCAGCCTTATGTGACTACCATGCCAATTATGTACTTAAATTTCTGAGTCCCTTATTTTCTTTTCCAATGGTTCTAAATATAATACAAATAACAAAGGGAGAAGAGTACACTCCCCTACCTGGCTACTCTGCTCAAACAGAACTTATCCAGGAGGAAGCCACCCCTTTTAATGTTTGCCTCCAATCCCTCATATATCCTCCTAATCAACTTATAATTTTATCAGGGAATGCAAATGTTTTTATTGCCCTACTCATAAAATCCCAGCTGATATTTGAGAATGCTTTCTCTTTATTAAGTCCCACCAACAACTGTGGTATTTCCTTACACTTTGCTTCCCTTTGGATCATCATTGTTCTTTTAATCTTATCAAATGTTTGCCTCCCCTCCACAAAACCACATTGATCCATATCTATCGGCTTTGGCATCACCTTTGCAATTCCTTTAGCCATTATAGACATAAACACTTTGTAATCATGGTTTAGTATTAAAATAGGCCTATATGAGGCTGGATCCGATGGGTATTTACCATCTTTAGGTATTACGGCCACCACCACTTTCTTCCAGGATGTTGGTACTTCTCCTTTTGAAATAATGTTAAACAAAACATTCTAGAACTTTATCAATTTCTTCCCTCCCAGCTTAAAACGTCCACAGGAATACCATCTATTCCTGGGTACTTTCCTGTAGATTGGTTTTAAGTGACCAAATTGAGCCTCAGCTACCTCTAACTTTGGTATATTTAATTCTTCCAAGAATATTTCCATTTGTACCTTTTCCTGATTTCCATAGTTTTCTGTTTTATACAGATTTTCATAAAATTTCAAAAATATTTCTAGTATCTTTATAGGATCTCTGATTATCTTCATTGTTGTAGGCTCCCTAAGCTTGGTGACAACCTCTTCTACTTTCTGTTGCCTGAGTTGTTGCGCTAAAAGTTTTTGTGCTCTGAAATTATTATCAAAAAGCAGTTGCTTAACACCAGTCTTTCTAAACTGTTGCATAATATCAGTACAATCCCTTATTTTCTGTTTATCTTGCTGAAACTGCTCCTCTTATTGTTCTGTGAGATTTCCCACTATTCTGCAATACTTTAACCTTTATCAGTTCCTAAATAATTCTTGCTGCTTCTTAACCGTAACTCTCTTTTATTTACACCCTATTTTTAAAACTCGACTTTAATTTTATCCCACTCCCTAGCTATATTTTCAGAAGAAATTTATATCTTCCCTAATAACCCCCAAATAATTTCCACTACCCATTCTATAAATTCCTTTCTTTTTAACAGATAGGTGGGACATTGCCCATATTTTTCATTACCCTGCATTTTTATTTTAGTTATTATTGGTAAATAATCTAAAATAGTTATTTGATGCATACCAAATATTTCAATTAAATGCACATGTTTCTGTGATATACAAGTTTTGTCTAGCCTAGCCCAGTTTTTGTACCTTGGGAAATAATATGCAAATTCATTCTGAGCTCCTACAACTAAATTTACATCTTCCATGCGAAATATTTCCATACATTTCTTCAAAAATCTACCCTGTTTTGTTATAGTTTCCATTTTGGGCCCCCAAGATGAATCGTCAGTGCTGCAAATCAAATTCCACTCCATACCAATAAGTAATGTTCCCTGCTGAAAGAAGAATTTTCTTAAGCTCCATTATAGCAGTTTTAGGTGGAATATAAATACATGGCAGTGTAACCCTTTTACCTTGCCAGTAACTCTTTAGTACTACAAATCTGTCATTATTATCTTTTTTCTTCTTCTATCATTATTCATTATTGGAGCACCTCCTGCAATTAATGTAAGCACACCCCTTTTCCTTTGTCCCAAATATTCTGCTAAATAACAATCCTGAAATCCTTTCTTTATTAAATTCACATATTCAGTTCTTTCCAAATGTGTTTCCTGTAGCATAGCTATTCGCACTCTGCATTTTTAATGTAGTTCACTGCTCTTTCTTTCTTATATATATTTGTGAGACCATTCACATTTAAAGATAATATAGAAAGTGTTGCAATTATGTTAAGAAATTGTTATTCCCTTCTGTTATTCATAACAGCTTTTTTTTAAATGTCTAGATGTCCTTTGTGTTTCACTGCTGCATTCCTGACTTGTGGGATTTCCAGCGATGGAATCCTTTTGCCTGCCCAAACACCAGAGACTCTTTTTCCTCCTGGAACCAACAGATGACCTATCTAATGTCACTACATTTGATTATAAAAGGAGATGGTCATGACTTCAGTTCTTTTTTGCCATCTGAGGCCAAAGCTGAGTAACAGTCAGTGTATTGGTTGGTCTGCACCAGAGAAAGAAGACTCCAGAAAGCTAAGTACCTCACTGGGAAATCTTTAATGTATCATTTGACTAATGTCAGAGAAAATTAATAATTGTCTCTCGGAGTGGCAAACAGATACCACACCAGGTCTTTCACTCTTTCTGTGTGGCTTGCTTGGGGCTGGAACATGACATCCCCAACTGTTGTTTTGGTGTTCACTTTAATAGCAGAACCATTAAGTGTAGGGCCAAGATTTTAGCTAGGTATATTAGTGAGTCATCAGGCCATCTGCATATAATTGGATACACTGGTTGAACTGAAATAAATATCCCCAGGTGGAGAAAGGAAAAGCTCTTCAACATTAGGACCTCTGTTGATACTCTCTCACTGTCAGTCAGTCCTCTTAGGCTTGTTATAGCTGAAGAAGGTGATTTGCTGCATCCCCTTCCATGACTGAGGTGGTGGCACAGGCCTCAATCCAAGACCTGTTCAGAGTCCAATATGCCTCCCGGTCCCTCAACTTCTTTTCAAGCTAAAGGTCTCAATTCATTGGTTGGGTCCAGGACTGCTTTACAGGCTCTGGCTTTCAATGACCATTCAAAAATGGATCACGGTTCTTCATGTCATCATCAACTTTTCTACAACTTTTCACTTGCAGGAGTTGGTTGTCTGTCCAGGGGCAGAGGTGGGCCTCAGACCAAAACTGAAGGCCGCTCGCAAGAAAGCTACTGCTGCTCTGTCTCAGCCTAGGCCCACCATCTCCCACTCCCAGGCCAACCAACAAGATCTTGTGAGTTTGCTGAGGATTTAATCTTCCTGGTTAGATCCAGATGCCTTCCTCCTCCTGAGTCCTTGCCAGGTAAAATAAAAAAAAAAAAACAGACTCCCATCCAGAAGATTTTTATGATTCTTTGGACTCAAATTATGACTTTGATCAGGAGGAATCCACCTTTGAAGAAGTTGTTTCCATTGCCTCTGGGGATTCTGACTCAGAAGAAAAACTTACTTCAGCTTTCCCCATAAGGATGTTTCATTTGGGGACACCTTACATACACTAAGGGAACACTTCAAGTGGGAAGCTTAAGACTACCCACAATAAAAAAAAGGATTAGGGAATTCCTCAATCTCCCTGAGTGCAAACACTGTGCCATACCCCCTGTCTTAGAGGTGGTGAACAATGACTTCCAGGATTCTTCCTTGAAACCAGAATCTCTGCCCCCTGCTCTTAGCAAACCCAACAGATTTTACAGGGTTCTAGATACTCATAATGCCTCTTTAAGAACCCTGTAGCCAACCCTGAAGTTGTGAATCCAGGCCCTAAGGGAGTAAAAACTAGTTCCTCCAAAAATCCCTTGCCTACTGACAAGGAAAGTAGGGCCCTATATAGATTTGGATAGAAAGTCTACACATGTGCTACCCTTATCATGAGGGCTTTGAACTGTCAGTTTCATACGGTTAAGTACCAAGAAACTATTCTTGAACAAATGAAACAGAAATTGATGGACACTGAAAACAAAGGCCTCTCTAAGTATTTGCTAGATCTTTGCAATTCCTGTTCTCAGGTAGCTAAACACTCTCTGCACTGTGGCTATAATGCCATGGAAGCTTCCAGTAGAGCAGCAGCCACAGGTTCTGCCATCAGAACATACGCTTTGCTCAGAGAGCAGTACCTCCCATACTACATCACATCAAGTCTCTTTGATGCCCCATTAGACAAAGATTTTCTCTTTGGTCCCAAGGCTGAAGCTGTCCTTAAGAAAATGGAGGCTAAGAAAATACAGCACCGAATTCCTGCATGCAGTACCAAACCTCTGCAAGCTGTGAGAAAAACACTGTGGAGCTGATAGAAACAGTATAGCACAATTTATTCAAATAAATAATGGTAAAAGTTGAGCGCTTTCATCTTCCAAATTATCAGAACTCATCAGAACACTGCATGTGAATACCCAATACACATATAAACACTTCCCAAATCTCCATGTGACCATCAAATACCAATACCATGCAGACCGTCAAGGACTTTCTTCAAGTCCAATCTTCTCATTTCAGCAGAAATTACCCTACCAAGCATTGGTCCTTTCCTGCCCAATCTAAGCCTAGACAAAGAAAACCCCATAGAGAAAGGAGTCACAAACTGCACCAATGGCCCAGACAATGGCTGTTAAACTCCAACAGTCCAGGGAGTACTTGTCCACAGGCCACTAGAAGGGAGAAACCATAACTCAGGCATGGTACTCCCTACCCCATAATGAGCAAATGCTCATTTGAAAAAGGTTTGCTCCAGGAACAAAATAAAGTTAGCCTGGAAGACAGATGCCTTCTCTTTCACTTAGGACTTTTCATCTATGCCTACCCTCCAGTACCAGTGCTTCCCAGGGTATTGCTAAAGGTAAGGAAAGAGGGGCCAAGAGTAATCCCGACAGCACCAGATTTGCCCAGACAGTAATGGTACCCTCTGTCCCTCAACCTAACCAGCATGGAGCTATGGCAGCTGCCAAACAGAGTAGACTTACTAACAGAGGACAGGGGCAAGGTAATACACTATAACCTACAGGCACTCACATTGTCAGCATTGATGATACCTTGATATCGTGGAGGGAACCTCTTCTTGAGAAACAGGTCCTGGACATTCTAAAAGAGGCCAGGAGACCTAGCACTAGGAAGTCTTTACTCTTTCAAATTGAGAAAATTCACCCTTTGTTGCAGACAGAAGGCACAAGACCCTCATTTGGCTCAAATTTCTTTCATTCTCTGTTATTAATCCAACCTTTTTCAAAAAGGCATATTGTACTCCTCCATTAAAATCAATGCTTCAGCTGTATCTGCTTGTCTGCCTTCTCAGCCTCCCCTTTTTCTCAACCCACAGTTTCTGAGAGGGGTTGTCCACATCAGACCTCCTAAGAAGCTTCCAATCCCTCCCTGGGACCATACCCTTTCACACTTTGAACCGCCTGCTTCCACTGAGTTAAAATTTTTGACCCAGAAGACTGCCTTCCTACTAACTATTACCTCAGCCAGAAGGGTGTTTGAGCTTCAGGCCCTCAGTGTGTGGAACCCTTCATTGTCTTTTACCCAGATAGAGTCTCACTCAGGACTAACCCTTTCATTATGCCCAAGGAGGTGACAGAGACTTTGTTAATTCAATCCATACATTTGTATACTTTCTTCCCCTACCCCTAAAAACAAGGGAGAAAGGATCCTTCGTTCTTTAGGTATGCATAAGCAACTGTGTTATTTCTTAGACAGAACCAAGAATGTCAGGAAATCAGACCAACTTTTTTTGTGGCCTTTGCCAGTAGTTCTGAGGGGAGACCAATTTCAAAGTGAACCATCTCCAAATGGATCCCCACTGTATATACTTTTGTTCCTGCCGTCATGGTAAGAAACCCCTAATGCTGATAGGACACATTCCACCATGGCTACTTCTGCCTCTACAGCCTTTCTTAACTGATTCACTCCAGTGGAGCTCAGGAAGTTTGCACTGTAACTTCCAATGGGCGAAGCCTAAGCCTTTTGACAGCATCAAATTATGTCCTCACATTTCAAACAAATGTTCATATATCTTTAACCATAGGGATTACGAAAAAAGTATAAATGGCAAACTCTTCAGCACAAACTACATTTATAGTGATAATATTCTTTAGATTCTAGGTCTTAAACCCAATGTTATAAGTCACAGTAAACACAGTAACTGTTACATCTGTAATATTTTGTAAACAACGTACAATATCTCAGCAACCACTCAAGTTACACGGTTTCACTTCAGAATCTCGAACTACTGAAATATCAGACTTCAGTAGCTTGAGACCAAAGTGTCGATACTGCACTTGCTCGAAAGTGCAGAATGCCAAATGCGGAAATGTTGAATCCGCAGTTGTGGAGGTGTGTACATGATGTGGGCTTCCCTCTGTTCATGATGTGCGGTCTGGTATGTGGATGTAGCTGAAGAGTCAGGTAAGTGATATTTTACTTGGTGTTTTGGGTAGGGATTTTAGTGTGTGTGCGAGTGTGTTTGGAGTTTTGAGCTGTGGGTTAGGGTACGTAGGAAAGACTGTGAGCGTGTAAGTATTGAGAGTGGTGGTATTTGTACGTATGTGATGTGTGTTTGTGCAAGGGGAGTGTAGAATGTGTAGTAGGGGGTTTTGTGTGTTTGTGTTTTTAGTGTGACCTCGGAGTTAGTATATATAAGTAGTGGGGGTGCCGGGGGGCTTGCCCCTCTGCTTATATGTAGGGTCCGTGCGTGTGTTTGTTTTGTTGTGTTTGCGTATGTTGTGTTGGTTTGTAGTGTAGGGAGGAAGGTGTATGTGTGCTTGTTTGTGTGTGGAGTGTGTATGTGAGCAGTCGTGATTTTGAATTTCGCACTTTTGGGATTTCTATTTTTTAAGTTTTTGGCTTTACAGTCTCGAGATAATGAATTTCGATAATTCAGTATTTCAGGATTCTAAAGTGAAACCAGTTGCACACATGCTGTCAACAGAATTGTATTCATCTGTCTGAGAACTTCCATATGAGGCTAAGGAGTTCTGTTTGTGTTACTTGTTTTTTGAGATATTTAGAAAAATTTGTAAATTATATCTATATAAATTAATATCATAAAAACAACAGTTAATATATATTTACGGTTCCCTATTATATGATTGAACTTGAAAGCATGAAACGGCAAAATACCAAAACGGCATATAAGCAAATTCTTTCCCTGGGAAAAATGCTTTTTCAGAATCTAGTTTGGGCCCTGATTCCCTGCCTCCTACTCCCAGAAAACCTGACAGATACTACTGGGTCCCTGAGACCCACAAGTTCCTTTTTAAAAATCCTATTGCAGATCCAGAGACTATTTCACAGGGGCCCAAGGGCATTACTGCTAAAATCCTATCCCTTCTGGTAGAGACTCCAGGGCGCTGGATAGATGGGGTAAGAAGGTTTACACTTCTGCAACCTTGGCCATTAGGGCTTTAAACTGCCAGTTTCATATGTTAAAGTATCAGCAACATGTTATTGGACTGCTTAAACAGAAAATGATTTTGATTCCTGACTGTGTGGAAATTAAAGAATTACAGGATTTAATACATTCTGCTGAACAAGTTGGAAAACATACTTTGCAATGTGGTTTTGATTCTTTAGAGGCCTCTTACAGGGCTGCTGTTACTGGGTCTGTGTTCAGAAGGCATGCCTGGCTTAAGGAGCAATCTTTGCCTGATCATGTTAAAGCTAAATTGTTGGATGCTCCTTTAAATCAGGACCACCTATTTGGCAACAAGGCTGAGGAAGTTCTTAAAAAGATGGAAGATAAAGATAAATCTATGCAAACCGTTAAAGATTTTTAACAAGTTCAGCCTCCTAGATTTAGTAGGCACTGGCCCTCTAAGAATTGGTCCTTTCCAGCCCCTTCCAAGTCTTCTCAAGCCAAACCCAGACACAGCAAAAAACCCAGGTTTCAGTCCCAGGGGGCACACAGAACTAAGCAGTGGGGGGCCTCCACTTCCAAATCTGGGAATAATAAGACTCCCGCCTATGGTAAATTGTCTCAATGACTTCCTTTTAAAATTTCCAAGCACTTATCAACTGACTGCCCCTTTGGGGGGAAAGATTGCTCTTCATGCAGAGAATTGGGCACTCATTACCCAGGACAAATGGGTTTTAAATATAGTGTCCCAAGGATACAGATTTCACTTCCACAAGTTGCCAATACCAAGTGGATGGCTGGACCTACCCCCAAATCAGTGGGCAGAGGCACAAAAACAAGTACTTTCTCTCTTAAGCATGGGGGCTATTCAACTGGTACCAGAAGACGAAAAGGGACAAGGTTTCTACTCGAGACTTTTCCTGGTACCCAGAAAAGACAATTCATGGCGTCCTATCCTGGACCTGTCTACTCTAAACACCTTTTTGGAGATTCCAAAATTCAAGATGCTGACTCTTCACCAATTACTTCCTGGTTGGCAACTCTAGATTTAAAAGAAGCATACCTGCACATCCCAATCAGGGAATCTTGCAGAAGATACCTATGCTTCAAAGCAGTTCTTTGAACTTCCCTTTGGCTTATCTACTGCACCCAGGGTATTCACAAAGTGCCTAGCTCCAGTTATTGCATTTTGCAGGAAAAGAAGTATTCAAATATACCCATACCTGGACAGTTGTCTAATTCAGGCAGAAAGCCAGCACATACTTTTGAATCATCTGGCCTTTGTACAAAAGGTTCTAACTTCTCTGGGGTACACCATAAATGAAAATAAATCACACCTGGTACCCTGTCAACAAATTATATTCCTGGGAGCAAAATTAAATACAACTTCCCAGATGGCTTACCTCATTCCAGAGAAACAAATTCATTTGACAACCTACTTCAAACAAGTGGCCACAAAAACCCTGCTATCTGCAAGACAAATACTGCAAGCCTTGGGGTTCATGGCCTCCTGCATTTACTAATTCCATATTAAAAACTGCATATGAGGAAACTACAGTGGTATCTAAAAAGCCTATGGTGTCAACATTCTCAGGATCTAGAAACAATGATTCCTAGCATACCTTGCCTATGCCTAGAGTTCCTTTGGTGGGCAGAGGCCTGCCACCAAAACAAGGGGACTACCTTTCACACCACCCCCTGCCACCCAAACCCTAACAACAGATGCATCAGACTATGCATGGGGGGCTCATCTGGCAGGGAAGTGCATTCAAGGCAAATGGAACCCAAGCCAAATGCACCTGCATATCAATCAAAAAGAAATGTTAGCTGTACAGAATGCTCTGACAGCCTTCAAGGACTACATTCTTCCAGGACAACTAATGGTAAAGACGGACAACACCACTGTTATGTGGTACATAAACAAGCAGGGGGTTACACATTCTTACCCCCTCTGCAGACTAGCCATGACATTGTGGAACACATCCTCAAGCTACCAAGTGCACCTACAAGCTCAAGTCCTGCCAGGAAAATTAAATACACTGGCAGACGGGCTAAGCAGATACCTCATGGACCCACATGAGTGGAAACTGGAACCAAGGATTTTCAACATGTTGACAACCAAATGGGGGAGCCCAGATATAGACCTGTTTGCCTCTCCCCAGGACTACCAATTGGACAAATTTTGCACAAGGCCTCCCCACAAACAAGAATGGAAAGTGGATGCTCTGTTCTTCAGTTGAAAACACCTATCAGTCTATGCCTTTCCCCCTCTGCCTCTGCTCTCCAAAGTACTACTAAAAATCAAACAGGACAAACCAAGGATGATTTTGATTGTTCCGGACTGGCCATGCCAACACTGGGACCCCCTCCTGCGCAGTGTGTCACTGTTATCCCCATGGCACCTGCCTCAGACTCCTTCCCTGTTGTCTCAACAGGAGAACCAGATTCTGCACCCTCAGCTTCTAACACTGAACCTTGCAACCTGGCTAATTACATAATCTCTCCTTTACCATCCCTCAATAAGCCTGTGATGGATATTTTAGAGGCAAGGAGGCCTAGTACTAGAAAATCTTATGTTGAAAAATGGAAAAGATTCTGCGCCTGGAACCACTCTCAAGGAATGAGCACAGCAGCGCCCAATTTACCTCAGATTTTACAATACTTAACTGAGATGCTTCACAAGGGCCTGTCTTTTTCCTCCATTAAAAGCCACGCCTCAGCCATTTCAGGTCATTATAACACAGAACCTCCTCTCTTCTCTCATCCACTGCTCAAGCAGTTCCTCAGGGGTGCCAAAAATTTGAGACCACCCAGCAGAGCTCCAAACCCAGCCTGGGACCATAACTTTGTCTTGGAGAAACTCACTCTACTTCCTTTCAAGCTAGCTGCTACTGCAGACTTAACATTTCTTTCTTGGAAAACAGTTTTCCTTTTAGCAATCACTTCAGCTAGAAGGGTATCTGAATTACAGGCCCTTATGGCAGTGGAGCCTTTCATCATCTTCCATGCGGACAGGGTGTCCCTCAGAACCAATCCATCCTTCATGCCCAAGGTGGTATCCAGTGTGGCTCTTAATCATTCCATTCATTTGCCAACCTTCTTTCCCAATCCACAGAATAAAGGGGAACGGATACTGCATTCCTTAGATGTGCACAGACAACTTAGATTCTACTTGGACAGGACTAAATCTCAAAGGAAATCTGAGCAACTACTGGTGGTATTTGCTGCAGGGGCAGAGGGGGAGGCTATTTCAAAGCAAACCATTTCTAAGTGGATAAGCCATTGCATTAATTTCTGCTATAAGCACCATGGAAAACCTATCCCCCAGGGGATCAGACCTCACTCCACCAGGGCTGCATCTACCTCTATAGCCTTTCTCAGAGGTGTCCCTACCAGGGACATTCTAGAAGCTGCTACCTGGAGTTCTGTACATACTTTCACCAAGCATTATCATTTGCCAATTTTCTCTAAATCCAGAGCTGGCTTTGCCACTGCAGTCTTGCAGGGCCTTATAGCTGGCCCTAATGCTCTCTAAATTTCTCCTGTCAACCATAGCTTTGGGAATCTACCCAAATGTAATGACTGCAACAGTGAAACATGAAGAACATAGTAGAGTTGTATATACTTACCGTAAATGTAGATGTAATGTAGATGTTTGAGTGTATTCACTGTTGCAGTCCTGGTTACCCTCCCTCCAGCCCCCTAACTTATTTTGCCTATACCTCAACTTTTCTTTACTATGCTTAAAAGCCTTTTTGGTGTATTTGCTTTTTTGTTGGAGGTATATCACTGTACTTTTATATTTAATTGCTTCCCATTAGGGGGGCATGTGACATCTGGGGCAAGAAAAACTGATGTAATGGCGTTGGCTGCATGTTTTATACCCCTGGTGACCTGACGTCATAGAAGAAGGGACAGCAGCCAATGCAGGACCCAAGACTTTGTTAATCGGGCCAGCTGAGGGCTACCTGCAAGCAGATAACCCAAATGTAATGACTGCAACAGTGAATACACTCGAACATCTGCTTTTATGGTAAGTGCACACAACTGTACTTTGCACGCACACTCACACCTATGGCCGTTAGAGTGTCCAATCCATGTCTTTGGAATCTGGGAGGAAAACAGAGAACAAAGAGGAAATCTACACGAACACAGAGAGGACATGCAGGCTCCATACAAAAAGCACCCAAGCCAAGAGTAAAACTGGGGAACCTCTTGCTATGAAGCAGCAACACTACTCACTGCACCACTCTCCTCTTCTAATTTTTCTTCTTAACATTAATGACATAAAGCAGGGCAGATGCTTTGGAGTCCCCTACAAGTTTATTAATGTCAAAGAAGTCCAATACTTCCAAGTTGTCTTGTTCTGTCATGTTTCACAAATGTAAGTAATGCTTTGTGATCCCAAATTCATTTGTCAATTTCAAGGTTGCTGGTTTTCTTCCTGTTGATCTCCATCTCCCAAATCCAGTGTCCACTTCATTTCTAACATTCTCTTGGTTCTTCTCGTTAACTCTTGTACTTTTTCTGTATCTCAAGCATTTTCCTGTGAAACATTAGAAAAGGTTTCACTGGTGCAGTCTCTCTATGGGCTTTATTACCAGAAGAACAAGAAGCAGAATCTCTTTCTGCTTGATAGCTTACTTTTTGTATTCACTGTTGCAGTCCTGGTTACCCTCCCTCCAAACTTGATAGCTCACTTTTTGTTGGACAAACTTATATTTCCTCCTTAGCATGTTCTGCATAAAAAAAAAGATATTGACCCTCCAGAAAAGAATATTATTAAAATAGCTAGGTACAGCCACCTGTTCTCAACATTCCCTGATTACTGGAACAAGTTTACCCCTCTTCAGCTTGGTGTACAGTGAGTAATCATATTCCAGAGACACTACTTTTAGTAATTTGTCTTTTATTGCATCTTTACTATTAAAAGTCTAGATTGCTTTCTCATGTCCAGGTTTGGAACATACCCACACTGTGCCCTTTCAATTATCAACTCTTGCTGTGGAATACCAGTCCAGTTGCTTATTTGTGCCTTCATAAAATTAATACAGTCTTCCTTCCAGCTTCTCTGGTACAGCAGAAAATGTCAGGTTTTCACAATGTGCTCTGCCCTCTAATTTTATTATTATTTGAAGCATCTCTTACTGAGCAGTCTCATACTCAGCCAGCCTTTTCTTCATTTTGACTTCTGATTTTTGTAGTATTATCACCTCATCTGAATATCTGTTTAAAACTTCTTCCATTTTTTAAGCCTTTTTATTATTTGAGTTGATACACTCCTTCATCATTTAATTTATTTTAATCAGCTCTGAGCACTTTTGACTTATTTTTTCCTCTAGATTACAGGAAGCCATGTCTTGCACCAAAGCTGCATCTTGCACTGCTTTTTGCTGAACAGCTGCAGAATTCTTCACAGTCAGTGTTTTCTACTCACCTTTTGTGATGGATTTTCTTTCAGGTTCTCTGAATTTCTTTTTTTCCCCACAAAAAAATACCAAATAACTCCTTTGGGATATGTGAGTTTTGTGTAGTTCTCTGGGGGTGAACTTTGTACTGAATTTTTTAGCTAATATGTTTGTTATAGGTATTGGATCAAAATAGGTGGTGCCATTTTGAATATGTTCAGAGCGATGTTGGTTGTTATTTCTTAATTTCCTAATGTAAGTAAAGAAGGATTTTTGTAATTATCCTTAGTTTCTGACTAGTCCGAAGCTCATGAGATGCTTTTTTCTTCATGATGAGATTATTCTGTACCTTCAATAGTCTTTTGATTTTGACCAGTCTTTAGTTTTGTTGTATGTTCTAAGAAGCTTTTTTTCTTTTATTGCATTGTTTATTTAGGCATGCAGACCACAAGGCTGGAATACTCATGAATATTACATTTTGTTTGGTTCTGGTAGGAATTGTCAGGTTAATACATTTGTCTAGGTGAGCATTGAATTTATTTGCATAACTACTAGCCATATCACATTTAGTGGGTTGCAGTTATAACTTTTGTGACTTCATCATAGAATTGCAGGAGGTTAGTACATCTCGAGTCTTTGAATATTGTGATATTTACATCTGATGGTTTGGGAGATTTTGAAGGAGAAGGTTACCAGTTTGTGGTCAGACTTGACAGGGGAGGGGTATACCAGTGAGATAGTGTATAAAGATGTTATATTTGTAAGGACCATGTCAAGAATATTTTGTCCTGTAATGGCTCTTTGAGTCTTTGTTTCAGAGAGTTCGTATTTATTATCTTGAGAAAATGTTGCCATAACTTTCATTTAAGTAGTAGTAAGTGTAGTTAAGATCTCCCAGTTTGATGGAGTTCCTGTATATCTGAAGTTGATATTTAGGAACTGAACGTGGTTTTCAGGAGATATTGAGGGGTCCTATAACATGCTATGATATGAGAGATGGTTTTGCTTAGTGTAATTTCTATCTCAGTAAGTTCAGTTTGTGGGCCCTAGACGTCTGCCTTGAGATAATGTGGTCTTTAACAATTATGGATACTCCACTGCAGTTTCCATTGAGACTAAAGGTGTGGTAGGTGCAAAACCCTGGTACAGACAGGGTACTTTCTGCATTTTTAAACCAAAAACCACTATTGATGCACATATGAGTGTGCTCCAATTGCCCAATGGCCTCAAAAGTCAGGCAATTTGTTACTTAAACTCAGTGGCGGCTGGTGACTTCAAATTAAAGGGGGGCTGCAGGAGGCAGCTGAATGGGTGGGTTCAATGGGAAGGGGTGTGGCCAATTAGAAAGTGGTAGAGCTATACTCAAAACTACAACGACTAGAACTTTAATTAAATAAGCTGCTCTGGGTGCCAAACCATTATTACGAGAGTCCAATCAAGACAAAATGAAGTGTAGAAGAAAAAAATAGTTCAATGTGTTGGCTACATAACAACTTACTTAATATCTAGATGGAAACACAAAGGTTGTGAGGCATGAAAAAATAAATTACTTTTTAAATAAATTACTGGAATGCCAGTCAAAATCAAGTATTAAAAAGAAAACAAGCAGCACTCAACTCAAACCACTTCCCCTTGCACTGCAGTTCTAATTATAATTTATATTCAGATTTATAAAATTACCAAGTAACATGCTAAAAGTAGCAATCTCTGTGATGCCCCCACTTGTAAAAATGTTTCTTATTCAAAAAAGACCTGCTGCCTGACAACAACTATCTACTTGTTTCATGGGGAAGACATGATCAAAGTAATAAATGAACAGCAAACAAGAAACAAGCTCAAGATAAATTGCTTAAAGGATTACTGCACAAGTTATGGACCACACATGATAGATTGCCATTCTGTTTAGTTTATGGGTAAAGCCTGCAAAGATGACTGCTAGTCTCCAACAAATGTAATGAGCTTCTGAAAATACTGTAATCCTGTCCTTTATTACAAAAACTGTCATATTCATTTCAATACCTAAGGCTTATAATTTATCTAGTTATGTAAATATTCTCTGCATGGCAACAACAAAAAGGCTTTCAATGTTGGTAATTCTTTACCAGTATGCTTATTAAAGCTTACTTGCATCTTACAATGTTCAACAAGCTTACCTGATGGTTATTAAAGCATTGCTACTTAAACACAGAGCAACAGGGCACTGCGACAGCATGCATTTTCTGAATAATAAGAATAAATCAACAGTATAAAAGTATGACAGAAAACCAGAACATTCTGCAAAATAAAGGACAGATAAAAAGCCACGGTTGTACTTGTGGTCTACCTTGGATGGGGGAATACTCTGCACACTTACACTGCATAACTGCTCCTTGCCTTGCTTGGACACATCCAGAGCCACTACAATGGGGAGTGGGGTGCAACAAGTATGTCACAATTTGAAACTGGCTGATGGTGATGGCTCTGACACTCATACCTCTCAACCTCAGAGCAAGAAATCTGGACAAAGCCATACACAGAACTGGGACACAGGCCCAAAAATAAGGACAATTTTTAAATATAAGATGTTGTCCTGTTCGATTCTCAGCTAAAGCGCCTTCTGTGTGGAGACATGCGTGAATGGGCGTATCTTCGTTGAAGAGAAGTCAAACAAACAGCAGAGAACCAAACCAGGAAGTAAATGCACACACAGCCAGGAAATGGAACAGCTTGTTGTAAGTTCACCAAGGCAGATTCAGTAAATCCAGGTAGGCACCAAACGAATTCAAATAATTCCTTTATTCAGAACCACAGAATAATAACACACAAGCGCTTGTGTGTTATTATTCTGTGGTTCTGAATAAAGGAATTATTTGAATTCGTTTGGTGCGTATCTTCGTTGAAGATTGTGCGTCAGGCCCGGCAAGTCGGTACGTAAAACTCTACTGCCAATCATTAGCGGACCGGAGTTCCGCTGTGGCGATCCCTAACTGGGAAAAGCCG
Source organism: Protopterus annectens (assembly GCF_019279795.1). NCBI lineage: Eukaryota > Metazoa > Chordata > Ceratodontiformes > Protopteridae > Protopterus > Protopterus annectens. Next base: position 995,319,494 of record NC_056746.1, on the reverse strand, counting down.
AAAGATACAATGCTCTTATAAACTTAGAAAGATAATAGAATAGTAGTAGGTCTTGCATTAGTATGAATTTTCTGAAGGGTATGAAATCTGAAACTCAAATGTCTGCCATTATTTTCTAACTTCAGTCTTTAATGATTTGCCACTAATTTGCCAGAAAACCACAATTTTATGAAAAACAGACCAAAAATGTGATGCAAAAATATAAAATTGCCACACAATACAGCTGGGAACCTGTCAAAGAAGGGACACCTTTGTAATATTAGTACTGTTAACTTGAGCAGCTGACAAAAATAAGAGCATCTACATGCATTTCTGAAATAAAAGTAATCTATAACTCTGATCATTACAGTTATTTATAATTGTAAGCCCTCAACGTTTTCTTCCAAAATTGCCATTTTGTGGAGGGATTATTAGGGGGAGAGCAACATTTTGAGCCAAAACTGGGGACAGTTCAGAGGTTTGGATATTCCTAATTCTATAAAGCGATTTATTTGCACATACCTCTCAACCTGTTAATGCAGGAAATCTGGACAAGGCAAAATATATTGGAGGAACATACAAACAGTACTAAAAATAGCTCTTGTATAAATTTAAGACAGTTGATAGAATAACAGGTCTTGCTTTAGCATGCAATTTTCTGAAGGTTATGACGTCTGAAACTCAATGTCTGTCATTATTTAGTGACTTCATTCCTAAATGATTTGCCAGAAAAACCACAAATTTTATGAGGAACAAACCAAAAATAAGAAGCAAATATCTATTCATTCTGCAAAAATCTGGACAGTTGAGAAGTATAGATCAGCCAGGGCTGTCTTTGAGATTGTTGCCCTTCCCCCCCTCACAAAATTATGGTCGAATGGAACCTCCCCGCCTGCAGCCATTCCAATGTCTCATTCTTTGGTTATTTCGCCCTATTTACCAAAAACACTGTAATGTGCATACTGCTTTACTTCTGCGATGATTTGGATTTAATTTGAAAGTTTTATTTTGCATTTTACAGCACAAACAGTAATATATATCTGCTAAGCAAAGCAATGCAGTCTCACAATGAAAATAGACTTAGTATTAAAACTTCTCTGCCCTTGAAACTTACATTCACTGAAACAGCATTGAAACCCACATTCAAAGAAAATACATTTTGCCAATAGCAGATAAGGATTAACTTTGGGATATTTTCAAATCATTGGCCCCTTGGACACGAAACATACATGTGCTCTTTGATACACCTTCCTGAGTGTATTAAATTATATTCCTTGTACAATACAGTACAGTTGTTAGAGGACATTTTAAATTTATTGTTTTGAACATTTTTCCAGTAAACAATGAAACAAAACGCATGCACCAATAATGACAAAACTGCCCAATTCAGAACATTTACATCATAAAAGTCTACTCAAACTTCTACTGTCCACCAGTATCAGTAAATATGCACAATCTCTGAAGAAGTAAAAGTCATCTAAATAATTCCACATAAAAGAAATATGTAATTAATGAAGAGGTTGCTGCTAGCAAACAACTTCATATGTCATTGTTTCATCTACAAATAAAGTGCATGTTGCCCTTGAGGAATAAATTGCCTATGTTGCATTAAAATATGATAAGCTAGTAACATCGCAATAGGGAATGGATGGCAAACTGATAACAGGTTCATAGTTACTAGGTATCTTCACCAAAAAGGACTGCAGCATCCACCACCTTTACAACACAGTATAGTATCAGCAATGCATCTACCTACTGTGAGAGTAGAACCCACAGCCTTCTGCATCAAAAGCAAGTACACTACCTGTTGTGCTATTAACAATGCAAGCTGACTCAGCATAAGCAGCACTAAACTTTTGTTCCCCTGCAGCTCTCAACTCCTTGTAAAATCTACTTGACACTCAGCTGTATCTCTGAACTTTGCAGCACAAGAAATCTTGTATAAGGTTGGAAAGTTGCTAGAATAAAATGCTGTGTTACCACCATACTTTTCACTGCCAAGTCTTGAACCCAGGGGACCTTGTGCAAAACAGTCAGAGCAACATACCACTATGCCAAATCAGCTGTATTATGAAAGAGAGGAAGACTGAAACTTAAATGGCTACCATTTAGTGAATTCAGTTCTCACCATAGCTGTCACCCTCTTAGCACAAAACACCTGAACAAAGCCAACAATGGGGGAATACAGCCCCCAAACATATTCAGTGAATTCAGTTCTCACCATAGCTCACAACTTCTTAGCAAAAAAACATGTGGACAAAGCCAGTAATGGGGGAATGCAGCCCCCAAACATATTCAGTGAATTCAGTTCTCACCATAGTTCTCAACCTTAGCACATAAAACCTGGATAAAGCCAATAATGGGGGAATACAGTCCCAAAAATAGGGACACATTTCAAATAGCAATATCATAAACTTAGAAAATTGCTAGAATAAAAGGTTTTGTGTTACCATGTACTTTCTGAAGAATACGAAGTCTGAAATTCAAATGCCTGTTATTTTTATTTAACATTTGTTAACCAGGAAAGTCTGACTTGGAACAAAAGCAAATTTTCAGCAGAGGCCCAGGGAGATACACTGCAGACACATGTCTTTGTAAGATGGGAGGTCATGCAGACTCCACACAGAAGGCACCCCAACCAAGAATCAAACCAGAGAACCTGTAGCTGTCAGGCAAGAGTGCTACCAGTGCACCACTGCACTACTGACTTTGCAAGGAAAAACAAGCATGCAGAAACTACAGATTTTATGAGGAACAAAACAAATATAAGGCAAAAATCTGCAATTTTTTTACAAACGGTGGTGGGTAGGGAATTCAGGCCCTTGCCACCTACACCCAAGGTACAGGGTTCAAGCCTGGGGTATTCCCTAGCCACCAGTATATAGCAACTGGGGCATTTCACACACACACACTTAATTTTAGTATGAGTGATTAAAATGGATAAATGCCAAATATCAAACATTGTCAAAAATATATAAAACATTCATATTATTGAAAACCCCAAATATCAATGTTTCTAAAAGAACAATTTCCTTTTGTGATATTTACATAAAAGCCATACTACAACACTAAGCAATAGTTTGACTGAATAGATGTGGTGTTACAGAAAAGGTTCTTCTAAGGTAAAGTTTAAAGTTAGGTTTAGGGACAAGGCTGGGGTTATGGTTATCTGGCATTACTAAGGTAGGCAGGGGGCTTCAAAATATACTTTGGACTGAGATGGCTCTCAATACAAATCTTAACCACTATGATATAATTTTCTAAGTATATAATACATGCCTTGATACATAATATTTATCTGCTTTCTGTGTGAATTATCCATAAATTAAAAATAAAGCAAAGATAGCCCCACCTTATAAGAAAATGTGGCTAACTTCTTTCCTCGTGCTACCTCTTCTCCTTCTCCATTCCTCGCCACTTAAAGAAAGACTGACTACACTGACTTCTAACAACCACCTACACACAAAATGTATATTGTCATGTGTAAGTTAATCAACATACATACACTTGAACATACATGACTCCTAATTTATAACTCTAGATATATAACACATACTACTGTGTATACAAAATGTGTAGAAATATGTCAGTTGATCTCCCTTCTATGAGTCTGGAGATTATCTCCTCTTCTATATTAATCTCGCCATTTGCATATACCTTATATTTACTATTCTCATAAACATATGTCCATTGATACGCTTCATTGACCCCTGAGGTTATCCCCTCCTTTATATTTATAGCTCTCCAACATTACTACAAAGATAAAACATTATAACAATACTTTTGTCAATATGGAAACACCCTTTAGTAACCAACTGGGCTAATGCTCATAACAGAAATCTCCTCTAATTCTCATGGAATAGTAAAGTTTTATGCTAGTCTTAAGTCCAAAATTCCTCCTCTCTGTCATCTTTCTCTTTATTTCTTCACAACTCCACTTTCTATACCATCTTTTTCCATTCATCCCCTTCATCTTCTGCTGCAGCCTTCATCTACTCTTGCCTCTCATCTCACCTTATCACCTAAGACAGGCCCAGACAAAAATACACATAGTGAAGCATCATCTGGAACCCACCTACAATAGGCCCGCATATTCTATGCCCTCTTTCCATGTCCGAGTTAATCTTACAGGTCATGAACATGGCAAGCCTTTTGTGAACCCACTGGTAATTCACAGTGCCTTCTCTATCTGCTTATGTCTGGATCTGTCCATAATCCCTCTATCCTTCTCCTCCTCTCTCCTAGAATTTTCATGATACACCTCCTCTTCCATTTCATTCCACATTCTCACCACTTCCCTCAAGTCATCTAGGCTCACCCCAAGTGATCTTCTTTTGTTTTAGAGTCTTTAATTGTGACCTATCCCTTTAAGTATCTCCCCCTCTTTCCTTTCATTTCTTCTTTTCCCATTGGCAGATGCACTTTGTGACACCCTACTTGTTCCTATCAAATCACAAACTGGGGACTCAGCCATGTCCACCTCCCCATCACATCTGAAGGGATGCCAATCCTTCTTTAACTTACTCATTAGAGATATCCTTGCATGTCCCACTGCAGTCCATGTCATGCCTCTTGATGATGAGACACAACACACCTCCACACTCCCCAAATTTCTCCACATCCAGCCAATTTGGTGCCCCCTCACCTTCATCACTCAGTGCTTTTTCATTCCACCACTTGTTAGTACAACTCATAATTTGCAAATAGAAATTAATGTCTTCCTATTCATACAGTAATATAGTCTGTATATTTTCCACATTAATCACACTACTCCTTCCCCAAACATTTTCTTAGTAGAGCTGTTTTCCTAAGCATCCATCTTCATTCATTTCTCAACAGTGCTCTCAACTGCTCGATACATTTTCACTGTCATTCTAAGGAATTCTAAAACATTATGTGTATTTTATTTTCACTGTGACACAGATTATCTTTCGTCTTACCATTGTAGCAAACTGTGAATATGGCCTGTCTTATGACACTGTCTGTACTATTCACTTCTGAATTTTTGATGAGAAGGAAAAGAAAACTTTCACCCAGTATCACAACATGCTTTCTGTTTTATTTTTATTTCTGTCATTTTCTTTTATATTATCAATTTTAACTCTGCCTTGTAACTCTAGGGTGTCACTAACAGCAGTTTCCACAGAAATTGCAATTTATACTGTTTGTTTAAATGTTAAATCTGCTTAAGGAAACAGTCTGCTTTGTATTCCTTCTTTCAAAACTCAGGACTAAATAATAATTCACCCAATTACGAAATTGTTCTGATTTTTTTTTTAACTTCTGCAGCATAAGCTTTAGTTGTCACTCCTGCATTTTGCTTATTTTGCTTTTGCTTGTGGAAACATACCATAATTAAAAATTACTCTGGGGACAGAAGAAGATCAGACATATCAGATTTACCAGTACATATCATTCCTGCAGCCTCTGGTTACTACCATTGCACTGTTACCTCAGGTTCTCTTCTTTTTATAGTTCCTCAGCACTTCACCTTTGTATCCCACATTCATCACCACTGTAGTGCTCTTTGTGATTATTGATACAAGCAAAACAAACTAAGCATGCAAGGAATCAGGCAGGTTACTTTGTACTTCTGCTTCCTGGTGTTTCTTTACTGGCATATATTCACTTTCATTGTCAGAGAGCAAAGAGCAAAACATTATGCATTGATATTAGAGCCCACCAGTCTCAGATAGACATTTGCAATTGATCACAGATCAATTATGCACATTGCTATTGTTGGTATACAGCACTCATTTGGTCAGAGAGAAAAAAGAAGAAGGCACATCCCACAGCATGTCTTCTGAATACATCTGAAAAAGTAGGGGGCAAACCATTCCTAGACGATGCCTGCGATGATACAGGAATGCCTTCAGCAGTCCACCAGAATCCCATGCTCAACCATATCAAATGCTGAAAAGTGATCTAAAAAGGACATGCCCGAATAGTAATGATCAATTCTTACCAGAAGAAGATAAATACTCTGATAAGGATAATCTCTGAATTATGGACTGAAAACCGGATTGGAAGGGATCATACAGGCTATTGTCCCTCAAGTATTAATCCAGTCACATAAGTACAACTTTCAAAAAAACGAAAATAAATGGAAAGTTTGATGTAGGTCTGGTCATTATCACAAATATCTGCTTTCTTAAGGATAGGAGTAGCCAAAGCCTGCTTTAGATTTGAAGGAAAATGTCCCTTCCTAAGTGAAGATAGAGTGAAGTAACAGACCAGCTATCACCAGGCATGATGTAATGAGCTTTGTGGAAAATGGGTCCATTTCACAAACTGTTATACACATTCTGGAAATTAGAGCAAGAAAATCATCATAACTGGGAACTGCAAGCCAGGGAACATTCCTGAGAGTATACTTGGTCCAACACTCAACACTGTCAGAGCCATTCTGGTTGCCAAAGTACTGGCCAGTTAGCTCCCACTCTTCTCACAAAAAGGCTAATGAGAGACAAGCTAAGTCAAACTAACGAGCAAGCCTACAGTTAAGAAGGATGCACCAGTCAATTGACTGCAAAGGAGACCTCCCACAGTACACTATCTTGTCTCAGGCAATTTCAGCTTTATAAACAAAAAATGTTCAGCTAAGAAAAGCGATTTCTGAGAGGCTAATTTGAATAGCACTGTATGTAGTGAAAAAGCCTTAAGTTATCTCTCTGGATGATGATCAATACTGTGCTCCTTGAATTTATTAGGAGTTTCTCAAAGAACAACAGTCTGGGACATTAGTCTAAAAATATCATTTCTGCTTTAAAATATCAGTAGATTCATTCATAATTCAACTTTAGATTCAGGTAAGTAAACCTGAGCTTTAAGTCAAATTATCATTGACCTTTAAGAGTGCTTACTGAATAAATACATATGATTGGAAACAGAGTCATAGCAAGTATGGAGTGAGGGGGGCAGCAAGCCAGATGAAAGAGGTCAGTGGGCATGATAGGGAGGTGCTATTTGGGAGGCAGTTTATTAGCAAGCAAGGCTGAACCACTTCACCATTCTGTGTGTTGCATTTAGACAGCATTAAGACAGTTGATATATCTGCCAACTCTAACTTTGAGTTGGGGGGACACCAGATTGGGAAGCTGTGCAGGGTACCAGAAAAAGCTAGCTAGTTCTCTGGTTGAAAGTAACTGTTAATTTTGTTTTCTGTTTGAGTCTGCCTTTCTAGCAACTTCCTGTCACAGTCAACCAGATGGTTTTCAAATGTTAGCTGTAGCAGAGACAATACCCTAATGTCCTTTAAGAAGTGCTTTGATTATAGGATGGATGGCTGTAAATTCATCATGGACCTGTCTTATTGTGCTTCCAGGAGGCCCCTCTTGCCAATACTCACCTAAGAAAATAAATATTGTCAAGGCGGTAATGGTTCTTACAATGAATCTGCCTTATAAACTCTATGATGTTAGAATCTGTAACTGAATCAAATAATGAAACTCACTTTGCTCTTTTCTATCCCTGCACAGATACATTCAGTACAGAAGTATAAATGTGAACCCACTAAAAAGTAAGAATACATGAAATGCCACAACCTCCCACCACCGTTCACTGCAAATAAATAAATGGTCTGCCTTTAGCTATTTGCTTAGTAATGAATTCCATCAGACAGACATATTTACAGATCAAGGTGACAGCAGGCACAGATATTCTTTGTTAAAGAATATATTAGACAAAGAAAGAACAATTTATTTAAATTAACCCAGTAATGTCTGCAACATGCTGCTATCAAAAATTTGCACATTCACAAAATCTTTAAAATAATCATATCTGACAATTTGCTTCTAAAGGACAAGACTCGATTTTGGTACGTCAATATTTCAAAAAATAAAATAGGAATGAACTAAGAAACAGCACACACACACACACACACACACACACACACACACACACACACACACACACACACACACACACACACACTACCTGAAGGTCCTATAGCAGCTAAAACACACACACATGCACACACACGCACACACACACACACACACACACACACACACACACACACACACACACACACACACACACTAAAACGCAGTCTCCTCTGTCGCAGAGCACAGTAAAAGCAGTCTCCTCAGCCCACGCGCAAGCTAACGGCTGGTTTCTGGTTCTCCTGGATGGCTGGTTTTCCCCACAAGAGTAGGCTGGGGGTTCCAGCCTGCAGACGATGCAGTCCAATGTCCTTCTGTTCTATGTGGTCATCACTGCACAGACTTTTGGGCTGCAGGGCAGAGATGCCTTTCTCCTCTATCTGTACTGCCTGACACAGCAGTCTGGAGTTCTGTGAGTACCAGGAACTCCAAGCACACATGTGTGGAGTTCCGGGACTTGCGATTTTGGTTTTGTTTTATCTTCTTCTTTCTTTCTACAGGTGGGGGGGGCTGCAGTCGTATAACACGAGCTACCCCTGCTTAAACTCCTAGCATTGAGTAAGGCTATCTTGATATTATCTGGTTTGTGACCTGTTTTGTTTTAAGCTGAACTCTGTCTTAAAAAAACAGTAGGGGGGCACTAAGGTCTTTAGCCAGTATGTGGAAGAAATGGAATGACAGGTGCAGGCTATCCTTGTTAAAACAGGTACATCTGTGCCACAAATCATATCTGCCTGGCACATACTGTATCTCCCATGAGCAGCACCATTTATTGAGCTAATTGATGAAATCAATCATATTTTCTTTTTATACCTCAACATCATTTTTGGAAAAGGAAGGATGCTGCTCAATAACACAGTATTTTTTACATTTGTGTCATGCATGGTGAGCTCAGAAATGTCTCACTGCATATCAGTCAGGGTTTTGTGTGCCATGTTATCAATACCCACATGAACCTGCACCATGTTGCTGGGTGCCAGGTCATTTACAACCATATAAACCATCACCATCCTGTAGTCATACATCTTCTGTTTGAGGGTCTTGAGGGCCCCTGTAACATCAGAAATCTTGGCATCTGAAAGATGACTGTCACTCTATTTTTGTCCAGCCTTGTGAGAGTATAGTCTGTGTGTCTGACTACAGAGTCACTCAACACAAGTACATTTTTGTTACTAGAGGTTTTATGTGTTGTGGGTTTGCGAGCAGCGATGTAAGTGGCAATATGTGTTATGGTGTTTCATTTCCACTGATTTTTGTTCTTATTTGATCTTGGAAGCTTAGGCAGTGACTTTTTACAGCCATAGCATATGATATATTTCCAAGTATTTGGTAGAGTGCTGTGAAGGTATGTGTTGCTCACAAATTGCGTTCATGTGTGAGAGTGACTTCTCAATCTTACCTAAATACCTGTATCTCTCTGATAGTTTGTAACAAGGAAAGTAACAGTTCATTTCATGTTTGCGTTAAAAGTCCTACATTACCAGAATAACCCACATGCTATGTGGCTGGCAACTGACAGAAGACAAGCTGGGTAACTTTCCATTTAGTAAAAAAATATAGAAATATGGGATACAAAACTTATTCTACAGTATGTGACTTGCTTGAATAAATTCTTATAAGAGCAGTATAATAAAGATTGGTTAGTACAATAAAATGTTTGCAGCATAATAAATAAATATTGGTAGGACTCTAACCAAGGTAGAAACAGCTAATGCAATTTAACTTGGCCCTGAAGCAAGGGGTATGTCCTTAATGTAGACTGCTACTGGGTGTGGTTCTACCTAGTCATGCTAAGAGTAAAACTTCAATTGAAGTACCTGTATCTATTGAGTACAGGTTTGCATGATGCTCTGTAAAGCATAGTTCAATGCAATATAACTCAGATAAGAAATTAAAAAAAAAAAAAACAGGTAAGAAAAAAAAAACAGATTTTAGCTTCAAATGTCAGAGAAAAAACAGTAAAGATGCAGAAAAATTACAAAACCCACTCAAAACTGATTTAATTAGCTAGTCATAGCACATAATCCACTTGAAATCAGTGCAATTAGAGAAAACTCAGTAAAATACAAAAAAAAATTACAGGAACCACTCAAGACAGATATAATGGCTAAACAACTTTAAGTGCAGTAGAATAAATGTATTTTCTGCTTCTTGGATGCAAAATGGAGTCAAAATGCATCATTTGATTGTAGCTTGTGCAAAGGAGCTTTAGCTTCCATGAGTCTTGGCTGACTGCTTGTGCAACATAAGTAATGGAAAATGAAAGTTGCAAACAGCTAAAGATCTAGCCAATAGTGTTAGTCTTCCCAGAGCTGCAGCAATAACCCCTCCTTAACAACTTTAATGAACACAAGATCTAGATAACCAACATGGATGGCCAAATCTGGCAGAGACATTCAGATAAGTGTCACTCTAGTGGGTAGGCAACATTAATTTTTCTTTGCTGCTGTGCTAGACCTCCAAAATGCAAGCATGCACTAATATCATCATCTTGGCATCATGGTTAAATGTGTGCAGCAAAAAAACATCTAAAAACATTCCCTATTATGCTACAGGTCTGCAATTTAGCACCATGGCCTCTATTGAGGGCATTCCGGCAGTTGCTATTCCCTAACCATGACACCAATATAGATAGCCTAGTCTACAGTCACTCAAGCTTATCCCCATCCAAGAGGATTTTCAGAACCTAAAAGGCCTGAACCCATGTCATAGAGGGAAACCAAACCATTGTAAAAACAAGATAGTGAGATTTGCTCTATTTAATGTAATAGTATGATACCAGGTACATGGTATGAATAGCTCAGTTAATGAAAATACTGTGTCTAATCTTTGACTGACAAATGCCACAGAATCTTTAACATTTACCTCAGCCATGATAAAAACATACTCTTAGGACCAAAGTTCAATGTCTTATCCAAATGATAATAAACGAGGAGTGCAATTCACTCCTTAAAGGAGAACTTCAGCCATAAACTGAGACAAAATATTCTTTTCATTATATCATGATGTTAATCACTGTATTCCGTTTGTAGTATTTTTTTCATTTAATACTAAAAAAGGCCTGAAGAGGTTTGCCATGTTGTGATTTTATTTTCTAACCAAGACATGTTTAACCCCACAATGTATATACCGTGTGCTTATAAGAACACATTAGCGAGGTAAAACATTTTTTGTGGTTCTTTTTCTCTATTATTTGACAAATGAATGTCCTGCAATTTCATGCTTCCTCAGACTCTCTTGCAAGACGGTGTTTCCCATTTTCATTTACTCCTTTTTTTGTTATTAGATGTTTTCTAAACACCATTGTAAGGTACTGTCTGGATCATTTCATTGTTGTTATGTATGGGGATTTGCTGTGTGACCTTATTACCTGTTGATTTGGCTCTTATTTTGGACATTTTGTAGTCAACTTAATGTTATGGACATCAGGCTTTTTTATTCATTGGATGTTTTTAGAGAATGTCAAAACTATTCACTTATGCTGTACTAATGAGCTCATAAAAGGGTGAAACATGTCATATCTAAAGTTAGTGGGGGTTCACTTTATTGCCCTGAATGCATCAAAGACTTATTAAAAAACCATAGACATTCATAAGCTATGTAGTTGGAATACTCAGATTTCCTTAAATGGTCATTTGCATTTGTCTGAAGCAAAAGCAAACATACTGTCATCATGAAAAAAGTTTTCCCAATAAGTAATTAGTTTCACTGGGCATACACTGCATAGTTGTCTTAACCAATTATTAAACAAAGTTGCATTTGTGTACATATAGTTGCTTTAACTGTGGGAAGGAATAATTTCCCCAGTACAATCTCTTTTTTTCTTAATTCTAAAATTTCTAGAATGTTCAACATGACATTTTTCATGCAGTTCAAATTATTGTCTGAGGTCAGTTGTCTCACAGTATATAATAAAGTATCTGTAAGAATGTTCATTAGCGTCAGTTCTGATAGTGAGGATATTGTGACACTAACATTGTTGACATTACCTAACTAGCATTTTACTGGTTTGAGCGTGGAATCAGACAGTACTAAAACTTCTATTTATTTATTTAACATTTGTTAACTGGAAAAGTCTGACTTGGAACAAAGACAAATTTCAGTGGAGGCCCTGGGAGAAATGCTCCATATGCATGTCTTTGTAGCATAGGAGGAAACCAGAGCACCTAGAGGAAACCCACATGAACTCAGGGAAGACATGCAGACTCCACACAGAAGGCACCCCAGCTAAGAATCAAACCGGAGAACCTCTTGCTCTGAGGCGACAATGCTACCGCTGCACCACTGCACCATCCACAGTGTCCATTTAATAAGTATTTACTAGCTGAGTAGGTTTGACAGTGATTCCCTGTGAAATGTCTAAACTGTGTGAAATATTTTCACTTTTTAACATATTGTTGTCTCTACTATCCAAACTGACAAGATCAGAGGACATATTTTCATGTTATCAGTATTTATTGGAGAAAATGACCAGGAGTTATGCTGACTGCATTCTTTAATCCAAACAGTGTATCTACCTTAACAGGTTCTGACAAAACCTTCTCAGTGTGTGTTCTATCTAAATCTGGAGTATTAATGAGAATCCTATGAAACTCTTCTTCCTAACTTTCTAATTATTGAATTAGAATCATCATTTGATGATCCCATAGACTCACTTGCTGCAATGTTAGGGAAAATATCTTCAGGATATAACCCTGTAGAAGGGAAAAATAAGTCAAATTGCATCAGAAATACTCATTCTAGTGATCTAAAACTCTTCTTCAACATCAACAGAACAATTTGGATGGACAGGTATATTTTATAGAGGATACCACTGCAACTTAGATTCATAGATGAGAAAGAAAATATTTTTCCCCAGGATTATCCCCTGTACTACTAATGGACAGAAGCAGCTCCTAAATGCATTATCCCATGCATGGGTCCCTTCAAATTATCCCAGTTATTCTTATTAGGGGTAATATGTAATTATCGACCATGGGATGGATAAGTCCAATCTATAACCTAATTGGTTAGGTTATTTTGGACACGAAAAGGGAAACTGGCTAGGCTTAAAATGGCCTACAAATGCTGCTAGCATAGTACTTATGTATGAAACTGTAAGAGGAGTAGGAGAACTCTTTATATAGTTGTTGAGTGTCTGGGTGATTTTCATGAATGAATAACTCCCAGTCAGAAATAAGAAGTTATGTACTCACCATAACGTTCCATGTGAGTTGTTCCATCTCACCTTCATTCTTCACCGATGGGTTCGGAGCTGATCCCTCGGCTCCGACACGGCCATTAGCAAAGCTCAAGGTTTACCAGTAGCTCGAGACCAAGCCCCTTATCCCATGATGCACTGCTGGAATTACCTCAGATCTAGCTTGCTACAGCACAGATCTCAGTGGTTCCAGTTTGCTCAAGCCTTCTTTTGAGAAAAAAAATCGCTTTTCGCAAGTTGTTTCTTATCTTTTCTTCTAATATTTACTTAGATAGCATTTATATAGCTACTGTAGCCCTTTCTGCTTCACCTTTCCCTTGGTGATTTTACTATTTTCTATAGTTGTAGTGGCCTCGTGTTGGGCCTAGTTATTTAGAGAGTGAGGTTGTTCTAGTTGTACTTACAGTGTGTCTCTTTTACCTGTAATAGTTAATTGCATTAATAGTGTGTATATTTAGTGTGTATTTAGATAGTTATTTACTGTTTTTTCTCCAGGCATAGTTTAGAGTGTGTTTTATAACTTAGGTGGGTTTACTTGACCCTAGTTGGTTGCATTATTTTCAGGCTGCATTTAGGCTTGTGTGGGTTGTGTTTAGAATTAAGCCTAAAGATGTTTCTAACATGTCTGAGCAAAAAGACAAACACCCCAAGTATGGATTTAAGAAATGTCCAGACTGTGGGCAGAAGATGTCTCTCTCACTGATGGGCACGTTCAGTGCGTGTATTGTTTAGGTGCGGTACACTTGCAGGAGTCCTGCAGCATTTGCCATTCCTTTTCTGCAAGGGTTCTTTTAGAGAGCAAAAGGAAGCTTGTGGATAGGGGTTTGCTGAAGCATCCTTTTGCTGAAGTCTTGAGTGACCAGGATGGGGCCAGCAAGTCCTCTAAATTATCTAAATCCTCTGCAGATTCCAAATCATCCAAAGAATCGATAGTCTAAGAAACTAGAGGATCCTGAGACTTCGGCTTCACAGTTCTCAGAGCCAAGTGTCTCTTCATTTCAGAGCCAGCCCACAGTTCTGGAGCCAGTCTCTGAGAGACCTGTATCTCCACTCTTCCAGTCTGCACTGTTGGTGCACTCCTCTAGGTCTTTTGTCAGCCTCTCGGATTTGGATATGGATTGATTAATGCAGAAGCTTTTACAGGCACCAGGGCTTGCTAAATTGTTGTCAGCTCCAACCCGAGCGTCGGAACCAAAGACCACCATCCCGGACTTGACTGCTCCTCCTCCAAGCCATACCAGATCTTTGGAGCCAGAGGGGGCCGACCTGCTGATCATGGAGCCTTTGGAGCCAAGACCTGCTCTGGTGTCATCGGTTCCATCTCCTTTAGGGGCTGACACTCTTTTGTCGGGTCCGGGGATGATAGTCGCACTGACCTGTCGGTGCCGACTCCTGTTGGGGCCTTGGCTTGGATTAGCTCGGCTATTACCTCGGGCTCGGAGCCGATGGCCTTGGTGTGGGAGCGGCTGGTGGTTCCTTCAGGTCCATCGACTCCTTCTCATCGGAGCCGTGATGCTTTTGATACCATGAGGAGAGCCTTGCCCCCAAAGACATCATCGACACCAGGTCTGGCCTCTTCTTCCTCCAAAGCACCTGTGTGCGCTTCTGCCTCCATTGTCCAGGCTAAGCGTCGGGACCCTGAGCCTCAGGTAGCCCCACAGGGTGCCTCTTGCTCTTCCGAGACCTCCCCAGAGGCTCCCACTGAGGAGGTTCCCAGGAAGAGGTTGTGTAAGAGGAGATACTTGGACTCCCCACAGGAGTCCTTGACATCTGACACTGACTTGGATAAGTCAGAAGGGTACAGAAGTTGCTCTACAAAGACATTCCTGGATGCGCTTGTGTTCCTTTGTGGAGCTCTTTAAGTCTTCATTTGTCAACACCCCTTTTGATGGCTCATCTCTTTTTGGGCCCAAAGTGAAGGAAACTCTCACCAGGTGTGAGCAGGAGGGAAAGACTGAAAGACTCTGCCGTTGGAGTCCACTTTTCCACCCCTACGTGGCCTTACCCCAAAGGCCAGAGGGGTGGGAAGATGTGGCACAGAAAAGCCCAAGGAGCCTTTCAAGACACACGTGGTGAACCCCCCCCCTCTAGGGGCAGAGGAGGGGGTAATAATGGAAGATGCCATCCTCGCAGCAGAGGGAGTCCGCAGCACCAGGGTGACAAAGATCACTTCTCGGTTCAGCCCTATCAGCACTCCAGAAGGGAGGCCTGACTGTCCTGCTCTGGAGGCAGTCAGGGGTCACTTATCCTTGTACCCAGATGCCTGGCAAGATATTACAAACAACAACTGGGTACAAAGTATTATTTCCAAAGGGTATTTCATACCGTTCTCCTCTCCAACCACACCCCCAATGAGAATCCCAGACGTTCCACCCAGTTGCAGGGAACAAGCAACTATAGAGGTCCACAAGTTGCTAGAAAAAAAGAGTCATCCAATCAGTCCCAGCAGACCAGATAGGATCTGGAACTTACTCAAGATTCTTTTTGGTTCCAAAAAAAACAGGGGACTGGAAACCTATTTTGGAGTTCAGGATGGTCACGCTACAGTCGATACTTCCTTCTTAGGGAGAGACCACTGGATGTGCTCGATAGATCTCAAGGATGCGTACTACCACATAAAAATGGCCAGGTCATCCAGAGATCATCTGCATTTCTGGCTGGGAGCCAATCATTATCAATTTCGGGCCCTGCCCTTTGGTCTCACTACAGCCCCCAGAGTGTTCACCAAATGCATGACAGTGGTCACGGCTCACCTGAGGCGTCTAGGATTCCAGGTGTTTCCGTGTCTCGATGAGTGGCTCCTTACCTCCACCACCAGGCATCAACTAATTCAGGCAAGAGAATACACTCTGACACTCTGCAGTCACTTAGGTATTATGATCAATTCAGAAAAGTGTGTCTTATTGCCATCGCAGCATATCATCTTTATAGGGGCAAAGTTAGACACTTCAACCACCACTCTACGACTACCAATTGAGAGAGTCTTGCTTCTTTGCCAGCAGGTCAGCATTGTGGTATCAAAGGACAGAGGACCAGCTGCAGAAGTTTTAAAAGTCTTGTGTTTGATGGCTGCAGCGATCTTGGTCATACCATTAGTAAGGATGCATATGCGGATTCTTCAATGGCTGCTGTTCCCTCAATGGTCTTATCAGGAATTTCCAATAAATCACATGATTTTAATTATGAACTCTTGCAAGAGAGATCTCCAGTGGTGGTTGATGTCTTTTCGTGTAACCATAGGACGCCCCTTTGTACTATCCCCTCCAGTAGACACTGTGACCCGGACGCTTCCCTGATAGGGTGGGGGAGGGGCATTTTCAGGGAAAGACTGCCCAAACCACATGGACGGTTCAAGAGTCACATCTGCATATCAATGTCCTGGAGATGAGAGCAGTACTTCTAGCATTGCAATACTTCCAGGACTCTCTTCCTCTAGGGACGATTGCGATCCAGACAGACAATATGTCAGTAGGCTGATACTTGAACAAGCAAGGTGGGACCAAGTCTTACCCCCTTTGCCAAAAAGCCCTCAGAGTTTGGCAGTGGGCTGCCTCCTACCAGTGCTTTCTGTTGGCAATGCACATCCCGGGGAGATCCAACTTGATAGCAGACAAACTGAGCAGGGCAATCTTGTTACCTCATGAGTGGTCCCTCAAGCAAGAGATTGCAGACAGGATTTTCCACAAATGGGGCCAGCCTTACTGCGATCTGTTTGCCAGTCACATCAACATGAAATGCAGAAGCTACTTTGCCCTGATTACCCCTCCGGGAGAACCCCTGAGAGACGAACTCGTGCACGATTGGCTCCCGGATCTCCTATATGCATTTCCACCAATCCCACTAATACCCAGGCTTCTACAGAAGGCTATGTCACTGGGGAGGACCATCATTCTTATAGCCCCACACTGGCCTCGGCAGATTTGGTTCCCATTTCTTCATCATCATCTATTGGAGGATCCATGGATTCTGGACCTAGTTCCAGACCTTCTGACACATCCGTCGGGGGACCTCCATCCTTCACTGCAGTCACTGAAGCTCACAGCTTGGCTGCTCCAGTTCCCCTCATAGCAAGGCTTCATGATCTTTCTGAAGAGACAAGGCAGATCCTCTTGTCTTCCCATAAGGTGTCCACCAGAAGATTATATCTTAGTAAGTGGAATAGATTTTCCATATGGGCTTTTAAGCAGAACACTGATCCTTATCAAGCCCCTTTGACATCCATTTTAGAATTCTTGACCATGATTTTTAATAAAGGTGCTGCAGCTGCTACAGTTTGGATCCAATTGGCTGCTATGTCTAACTTTCATCTCGGAGTGGTCGGGCTTAACATTATGGCCCACAAGTTGTCCAAGGCCTTTCTCAAAGGAACCTTTCACATGAGGCCTCCAGTGAAAACTCCTTTTTCTCCTTGGAATCTAAACTTTATGCTGTCTTGTATAATTCTTCCCCCATTTAAACCAGCATCATCTTGTGATCTAAAATATTTGTCACGGAAAACCATTTTTCTGATAGCTATTAGTTCTGCCCGCAGAGTGTCAGAACTTCAAGCTTTATCTATCAGCCCTCCTTATTTGATTTTTCATGCTGATAGAGTATCTCTTAGGACAAACCCTCTTTTTTGCCCAAAGTTTGTTCGGAATCTAATCTAAACCAAGTCATTGAGTTGCCAGTCTTCTTCCCCAACCATTCCAACAAAGTAGAGTATATGCTGCACAAACTTGAGGTTCACAGACAGCTCAGATATTATTTGGACAGAACAAAAGATGTTAGAAAATCAGACCAGCTATTTGTGTCTTTCTCTGAAGCCAGAAAAGGTAGACCAGTGGCTAAAACAACACTTTCTAAATGGCTATCTGATTGTATCACCTTTGTTTATTCAACTGCTAATATGCCCTTACTACACAAGATTAAAGCTCATTCTACCAGAGCAGTTTCTACGTGTTCTGCATTCCAAGCCAAATTGCCCTTGATAACATTTGTGCTGCAGCCACTTGGTCTAAACCTCATACCTTTATCACTCATTACAAAGTCGATAAGGCCTCCAGGGACAGGACTTCCTTTGGGTCTATGGTCCTAAAGAATGTACTCCCATGAGCCACCCAAGATTGAGGGTGCTAGGGACGCTACGCATCAGTGAAGAATGAACGGCGAGATTGATTGAACAACTTCACATTAAGAAGTTATGTACTCACCATAACGTTCCATGTGAGTTGTTCCATCTTGCCTTCATTCTTACATCCCTCCCTCCATCCCCCACCTGGCTGATAGTTGACCTAGAGGCTGGTCTCATCCTGGTTATTCAATCCTTCTTTCTCAGTTGGGAGAGTAGTTCTCTTACAGGCAAATGATACACTCAGCAAACAAGATCTAGAGTGTTTTAGAGTGTTTTGTATAGTTAAGACGTACTGAACTTGTCAGGTCAGACCAGGGTTGCCAGCCACCCAGGTAGGGACAAAAAAAAAAAAAAGAAGGTCTCTCACAGCAAGTGAAGACCAAAAAAAAAAAAAAAAAGGTCTTTAATGCGGAACAGAGTTCCAAATTAAAGAACTGAGCTCACTCAGTAGCTCTGCACTAAACACGGAGCTTCTCGTGCTTAATGCATTGCAGTTCCGTATTCAACACAAGTAGCTCCATGTTTAGCGATTTTTGATTGGACCGTATACCAGCATATGGGCCAATCAAAAATCGCTAAACACGGAGCTTCTCATGTTTAATGCAGAACACAAGAAGCTCCGTGTTTAGCAATTTTTGATTGGCCCGTATGCCAAGTATACGGGACAATCAAAAAAAAAAAAAAAACAAACAAAGCGGAGGCTGGCCGGGATTTAAACCGGCAGGGCGGGACTCGGGATCAGGCTGCTGATCTCGGGACAGTCCCGTCCAAATAGGGACGTCTGGCAACCCTGGGTCAGACTGACTTTTTTGTACAGAGCATGCAGTTTAAGCATTTTAACAGAAGGCAAAAGCAATGTAATTAGATGTATCCATTTAAAAATGGTTGTTGAAATTTTGACTCAGCTTGCCTTGATAGTTTTGTTGCACCTTTTTTTGTGCAAATTGCTTCCATAAAAAAGGTGCAATTGTTTTTGTTAAATAATGACTTTAGCGAGGCAAACAATAAGCAGTAAAAACTGCTGCAACAGATGACAGTGAATTAGTGCAGTTTAATAAAATAAGTCACAACTAAAAGTTTCAATCTAGATGATATTAAAGGGTTAAAAACTGTTAAATCTCAACTTATTCTTTTTACAGCTAGCTAGCACACCTTGGTTATATCAGAAACCAACTACCAATACTGGAAACTGTTAAATCAAAACACCTTAATGAATCAAAACAAACTAATATATTTTATAGCATACGTTAAGTGGCTGACTGTGCTAGTGCATATAGCTGCATGAAAGATGTTGAAGTACAGCACTAAAAGTGAGACACTGACATTGTAAAGTCACTTGGTAAACTATCAAGATGGAAACATGTAATTAATGGTGGTGGGAGCACAAAAAAAAAAAAGCTTGGAGCCCTGAAATGACATGAGGGAGGGCGTGTAACAAAAATAAAAAAAACACTGCATGACAAAAACTCCTGTGTCTGGTCATTGAAGGACAAGTTTTATTGGTAAATAGATAATCTGATTGGCCAGAAGGTCATCTGTTATTTGATTCTACTATTTAGATACAGATAAATAAAATTATTTATAAATCAATTTTTTTTGTCTAAAAGCACACAAGAAGGAAAGAAATAAAAAAAAAAAACAAAGATATTACTGTTTAGAAATATAATCATGATTTATTTCTACTCCTTATGAGTGTCACATATTTATGCAATAAAATGGATTTAGAAATAGTTTTATAAATTCAGTTAATTTTACTGCATAGACATCAAACATTGAAGGCTATATTTTAGCACTCTCTTTCACTGATGCAGTCCAAAAAGGAAAGTATGACAAATTGTGGTGTAAGTACTAGTACAACTCTTCACACACACACACACACACACACACACACACACACACACACACACACACACACACACACACACACACACACACACACACACATACAAACCAGTAACAAATTATCAGTGGTGGCTGATGTTCAAATGGATTGAAAGTAAGCAGGAGAACCTGCTATCATCATGATAGATAACACTGCAAAACTAATTCCATCTCCAAGAAATGTGACTTTTACAAGGTGCACAGTAAAAGTTAGAGAGCTGCAGTGGTGGTGCTGCGGTAGCATTGTCGCCTCACAGTAAGATGTTGTCCTGTTCGATTCTCAGCTAAAGTGTCTTCTGTGTGGAGACATGCGTGAATGGGCGTACCTTCGTTGAAGGTTGTTCGTCAGGCCTGGCAAGTCGGTACGTAAAAATCTACTGCCAATCATTAGCGGACTGGAGTTCCGCTGTGGCGACCCCTAACTGGGAAAAGCCGAAAGATACAACAAAAACAGTAAAGTTATTTTTGCATGGGGAGGGCCCAACTGCCTCAGTCCTTCACATAGGAGGAAATGGGGCAAATGCCTCATTCATTCCTATGTGAGGGATTGTGCCTACATCCCCACTCTTTTAAATATACTGACCCAGGGGAAAACAATGTCCTTATCCCCAAGATTCTATGGCCTCAATAAAGACAAGTTGAAGCATGTGACTAAATGGAGTTCGGCTAAACACAGTTTCATCAGTGTAATACATGTATCTGTAACCTAGTTCCCCCAAATCTTCATCAAACAGTTATAGTTGTGGCCTATTGTTCCTCCATATAAAATAATCAGTGAGTTTATTTATTTAGTTTATTGGTCATCATTCTAAATGTAGCACATCTTCACTGCTACCTTACTACCAAACACCCTAGTTTTACCTCCTAGTATTACCATGTGTGTCTTTGCAATGTATTCAGACTCACACTCCAAAAGTAGTACAGACACACCAAAGGAAGTATTCTGCAGCCACACTATAAATAAAAAGTATGTAATTTATCTGTGTAGCCTTCTCTAAGCTTGCAGCATTGTCAATAAAAAAAATTACTGTAATAGGTATTATGGCCAAGACAATTGCTTGTCCCCAGGTGCCATCAGAAGAATTTCACTGTGAATACTCTGATTTTTACCTCATATTTTGGTCTAGTTCTTACAAAAGGCAAATCATTCAGAATTGAAGTCACTTAATAATGACAGACTTTGGAATTTCAGCTTTTTTATCCTTCAGAAAATGCATTGTAATGCAAAATCTGTTATTCTACCTGCTTTCTAAGTTTATAAGAGCAATATTCAAAATTTATTCTTGATGTTGGGCCTTTGCCCCCAACCCCCCCACCCCAATTATTTTTGGCTTTGTCCAGAATCAGAATTTTTGTGGTAGGAGGTGGAAAGGTGTGGATGTCCTTCAAGGATGCATATGCAGTCATAACATATGGGTTGTCCTGCCTCAGGCAGCCCTTCGGTCGGCCGGATTCCAAAGTCTGGGTCTGGCCTCGGCTGATGTCGCACTTTCCCTGACGTCAGAGCTTCTGGGGTATAAAAGCATCAGCTGACGCCATTTTCCTCCGTCTTTCTTGCCGCGCGGTGCCCGAAGCAGAAGCTGTTCGCAAGTGCCGGTCGGTCAGATCCAGAGATTTCAGCTATCGAAGACTTCGAAAAAAGCTAAGTACCCCGTTGGGGACTCTTTCTTGCCTCAGCCGATGTCAGACAAAGTAAATAATTGTTTAACTTGTGGGAAACAAATACCTCATAAGGATTTCCATTCTTACTGCCTTCCTTGCTTAGGCAAAGATCACGACGTATCAGCTTGTTTAGCCTGTGCCTCCTTCAACCGACGGACTCTTAGACGTCGGTCGGAGTTTGCAGAGGAACTTTTTGGAACCGCTTTTGCTTATAAAATGCCGTCGGAGACTCCGACTTCGCATATGGTCAAAAAACGCAAGGAAAAGGACCGACACTCGTGGCCTGCAGTTTCGGCTGAAACCACGGCTAGGCCTACCGCGAGTGTCTCGGTTTCGGCCGAAACTGAGTCCACGACGATTCCTACTACCGAAACTATACTTCCGATCACCGAGACCAGAGAGGCCCCGGCAGAGTCGGCTTCAGACCTCCCTACCGAAGCTAGTGTTCAGGAATTGTCCAACACCATACCTTTGGACATTTCAACCCCTGCACGTGGGGCAGCTAGGCCCCCAGCTTCTATGTCTATTAAGGCCTTCTCCAGGGCTAAAGCTGCCAAACTTTCAAAAGCTTTGCCTGCCAAATCTACATCCCAGAGGCCTTCCTCTAGTTCACAGATCCTCAGTCTAGCTGAGGACCTTATCTCCTTAATTAGGGGTTCCCAACCTCACCCAGACAGGGCCTCCCAACCTCCTCCAGACAAAAGGCCCAGGACTGACCCCTCTGAACCTCACTCCTCAGATTACTCCACGGATGAATCTGATTTGTCAGACCACCAGGAAGGGGCCTACTCGCCTTATGAGGATTCAGATGCAGAGGAATCTATCCCTTTGGCCTCCCCTCTTGAAGAATTTTCCTTTGGGGAGACTTTACACTCCATGAGAGAGCACTTTCAATGGCAAGGTCAGGATTTCTCTGATTCTAGAAAAAGATTAAGGGCCTTTTTGCACTTGCCTCAGCATAGGCCCTTAGCTATACCTCCTGTTCTAAATGTAATTGATGATGTGTACAA
This sequence comes from Protopterus annectens, assembly GCF_019279795.1. Classification (NCBI taxonomy): domain Eukaryota; kingdom Metazoa; phylum Chordata; order Ceratodontiformes; family Protopteridae; genus Protopterus; species Protopterus annectens. The sequence continues at coordinate 995,296,766 of NC_056746.1, read as the reverse complement.
TGATGTCAGTACAGCACCTGATTCTCTTCCTCCGGCCCCTGCCAAACCTGACAGATATTACAGGGTCCCGGATTCTCACTTCCACCTGTATAAAGCCCATGCTGCAGACCCAGAAACTATTTCTCAGGGCCCTAAAGGTTTTGCAGCCGCTGCTGCCAAAAATCCCCTACCCTCTGAAAGAGAGTCTAGAGCATTAGAGAGATGGGGAAAAAAGGTTTATACATCTGCTACTCTTTCTGCCAGGGCATTAAACTGTCAATTCCATATGATACAGTACCAAGAATTTTTGTTAGATCAGCTGAATAAGAAACTTTCTTCTCCTGAACCCTTAGACCGTAAATCCCTTCAGGATTTGGTACACAACTCACAACAGGTTAGTAATCATTTTTTAAAATGTGGCTATGATGCACTGGAGGCTTCATTTAGATCAGCTATGACTGGGGCAGTTATTCGTAGGCATGCCTGGCTGAAGGAGCAATCTTTGCCAGACCATGTCAAGGCTAAACTCCTCGATGCTCCAGTGGAGAAACAAAATTTATTTGGCTCCCCTGCACAGGAGATTCTAAAAAAGGTTGAAGAAAAAGCAAAATCTGTGCAAACAGTAAAAGATTTCCTGCAAGTTCAACCTCCGAGGTTCAGCAGAAACTGGCCTACAAAGAAATGGTCCTTTCCAGACTCCTCCAGAGCACAGAGAGGCAGGAACAGGCGTCATAGAGGCAGAGATCAATTGAAGGGCTCCTACAGAGGCCGTCAGTGGCAGCCTGCCAACCAGAGGAGTAGTGCAACAGCTACAACTACAACCACTACTACAGGACAGACTCAATGACTTGACTCTGATTCCGCCTACCAGGGATCAACTGGAAGCACCCTTGGGCGGAAAGCTGGCTTTATTCTCAAAAAACTGGCATTGCATTACAAAGGAAAAATGGACATTGCAAATAATAGACAAAGGATACAGGTTTCACTTCCACACTTTGCCAAAAAGAAGCGGAATGCCAAACCTTCCACCAAGCCAGAAGGCTTAAGACAAATCAGCAAATTACTTCAGATGAAAGCTATAGAAAGGGTACCATGTACAGAACAAGGCCAAGGATTTTACTCCAGACTATTCCTTGTACCAAGAAAAGAAAACCAATGGAGGCCTATTCTCGACCTGTCTGCACTGAACACTTTTCTCATTGTGCCAAAATTCAAAATGCTGACCCTACAGCAACTTCTTCCCATGTTGGGCAAGGAGTCTTGGCTGGTGACTCTAGATCTCAAGGAGGCATACCTGCACGTCCCTATCCGACCAGATTGCAGAAGACAACACAGATTTCTTGCAGGATCAGAGCATTATCAATTCTCAGCATTGCCCTTTGGCTTATCTACTGCACCCAGAGTATTCACGAAATGCCTGGCATCAGTAATTGCACATTGCAGACTTCAGGGAATTCAAATTTATCCATACCTGGACGACTGCCTAATACAAGCGGACAACAAGAAAAAATTGTTAAAGGCCTTGGCCTATGCCATACACCTGCTGCAGACCTTGGGTTACACAGTCAACATCCAAAAGTCAAGACTAGCACCATCCCAAAGGATAACCTTTTTGGGTGCGGATCTGGACACAACCACCCAGATGGCTTTTCTCACAGAAGAAAAACAAAAACAACTTCCAGATTACTTCATGAGTCTGACAAGACAAACTCAGCTTACTGCAAGGAAAGTCCTGCAGGCCCTGGGTTACATGGCATCCTGCATAATTTTAATCCCACATGCCAGGTTGCATATGAGGAAATTACAATGGTACCTAAGGAATGTATGGTCTCAACACAGTCACAGTCTAGAAACCATGATACCAATCATTCCATGCCTTCAAAAGGAATTCCTATGGTGGGCTCAGGCCTGCCAGTCCAACAGAGGGTTGCCTTTCAACAAACCAAAAACAAGGCAAACCATCACCACGGATGCCTCAGACCGAGGATGGGGAGCACACATGGAGGACAAACGTATCCAAGGCCTATGGCCTCAAGGGCAGCTAAGCATGCACATAAACCAAAAGGAAATGCTGGCAGTGAGGCATGCAATCGAGGCATTCAGACCCTTCCTCCAACAAGGACATCTGTTAATAAGGACAGACAACACCACGGTCATGTGGTACATAAACAAACAGGGAGGCACACATTCCTACCCTCTATGCCGGATGGCTATGAATCTGTGGAACCTATGCCTGAATCTCAATATCCAGCTGCAGGCCAAATTCGTACCAGGAAAAGAAAATACACTAGCAGACAGCTTAAGCAGAACTACCATGGATGCACACGAATGGATGCTGCACCCAGACATCTTCAAACTTATAACAAAGACATGGGGAATGCCAGAGATAGATCTGTTCGCCTTCCCACTCAACCACCAACTGAAGACATTCTGCTCAAGGACATACCACCCACAAGCATGGAGGGTGGACTCTCTCTCTTTCAGCTGGAATGCCCTAACAGTATATGCCTTTCCACCTCTCCCATTGATGTACAAGGTTCTACTGAAGATCAGGGAGGAACAGCCAAAAGTGATACTAATAGCTCCGGACTGGCCAAGACAACACTGGTACCCACTATTGAGAAGCATGTCTCAGGCAAATTCATGGCCTCTTCCTCAATGGCCCCTTCTTCTAACGCAGAACAATTTCAAGACCCTGCATCCCAACTTGAAAACATTACAGCTAACTGCCTGGAAAATTCCTTAAAACCCAACCAAACTGTTTTATCTCAGAGGGTGAAGGACATTATCCTGGAGGCTCGCAGACCTTCCACAAGGAAGACATACTCAGCTAAATGGAAGAGATTTCTTATTTGGAGCACATCAAAGGGCACAGATGTCACAGTGGCAAACCTAGCACACATCCTTGAATACTTAGCAGAATTGTTCCACAATGGCCTGTCTTATTCTTCCATTAAGATTCATGCTTCAGCAATTTCAGCAGAATACAATATGGATCCACCTATCTTCTCACACCCTCTTCTCAGGCAATTTTTGAGAGGGATTAAAAATGTTAAACCTCCAAGAAAACCCCCTCTACCTGCATGGGATCTCAATTTTGTGCTGGAAAAACTGACTCTACCTCCCTTTGAACCAGCAGCATCAGCAGACCTACAGTTCTTATCTTGGAAAACTGCTTTCCTTCTGGCAATCACTTCAGCAAGAGGAGTATCTGAGTTACAGGCATTAATGGCAGTGCAGCCTTTTCTTATTTTTCACCAGGATAGACTGTCACTAAGAACCAATCCTACTTTCATGCCAAAGGTTGTATCTAGGATATCCTTGAACCAAGCTATTCACTTGCCAACGTTCTTCCCTAACCCACAGAACAAAGGGGAAAAACCTTTGCACACCTTGGATATACACAGACAACTACGCTACTATTTGGACAGAACAAAAACTAGCAGAAAAACTGACCAACTTTTTGTAGCATATGCAACAGGGGTGCAAGGAAGAGCAATTTCCAAACAGACAATTTCAAAATGGATAGGAAATTGCATTCGCTTTTGTTACTCCTTTCATGGAAAGACAGTTCCTGAAAATGTCAGGCCTCACTCCACAAGGGCCACAGCCACCACTACAGCTTTCCTATGAGGGGTGGCTACCAAGGACATTTTAGAAGCTGCTACTTGGAGCTCCATGCATACATTTGCCAAACATTACAATCTACCTTTATACTCCAGATCCCGAGCAGGGTTTGCAACTGCAGTACTGCAGGGGATCTTAACTACACCATCCTTCTCTTAGTACCCCCTCCCCCAGATTGGCTATGGTATTCTACCCATATGTTATGACTGCAGATGCATCCTTGAAGGACATAGTACAGTTTTGTACCTACCATAAATGTAGATGTCCGATAGGTATGCATCTGCAGTCAGGATTACCCACCCTCCTTCCCCTCTGTGGTATTCCTAGGGTGCTTACCCTCTTTCAGCTAGCTGGGGGAATCTATTATGGTGTATTTGTTTGTTTATACATGTATATAATTTGCAAATGTTTGGAACTTTTCAGCATTTATCCAAATTTAGCCTTCCTAGAGGGCACCTGGCATCTGGGGCAAAAAAAACTGAGGAAAATGGCGTCGGCTGATGCTTTTATACCCCAGAAGCTCTGACGTCGGGGAAAGTGCGACATCAGCCGAGGCCAGACCCAGACTTTGGAATCCGGCCGACCGAATGGCTGCCTGAGGCAGGACAACCCATATGTTATGACTGCAGATGCATACCTATCGGACATCTACATTTATGGTAGGTACAAAACTGTACTTTCTAAAAAATGTAACTAGTATAAATAGTGCCTGCAGTAAAGCTGCAGATCAAAAAGTGTTTTGAGAGTGACAGTACGTAACTTCTCATTTCCTTTAGTGACTGTGATCACATGTAGTCATATTTTTGGTTTACAGTCAAAAGGTCGATGTTGACATGTCCGACAGCCACCTCCTCGACCAGGGTAGTAGTGACAGTCGGAATCTCAGCGTTCATGTGTACGTCCGTTTAGAAGGATGTACACAGGGCAGGGATTCACAGCATTGCTGTGAATGGGGGATTTAGAAACTATGGTCAACAGAATTTGCTGACTTTGTTGTGTCGACCATACAACCTACTTAATTTGTATGTGTCAACGTTATTTGGAACTCACCATTCGCGATTTTCTTGCTTTTGATAGTAAACTCACATTTTCTTTATATCCACTCTTTGATTTCTTTAGAAGTTTAAATTTGTTCACTTCCTTTGTACAATTACAAAAGTCTGAAAGCCAAATGGACAGTGTTTTTGCTTATTTTGTCAGTTTACATTTGTGATGTTCTGCTTGCTCATTAAGCAAGTCAATAGTTGATCTTTTGAAAATTCATTGAGGAGATGTTGTCATCTGACTCTGCTTGACCAGAAAAGAAATTTCAGTGAAAGCAGAAGCAAGGACAAGTAGCATGCTTTTGAAATTCATCAGGGTAGAGGACTTTTAAAATTATGAAAAAGATAAAACAGATGAAAAGAAATTATAGTTGTTATAACACTGGCTAATTTATGCACAAAATACAATGTACAGTGAACTGCCAGCACATCCAAGTCATCTCAATATGCTGGTTGTGCTGCAGTGTCCTGGTTAGTAAAGTTGTTGCACTGCACTAACTAAAGGACAAGTACAGCACAGTGCTTATTTAAATACAGATGATCGGCTCTCTGATGTTCTTCGTGTTTCACTGTTGCAGTCATAACTGTAGGGTGATCCTGCCGGCAGGCAGCCCGAGGTCGGCCAGAATTCCAAAGTCTGGGTCCGGCGTCGGCTGTACCAGCAAGTACCCTGACATCAGAAAGCAGAGGTACATAGCTGACAGCCGACGCCATCTTCTCCAGTCTTTCTTGCCGTGCGGTGGAAAGCAGCTTGCAAGTCGTTGGTTGGCGTATTCAGAACAACGTGCTTTGATTGACTTCGGTCCAAAGTTTTCAACTTCTCTTCTCAAGCTAAGTACCCCGTTGGGGAAATTTTTTTCTTGCTCCTCCGATGTCAGAAAAAGTTAATAATTGTATATCGTGTGGGAAACAGATACCTCATAAAGATTTCCACTCTTACTGTCTACCTTGCTTAGGCCCTGACCACGACGTTTCTTGTTGTCGGTTCTGTGCCAGGTTTAATTCTCGCACTATCAAGCATAGGTACGATTGGGCCCTGAACTATTTCGGTAGACGATTTAATTACAGGATGTCATCGGATACTTTACCGACAACCGGAATTCAAAAGAAATGCAAGGACAAGGATAGGCCTCCGAGGTCCAAACAGGATTCTTCGCAGCTGGAGCCAGCTTCGGGTTCGGCGGTCGTCAGTGAGGCGCTTTTGCAGCCCCTGTCGTCCGCCACTTCTGAACCGATGGCCGACACGGACTCCCATGGGGAGCCATCTAGGCCTAATATTTTATCTGCTGCAGGACCTTCGGACGTCGCTCCTTCAGATGGGTCCGAAACCGCTGTGCAGGTACCGGCTTCTGAGGGAGTTTTCAGGCCTTCACATATAACTATTTCAACAAAGTCAAAGGCAAAGACAAAAACTCCTGTAAAGCCAAGGGTTTCTACTCAAGCTGCTTCGGATTCAGCTCCCAAGTCCCAGAAGCAATTACTACGGATGGCTGAGGATTTACTTACAATGATTAGGGGTACTCACCCTCCTCCTGAAAAAAGGCCTAGACAGGATTTACCTTATGATTCCTCTGATCAGGCTTCTGTGTCTTCTGTCTCTTCCTCTGACCAGGATTACTCTTTTCCTCCTTATGAGGATTCAGATGCAGAGGACTCTATTCCCTCTGCTTCTCCCCCTGAAGATTTCTCTTTTGGAGAAACTTTACATGAGATGAGAGAGCATTTTCATTGGGAAGGTCAGGATTATTCTGCCTCCAAGAAGAGACGCAGAGAATTTCTCCTTCTCCCTCAACACAGACCTTTGGCTATTCCTCCTGTGCTTGACATTGTGGATGATGCTTTTTCTGAAGCTAACCTAAATCCTGATTCCTTGCCGCCTGCTCCTTCTAAGCCTGATAGATTTTACAGAGTCCCTGATTCCCATCAATTCTTATTTAAGAACCCTTCTGCAGATCCAGAAACTATTTCTCAGGGTTCTAAAGCTGCTAAGGCCGCTTCATCTAAAAATCCTATTCCCTCTGAAACGGATTCTCATGCCTTGGATAGGTGGGGCAAAAAGGTTTATACTTCTGCTAGTCTTTCTATTAGAGCTTTGAATTGCCAGTTTCATATGTTCAAGTATCAGCAATTTCTTTTGTCTGTTTTAAAGCAAAGGCTTTCTACCTTTCCTGCATGTGCAGAGGACAAGGAATTACAGGATGTTTTGCATGCAACTGAACAAGTTAGCAAATATAGTTTACATTGTGGTTTTGATGCCTTGGAAGCTTCTTGCAGGGCCGCAGCCTCTGGTACTGTTATAAGGAGACATGCTTGGCTTCGAGAGCAGAATTTACCTGAGCAGGTTAAGGCAAAACTGTTAGATGCCCCTGTTCAACATGATGTGTTATTTGGATCTAAGGCTGAGGAGGTTATTAAAAGATGGAGGAAAAAGCAAAATCTATGCAGACTGTCAAAGATTTTTTACAAGTTCAGCCTCCTAGATTTTCTAGAAATTGGCCCTCCAAAAATTGGTCTTTTCCCACTTCTGACAGGCCTCAAAGGGGAAGATATAGATGGTCTAGAGGCCGGGCACAGACACAGGCCTCTTATAGGTCCAGACAGTGGACTGCTTCTTCACCTAGAAGGGGAGAAGACAGACCTCAATCACAAAGGAAACAGACCCAATGACTCCCTCTGTTGGGCTACAGGTCCTTCTTGCCTGGAAGCTCCTCTCGGAGGAAAACTATCTCTTTTTTACCAAAATTGGATGCATATAACCCAGGACAAATGGGTTTTAGATGTGATTTTAAAAGGCTACAAATTCCACTTTCATACTCTGCCAAGGTCTTACGGTTGGCCAGATCTGCCAAAACATCAATGGTCAGAGGCCTTAAATCAGGTGGACGCTTTATTGGCCATGAGAGCCATAGAACCTGTTCCACTCCCAGAGATGGGAAATGGGTTTTATTCAAGACTTTTCCTGGTCCCAAGAAAACAAAATGCATGGAGACCTATTCTGGACCTCTCAGTATTAAATACTTTTCTGGAAATTCCAAAATTCAAGATGCTTACCCTGCAACAACTTCTTCCCATGCTCTCTCAGGATGCCTGGATGGTAACATTGGACCTGACGGAGGCCTACTTACACATTCCCATCAGACAGGAACGCAGAAAATACCTCAGATTCAAGGCAGGCTCGAGACACTTTCAATTCTCTGCACTGCCCTTTGGCTTATCTACTGCGCCCAGAGTCTTTACCAAGTGCCTGGCTCCAGTAGTGGCTTATTGCAGACTCCAAGGGATTCAAATTTACCCCTACCTGGACAACTGCCTTATCCAGGCGGACAGCAAGTATCTTTTACTACAACATCTGCACTTTGTTCAGCGTCTCCTCTTACTACTGGGATTTTCAGTGAACACAAAAAAGTCACATTTGATCCCCTCTCAACAAATGATCTTTTTGGGAGCTCTTCTAAACATAAGCTTGCAAAAGGCCTTCCTGACTCCAGAAAAGCAAGTACATCTGACTTCAATTTTCAAGACCTTGGCTACTTTGACTCAGCTCACTGCAAGGAAATTCCTGCAGGCTTTGGGCTACATGGCTTCTTGCATCCTTTTGATTACAAATGCAAGACTTCATATGAAAAAACTACAATGGTACCTAAAGAGTGTATGGTCTCAGCATTACCACAGCCTGGAAACAATGATACCTCTGATTCCCTGCCTCCAAAAAGAGTTCCTTTGGTGGTCCAGGACCTGTGCTTTAAACGAAGGAAACCCCTTTCGTCTGCCTCAGCCTTCTCAGATCATGACCACAGACGCTACGGATTACGCTTGGGGAGCTCATTTTCTAGACAACTGCCAGCAGGGCTTTTGGCCAAAGAAACATCTTCACTGGCACATCAACCTGAAGGAAATGTTGGCAGTCCAACATGCTCTTCTAGCCTTCCAGAAATTTTTGCAACCAGGACATCTTCTGATTCGTACAGACAATACCACAGTCATGTGGTACATAAACAAGCAGGGGGGCTCTCACTCTTACCCCCTTTGCTGACTAGCCATGAGTCTTTGGGACACAGCTCTAAATCTGAACCTGCATCTTCAAGCTCAATTCATCCCAGGAAAGCAAAATCTCTTAGCAGACAGCCTAAGCAGAAATCTTTTGGATCCCCACGAATGGATGCTTGACCCCAACTTATTCCACAGGATTACATCAGTTTGGGGTTGTCCTCAGATAGATCTGTTTGCATCCCATCTCAATCATCAGTTGCCTCTTTTTTGCACCAGGTCCTTCCACAAAACAGCATGGAAAGTGGATGCCCTGTCTTTCAGCTGGAGGAATCTTTCGGGATATGCCTTTCCTCCTCTTCCTCTTCTGCCTCGGGTGCTACTGAAAATAAAACAGGACAGACCCAAGATTATCATTCTGATAGCTCCAAATTGGCCTTGACAGTTCTGGTATCCAACCTTAAGACACCTGTTCTTGGAACCTCCTTGGATTCTGCCTCTGTCTCCTTCCCTTCTGTCCCAACATCATGGTCAGATGTTACACTCTCAAATCAAGACTCTTTGCCTGGCAGCCTGGCTCTTCAAAGGCCTTTGATTCCTTCTGCTTTTCCCAAACAAGTTTTGGATGTTCTCTTGGAAGCTAGGCGTCCTAGCACTAGAAAATCTTATGCTTCTAAATGGAAAAGATTTTGTATTTGGATGCGGGATTGAGGTTCTGATCCTCTTCTACCTGATATTTCCTCCATTTTACTTTACCTCTCTGAACTCCTGCTTAAAGGCCTCTCTTTCTCTTCCATCAAAATCCATGCTTCTGCTATTTCGGCTCATTTCAACACTGATCCCCCCATTTTTTCTCATCAACTGGTGAGACAATTCTTGAGAGGGGCTAAGAATTTAAGACCTCCCAGAACTCCTCCTGTTCCTGCTTGGGATCTTAATTATGTTTTGGAAAAACTTACTTTACCTCCCTTTGAGCCTGCTGCTGCTTCGGATATCAAGTTCTTATCCTGGAAGACAGCTATTTTATTAGCTTTGACTTCTGCCAGAAGGGTGTCAGAGTTGCAAGCTCTCATGGCTGTGGAACCTTACCTTATTTTCCATCAAGACAGGGTGGCCTTGAGGACCAATCCTACATTTATGCCTAAGGTGATTTCTAAAGTGTCTTTAAATCAGACTATTCACCTTCCTACTTTCTTTCCAAATCCTCAAAACAAAGGGGAAAGGATTTTACATTCATTGGACGTACACAGACAACTACGATTTTACCTGGACAGAACTAAAGATTTCAGGAAATCTGATCAGTTGCTTATCTCTTATGCCTCCAGTTCTCTAGGCAAGGCTATTTCTAAACAAACTATTTCCAAATGGATTGCTCATGGAATAAGGTTTTGTTACTCTCAATTTGGGAAACAGATTCCAGGCACTGTTAGGAGTCATTCTACTAGGGCAGCTGCCACTTCAGCAGCTTTTCTCAGAGGAGTTCCTACCAAGGACATTTTGGAAGCTGCCACTTGGAGTTCAGTGCATACCTTCTCTAAGCACTATAATCTCCCTTTGTATTCTAAGTCTAGGGCAGGTTTTGCCTCTGCTGTCTTGCAGGGTCTTCTAGCTGCCCCTTCTTCTGCTTAACCTCCACCCTCCTTCACAGCTTTGGGATTCCACCCTACAGTTATGACTGCAACAGTGAAACACGAAGAACATAGTACAGTTGTGTACACCTATCATAAATGTAGATGTTCGAGTGTCTTCACTGTTGCAGTCGGGGTTTCCCTCCCACCATTCCCCTCTTGTTTTCTGTTTGTTCTATCTCCTCTTCCTTTGTGGTATTTGTGTTTCCTTTGGGACACCTTTTGGATATTTTGGGGAGCTTCTGACATCTGGGGCAAGAAAGGCTGGAGAAGATGGCATCGTCTGTCAGCTATGTACCTCTGCGTTCTGACGTCAGGGTACTTGCTGGTACAGCCGACGCCGGACCCAGACTTTGGAATTCTGGCCGACCTCGGGCTGCCTGCCGGCAGGATCACCCTACAGTTATGACTGCAACAGTGAAGACACTCGAACATCTACATTTATGATTGGTGTACACAACTGTACTTTCACAGCTGTGAGGAGATTAATAGCGTAAGACTGCAGACTGATGACATCAGGTGGCTCCTGAGGAAAAAATTCAAGCACAAATGTAGTATGTGTATGGGGTGACATTCAAAATAAAAAGCTGCAAGTGAGCATGCACAGATAAGGCAGCTGCTCCCTCTCAGGTAGTATGAGGCCTCAAGATGGCTGTTTACCAAGTAACTTCTGAATAAATCAGTTGATACAGTTATCTGTTGCTAGGAAGTCCATAGTTAGCCAGCACATGAGCACAGGAACAGACTGTCTCCCTGTACCAACATGCAGGGTTGTCTGTATATGGGTTGAGATGATGAGGATTTTGCCTGCTTGCCTCTCCCAGGAGTCAGGTGTGGAAAAGGACATGTCTCTGGAACATATCCCACTACTCAATCTCGGATAGAGCCTGGAGACCTTAGAGGGGTGGAGCTGCTACACAGATTGCGTCATTTGCATGACTAAGTAATGTTTCTTAAAACAACAAACAAAAGCAAGCAGAGGAATATTGTTTTTGACATTTTTTATGAAACACATGCACACTACTGGAAGACAATGTGCATAACTTAACTTACTCAAGTGAAAAACCGTGTCAGCCATCTCTGCCTCTATCTCCCCACTTAGCTAGCAGATATGAGGCTAAACAATTTCTTAAATGTGTCCTACACATTAGACCTCCCAAGAAACCTATTCCACCTCTCTGGGACCTTAACTTTGTCTTGGAAAAGCTAACTCTCCCAACCGTCGAGCCAGCTTCTTCAGCTTCTCTACAATACTGCTCCTGGAAAATTGTGTTACTCCTAGCCTTAACTTCAGCCAGATGAGTGTCTGAGCTACAGTCCCTTATGGTATCTCCACACTTTCTCATTTTCCACAAGGACAGTGATTCCCCTACACACAAATCCCTCATTTATGCCTAAGTTAGTCAATGACAAGTCTTTAAATCACTGCAGCTACTTACCTACCTCTTTTCCTTCCCCCCAGAACCCTAGTGAGAGGGTGCTGCATACTTCAGATGTCCCCAAACAACTTAGATTTTATTTATACAAAACCAAAGCTGTTAGAAAGTCAGATAATCTTTTTGTTTCTAACCACCTCAGGGTCCTGGGGTGGGCTTGTGTCCAAGCAGACTGTTTCCTCCTGGATTTCCAAGACCATTACCTTTTGTTACACTCACTATGTGGTAAGACTCGCCCTTCCTCTGTTAGGGTTCACTCCACCAGGGCTGTTGCCTCATCCGGGGGCCT